>NC_090373.1:29162794-29462794 GCF_036365525.1 Heterodontus francisci
TGGAGCTTGCAGGTGGTGGTGTTCCCATGAGCCTGCTCCCTTGTCCTTCTGTGTGGTAGAGTTCGTGGGTTTGAAAGGTGCTGTCCAAGGAGGTGTGGTGAGTTGCTGCAGTGCACCTTGTAGATGGTACACACTGCTGACACTGTGCATCGGTGGTGAAAGGAGTGAATGTTGAAGGTGATGAATGGGGTGCCAATCAAGCGAACTGCTTTGCCCTGGATGGTGTCGAGCTTCTTGAGTGCTGTTGGAGCTGCATTCATCCAAAAAGTGGGGAGTATTCCATCATACTCCTGACTTGTGCCTTGTAGTGGTGGACAGGCTTTGGGGAGTTAGGAGGTGAATTACTCGCTGCAGAATTTTACTCGCTGCAGAGTTCCCAGCCTCTGACCTGTTCTGGTAGCCACAGTATTTATATGGCTACTCCAATTTAGTTTCCGGTCAATGGTAACCCTCAGGATGTTGATGCTGGATGTTTCAGCGATGGTATTGCCGTTGAATGTCAAGGAGAGATGGTTAGATTCTCTCTTGTTGGTGATGGTCATTGCCTGGCACTTGTGTGGCATGAATGTTACTTGTCTCTTATCAGCCCAAGCCTGAATGTTGCCCAGGTCTTGCTGCATGTGGACACCAATTGCTTCGGTATCTGAGGAGTCGCGAATGGTGAACATTGTGCAATCATCAGCGAATATCCCCATTTCTGACCTTATGGATGGAGAGAAGGTCATTGATGAAGCAGCTGAAGATGGTTGGGCCTAGGACACTACCCTGAGGAACTCCTGCAGTAATGTCCTGGGGCCGAGATGATTGACCTCCAACAATCATAACTATCTTCCTTGTACTAGGTATGACTCCAACCAGTGGAGAGTTTTCCCCGATTCCCATTGATTGACCTCCAACAATCATAACTATCTTCCTTGTACTAGGTATGACTCCAACCAGTGGAGAGTTTTCCCCGATTCCCATTGACGTCAATTATACTAAGGCTCCTTGATGCCACACAGTTAAATGCTGCCTTGATGTCAAGGACAGTCACTCTCACCTCACCCTTGAGTTCAGCTCTTTTCTCCATGTTCAGACCAAGGCTGTAATGAGGTTAGGAGCTGAGTGGCCCTGTTGGAACCCAAACTGAGCGTCAGGGAGCAGGTTATTGCTGAGCAAGTGCTGCTTCATAGCACTGTTGATGACTCCTTCCATCAGTTTGCTGATGATTGAGAGTAGACTGATAGGGCGGTAATTGGCCGGGCTGGATTTGTCCTGCTTTTTGTGGATAGGACATTCCTAGGCAATTTTCCACATTGTCGGGTAGATGCCAGTGCTGTGGTTATACTGGAACAGCTTGGCTAAGAGCACAGTTAGTATTGGAGCACAAGTTTTTAGTACTACTGCCAGGATGTTTTCAGGGCCCATAGCCTTTGCTGTGACCTGTGCCTTCAGCTGTTTCTTCATATCATGTTGAGTGAGTTGAAGTGGCTGAAGACTGGCATCTGTGATGCTGGGGACCTCAGAAGGAGGCCAAGATGGATCATTCACTTGACACTTCTGGCTGAAGATTGTTGCAAATGCTTCAGCCTTCTCTTTTGCACAGCTGTGTGGGGCTCCCCCATCATTGAGGATGGGGATATTTATTGAGCCTCCTCCTCCTGTTAGTTGTCCAACACCATTCATGACTGGATGTGGCAGGACTGCTGAGCTTTGATCTGATCTGGTCATGGGATTGTTAGCTCTGTCTATAGCATGCTGCTTCTATTGTTTATTCCTTTTGGCCTCCTTGTCTCGAGAGACAATGGGTAAGCGCCTAGAGGTGGTCAGTGGTTTGCGGAGCAGTGCCTGGAGTGGCTATAAAGCCCAATTCTAGAGTGAGACTCTTCCACAGACGTTGCAGGTAAAGTTGGTTGTTGAGGCCGTTACACAGTTGGCTCTCTCCTTAAACTGCTGTCTCTTTTCCTGCCAACTGCCGAGTCTCTTCGACTCGCCTCTCTTCAGCCCCGCCTTTATAGCTGTCCGCCAGCTCTGGCGATCGCTGGCAACTGGCTCCCACGACTTGTGGTCAATGTCACAAGACTTCAAGTCGCGTTTGCAAACGTCGTTAAAGTGGAGACATAGAAGGCCGGTGGGTCTGATACCAGTGACGAGCTCACTGTACAATACACCTTTGGGAATCCTGCCATCTTCCATGCGGCTCACATGGCCAATCCATCTCGTGCCACTGGCTTAGTAGGGCATACATGCTGGGGATGTTGGCTGTCTCGAGGACTTCAGCGTTGGAGATACGGTCCTGCCACCTGATGGCTATGATTCTCCGGAGACAGCGAAGATGGAATGCATTGAGATGTCTTGGCTGACATATGTTGCCCAGACTTCGCTGCCGTAGAGCAAGGTACTGAGGATACGGGCCTGAAACACTTGGACTTTGGTGTTCCGTGTCAGAGTGCCATTTTCCCACACCCTCTTGGCCAGTCTGGACATAGCAGCAGATGCCTTTCCCACACGCTTGTTGATTTCTGCATCGAGAGACAGGTTGCTGGCAATGGTTGAGCCCAGGTAGGTGAACTCTTGAACCACTTCCAGTGTGTGGTCGCCGATATTGATGGATGGAGCATTTCAGACGTCCTGTCCCATGACGTTCGTTTTCTTGAAACTGATGGTTAGGCCAAATTCGTGGCAGGCAGCTGCAAGCCTGTCGATGAGTCTCTGCAGACAGTCTTCCATGTGCGATGCAAATGCAGCATCGTCAGCAAAGAGGAGTTCTCTGATGAGGACTTTCCATACTTTGGTCTTCGCTCTAAGACGGGCAAGGTTGAACAACCTGCCATCTGATCTTGTGTGGAGGAAAATTCCTTCTTCTGAAGACTTAAACGCATGAGAGAGCAGTAGTGAGAAGAAGATCCCAAACAGTGTGGGTGCGATAACACAGCCCTGTTTCACACTACTCGTGATGGGAAAGGAGTCTGACGATGCACCGTTATGCTGAGTTGTGCCTTTCATATTGGCATGGAACGAGGTGATGATGCTAAGTAGCTTTGGTGGACATCCGATCTTTGCTAGTATCTGAAGAGACCACGTCTGCTGACGAGGTCAAAGGCTTTGGTGAGATCTATGAAGGCAACATAGAGGGGCATCCGTTGTTGGCGGCATTTCTCCTGTAGCTGGTGAAGGGAGAACAGCATATCAATAGTGGATCTCTCTGCTCGAAAGCCGTACTGTGCCTCAGGGTAGACACATTCAGCCAGCTTCTGGAGTCTGTTTAAAACGACTCGAGCGAAGACTTTCCCCACTGTGCTGTGCAGGGAGATTCCATGGTAGTTGTTGCAGTCACCACGGTCACCCTTGTTCTTATAGAGGGTGATGATATTGGCATCGCGCATGTCCTGTGGTACTGCTCCCTCATCTTAGCACAGGCAAAGCAATTCATGGAGTGCTGAGAGTATAGCAGGTTTGGCACACTTGATTATTTCAGGGGTAATGCCATCCAGGGGCTTTTCCGCTGGCTAGAGAATTGATGGCGTTACTGAGTTCCAATTTTGTTGGCTGTTCATCTAGCTCATCCATGACTGGCAGACTGGGCTGCACTGTGCGGTATCAGTGACATCATTTTCCCTGGAGTACAGTTCTAGGTCGTGCTCCACCCAGCAGTCCATTTGCTTGCTTGGGTCAGTGATCGTGTCCCCTGATTTAGACTTGAGAGGGGCGATCTTCTTGATGGTTGGCCCAAAAGCTCTCTTAATGCAATCACACATTCCTCTGATATTTCCGTTGTCGGAGGCCAGCTGAATACGACTGCATAGGTGTTGCCAGTAGTCGCTTGCACAGCACCTGGCTGTTCTTTGTGCGGTGCTTCTGGTGGCTTTAAGTGCTAAGAATGTTAACTCGCTGGGGGCTTTCTTGTTGTTCAGCAGTGCAGTGCGCTTGGCGGCTATGACTGGTTCAAAGTGAGACTGAAACCAATCTGCATTCTGCTTCTCACGTTTGCCAAAGGTGGTCATTGCTGACTCATAGATGGCGTCTCTGATGTGGGCCCACTTGGTCTCTGGATCCCTTCCTTTTGAAGGGCTCTTTCAAGTGAATTGAGAAACTTTTGTGACAGCTGTGGGTAAGAAATTCTAGTAGTGATGATGCACGGGCAGCCATTCTGCTGGGAGTGATGCAACTTCTTTGGTTTGAGCCTAACTTTGTTGCACACCACGGGGTGGTCGGTGCCGCAGTCCGCACTGTGGAAGCTGCGTGTGATTTGAACACTGTTTACGGAGGCTCGCCTTGTGACGATGAGGTGATCTTGGGTGTCTCCATGAAATCTGGTGACAGGGTTTAGTTTGAAAGAACGAGTTGGTGATGCCGAGGTTGTGATAGGTACACAATTCCAGCAGTCTCTGTCCATTCTCATTCATCCTTCCAATGCCATAGCACCTGAAGCAGGAGAGTCATGGTCGGCCCCAACCCTGGTATTAAAGTCCCCCAGCAGGAATAAATGTTTGGTATTAGGAATGCTACTAATGATATTATGGAGTTCCTTGTAGAACTGGTCTTTAGCTTCAGGTGGGGAGCAGAGTGTTGGAGCATAGATGCTGAGTAGGTGTACTGGACCAGAGGCGGTGAGCAGTCGGATAGACAGTATGCGTTCCAAGCCATTTGTAGGTGGCTCCATTATGCTGAGCAAAGAGTTTCTGATGGCGAAGCCCACTCCATGCTGTCTTGGTTCTTCTGGATCCCTACCCTGCCAGTAGAAGGTGTAGTCTTGCTCTCTTAGTGATCCGCTCGCAGGGAGGCGTCTCCTGAAGTGGGTCTATTGAGCTCGTTGTTAATGATGGCGGTCTTCCGAGAGTCGTCAATTTGTGTAAGGTCTTCAGACAGGCCAGGACACATAGTTTTGACGTTACAGCTTGCAAAACGAAGGCCTGGTACCTTCTTTCCTTTTTTTGTTGTGCTGTTTGGTGCGGTATTACAGTCCACTTGTCAGGCAATGACCCTAAGCTCCAAGCACCCATTGAAGCAGGTGGACTGTGGCATGACAGAACCTTTCTGACCAGGTGCTGCCCGGTTTGAGGCGGGCGGTAGCTGTCCAATGAGATGCGACGACCACAAAGGCAACCCATGGCGCCCAATCTCTCTACGCCAACTGAGCTGGACTTTTTTTTCTGTTGTTTAGCATGCAAGTAATCCTGTGTTGTAGTTTCACCAGGTTGGTACCTCACTTTTAGATATGCCTGGTGCTGCTCCTGGTATGCTGTCCTACATTGTTCACTGAACCAAGGTTGATCCCCTGGCTTGATGGTAATGGTAGAGTGAGGGATATGCCGGGCCACGAGGTTACAGATTGTGAATACAATTCTGGCTGCTGCTGCTGATGATCCACAGTGCCTCATGGATGGCCAGTTTTGAGCTGCTTGATCTGTTTTGAATCTATCCCATTTAGCATAGTGGTAATATCACACAACACGATGGTGGATATCCTCAATGTGAAAACGGCCTTCATTTTCACAAGGATTGTGCAGTGATCACTCCTACCAAGACTGTCATCAACAGATGCATCTGCGACAGTTAGACTGGTGAGGATGTGGTTAAGTATATTTTTTCCCTCTTGTTGGTTCTCTCACCACCTGTCGTAGATCCAGTCTAGCAGCTAAGTTCTTCAATACTCGGCCAGCTTGGTCAGTCGTGCTGCTTCCGAGCCACTCTTGGTGATGGACATTGAAGTCCCCACCCAGAGTACATTCTGTGCCCTTGCCACCCTCAGTGCTTCTTCCAAATGGTGTTCAACATGGAGGAGTACTGAGTCATCAGCTGAGGGAGGATAGTGGGTGGTAATCAGCAGGAGGTTTCCTTGGCCTGTTCGACCTGATGCAAAGAGACGTCATGGGGTCCGGAGTCAATGTTGAGGACTCCCAGGGCACTGTTGGCGTTTTCGGTGCCGAGGTTGATGCCGGGTGGTCTGTCCAGTTTTATTCCTTTTCAGCTTTTCTGTAGGAGTTTGATACAACTGGGTGGCTTGCTAGGCCATTTCAGAGGGCAGTTAACAGTCAACCACATTGCTGTGGGTCTGGAGTCACGTTGGCCAGACTGGGTAAGGACGGCAGGTTTCCTTCCCTAAAGGACGCTCATGAACCAAGAGGGTTTTTACAACAATCCGATAGTTTCATGGTCACTATTCCCGAGACTAGCTTTTAATTCCATATTTACTGATTAATTGAATTTAAAACTCCACCAGATGCCCTGGTGGGATTTGAACTCGTGTCCCGGACCATTAGCCTGGGCTTCTGGATTACTCATCCATTAACTTTACCAATACACAACCGTCCCCTGGGCTCCCCCTCCCAACATATATAACTCTCTCTCTCTTCCCCTCCACTGTATATATCTCTATGCCAACCCCACTGTATGGGCTGGATTTTACCAAGTCTATGACGTCGGCTTCTGTGGCAGGCGGGGGGCCGCCAGAAGATGCCATGGAGGCAGTCGCTGGGAGGGCTTGGCCTGATCCTCCCAGCGGTGGCGAGGCTACGTGGCAGCGACCCCCCAACTTCCCCTCCCCCCCTGCCAGGCGATGGGACCTGCATTTAAATATTTAAATTAATGAGATGAATTAATTTGAACGAATTTACCTTGAATCTTCCAGGCCCGCTGTGATCTTCGGTGTGGTGGCCAGCAATCCCAACGCCTTCAATTCTCCGCCTGGGGAAAGCAGGTGTGACGCTGGTGGGGGGAGAGGAGCTAAGATTTTTACTGCAGGGGTGGGGCAGAGACGGGGTCAAATAAGCATCATCAGTGTATGGAATGGTGGGAAGGGGTGCACTTTCAACTTTGTGCCGTCAGGCTGGGGGGTGGGGTGGGGGAAAGGTCAGAATTCAAAGTTAAGTGTTTTGGAGGGGGCGGGGAAGGGCAAAAACTTATTGTAATTTATATTGGGAGCTTGGAAAGGGGTGTTACAATTTTATTTTGTAAATTTTGGGGGTGGGGGCAGGGGTGGGGGTTCACTTTAAAAATTCAAATTTGCCAGCAGGGCTAGCTAAAGGCGACAAACAGCCCACCCCGCCACATGATTTGGGGGGGGGGGGTCCGCCATGGCTATTTAAATGAGCCGCTACGCGGGAGATCGTTGCGGCCTTTTGGCATGCAGCCCGCCATTTTTTGAGCTCGAAGGCAGGCTCTTAAAATCCAGCCCTATAACTCTCTGCCAACCCCACTGTATATCTCTCTTTCCCCCACAACTGTATCTCTCACTGTCTCTTCCCGCCTCCCTGGCTCTCTCCCCATTACTTCCTCTCCACCTCTGTTCAAGCTCTCTCTCTCCCCCCCACATTTGGTTCTGGACCTCTGCCTATACTCCCTGCAGTGTCTACACTGCCACGTGGAGAAACTGGTGGAATGGGGCCAAACAATGAGACAAAGATATTTTCTATTTTCTGGTGCACCTTCTATCAAAAAGCTACTTTTGTGATACTGTACATTCAAGCTCATTTAGGCAGGTTGAAAAAATATAGCCTTAATTGTGATTCATTCCAAGGCCAACCAGCACAGCCCTGCATCTCAATAGTGGGTGTTTGGGAGCCAGTGTATGATGCTGTAACAGAGGCAGGGCCAATTAAAACACAAGGTGTAGTCAAAGGCCTTGAGTTAGCTCCAAAATAGTTTTTTTTCCCCATAAACTTGCTGAATGGTCATTTTAATCTGTAATAAATTAGTGGTATTATTGATCTGTTATAGCTCAGCTAGTAAGATTTAAGGTAGTTATGGAAAAGGACAAAGAACAGGGTCTGGCCAAAGTGACTTGGAACAACTACTTGTAGAAGTGTCTACATCAGACCAGTGGGAGTCATTTAAAGAGGAAATAGTGAGAGTTCAGGGCCAGCATGTTCCCATAAAGGTGAAGGGTCGATCCAACAAGTCCAGGGAACCCTGGATATCAAGGGATATAGAGGATTGGATAAGGAAAAAAAAAAAAAGGCTTATGGCAGATTCAGGGGGCTGAAAACAGCCTAGAGGAGTATAGAAAGTGTAGGGGGATGCTTAAAAAAGTAATTCGGAGAGTGAAGAAGGGCATGAAAAAACACTGGCGGGCAAGATAAAGGAAAATCCCAAGGCTTTTAATAAGTATTTTAAGGGCAAGGGGATAACCAAGGAAAGAGTAGGGCCCATTAGGGACCAAATTGGCAATCTTGTGTGTGGAGCTAGAGAACGTAGGTGAGGTTTTAAATGATTACTTTTCATCTGTGTTCACTATGGAGAAGGACGATGTGGGTGTAGAGATCAGGGAGGGGGACTGTGATATACTCAAACAAATTAGCATTGAAAGGGAGGCGGTATTAGCAGTTTTTACAGGTTTAAAAGTGGATAAATCCCCAGGCCCAGATGAGATGTGAGGCTGTTATCTGCGGCAAGGGAGGAGATAGCAGGGGCTCTGACACAAATTTTAAAATCCTCTCTGGCCACAGGAGGGGTGCCAGAGGACTGGAGGACAGCGAATGTGGTACCATTATTCAAGAATGGTAACGGGGATAAACCAGGTAATTACAGGCCAGTGAGTTTAACATCAGTGGTAGGGAAACTATTGCAAAAAATTCTGAGGGACAGGATTAATCCAGGATAGTCAGCATGGCTTTGTCAGGGGGAGATCATGTCTAACAAACATGATTGAATTTTTCGAGGACGTGACTAGATGTATAGATGAGGGTAAAGCAGTTGATGTAGTCTACATGGACTTCAGTAAGGCTTTTGATAAGGTCCCACATGGGAGATTGGTTAAGAAGGTTAGAACCCAAGGGATCCAGGGCAACTTGGCAAACTGGATCCAAAATTGGCTTAATGGCAGGAGACAGAGGGTGATGGTCGAGGGTTGTTTTTGCGATTGGAAGCCTGTGACCAGTGGTGTACCGCAGGGACCCTTGCTGTTTGTAGTGTACATTAATGATTTAGACGTGAATAAACGAGATATGATCAGTAAGTTTGCAGATGACACGAAAATTGGTGGTGTCGTAAATAGTGAGGAGGAAAGCCTTAGATTACAGGACGATGTAGATGGGCTGGTAAGATGGGCACAGCAGTGGAAAATAGAATTTAATCCTGAGAAGTGTGAAGCAATGCATTTTGGGAGGACTAACAAGGCAAGGGAATATATATGTGTTCCTAGGACCCTAGGAAGTACAGAGGGTCAGAGGGACCATGGTGTACTTGTCCACAGATCACTGAAGGCAGCAGCACAGGTAGATAAAATGATTAGGAGGGCATATGGGATACTTGCCTTTATTAGCCGAGGCATAGAACATAAGAGCAGGGAGGTTATGATGGAGCTGTATAAAACGCTAGTTAGGTCACAGCTGGAGTACTGTGTACAGTTCTGGTCACCACACTATAGGAAGGATGTGATTACACTGGAGAGGTTGCAGAGGAGATTCACCAGGACGTTGCCTGGGCTGGAGCATTTCAGCTATGAAGAGAGATTGGATAGGCTAGGGTTGTTTTCCTTAGAGCAGAGAAGGCTGACGGGAGACCTGATAGAGGTATACAAAATTATGAGGGGCATAGATAGATAGGAAGAAAGCAGAGGTGTCAATAACCAATTTAAGCTAAGGGACAGGAGGTTTAGAGGGGATTTGAGGAAAATCTTTTTCACCCAGAGGGCAGTTGGAATCTGGAACACACTGCCTGAAGGGCTGGTAGTGGCAGGAACCCTCAGAACATTTAAGAAGTATCTAGATGAGCACTTGAAACGCGATAGCATACAAGGCTACGGGTCAAGTGCTGGAAAATGGGATTAGAATAGATAGGCTTGAGGCTGGCGCAGACACGGTGGGCCAAAGGGCCTGTTTCTGTGCTGTATAACTCTATGACTCTTATACCAGGAGCATGGTTTTTAATCATGCAATGGTGCTCTGGATCAGCCCACAGGTTTCAGTCTATATTGGTGGACGACTTGAAGTGCCAGAGCTCAACCATGTACAAGAACCACTTAATTTCCTTCAAGTCAAAGTTACAGTCTACTCCTAATGCTTCAAAGTTGCTCACACTAAAAAAATGGAATTATTCAATCATTTGAATTAACAGCAAAATGGGAATGGCGGTGAAGAACAGAATTATCGGATAATCTGAACGAAGCAGCTCTGAATCAAGTGAAGACTTGTACTTCTTAGCTTCACAATGATAAAAACATTTCAATTATTGTCAAAGACTGCCCACTTCCATTAACTGCCTGGAAAAGTGGTGTCTGATAGAAGTAGGCCCTACTGTAGCAATAACAAAGGCCATTCTGAAAGGCTGTAACTGAAAGGTCCATTGTTGTATGGTGTGGAGCAACATTTTCTTCAATAAAACGACATACCTTGAAAATTACAACCCTGTCCCAGGCCAATCAAACAGGACGCCCTTTAACTAATTCAGCTGGCGCATCATCCAATGATTTAGAAGCTGGTTTACATCAGATCAACCATTTAACGTTTAGTACAGCTTCATCAGAACAAGCATTAAATTTCTTAAAATTATGAAACACTCACCCATGTTTTCCTTTATCTTCCAATTTTTCCGTCTTTAATTCTTCCGTTTTGCATCTGGGAATATCTTTCACATCACCGATTTGATCTCCTTTACTTCCTTCACTCTCTTCGGTTTTCACTTTGATGCTGTCCTTTCTGGCATCTGGTGCCTGTGTCGTGAATTCTGGCAGGTGCTTCTTTCGCGCCTATGAGGACAAAACAACTGGTTACAAGCAGTTTTCAACTGATTGGTGAGTGACCTGCTCCCAGGCTTCTCCCTCCAGGTCCAGGTGTTGTAATGAAGCAGCTCCCTTCTGGTGTTCCCCTTTCACTGGAGTCCATGGAAGAGTAGCAGCTCGTCAGGGAGGGAACACACCAAACTACGGCATGTTTTGTGGTGACTAATCATTCTTGGCAGATGATCAGGTTTCCACAAGTTACCACTCAAAGTCACATTGCAGGTATTTCTAGTTCTCATGTGTTTATAAATAGTTACCAGGTTTCATCTTTCAGAAAGGGGCAGGTTCTCAGAAACTGGTGCTTGAACTCAGTATTTTGCCACTCTGAATGGTTATCATATGCACTGTGTAAATCTACTGAACCACTCTTAAAAGAACTGCCAATGAGCAAATCCTAGTCATGAAACTTTCTGTTGAGAACCAGCCACACACATAACCAAGGCAGTACCCAATAACATATTCTTGAAGCGCAGTCACTGTTATGTAGGCAAACACAACAACCCAGAAGGAGAGATAACGCATCCATAGTACCTTTCACAACCTCAATTTGCATTCAGTAATGTCCCACAAACAATAATGAGACAAATAACCAGTTAATCTATTTCTGTGGCTAATTGATTGACAAAGGTTGATTTGAGGGACAAAGGTTGGCCAGGACACCGGTGAAGAATTCCATTTTTCTTCTTCAAATAGTGCCATGGGATCGTTAACGTTCATCTGAGAGGGCAGACAGGGCCTCGGTTTACCATCTTATCTGTAAGATGGCACTGGACAGTGCAGCATTCCTTAAGTATTGCCTGCCTGGATTATGTGCTCGAGTTTAGGAGTGGGCCTCGAAGCCATAAATTTCTAACTCAAAATTAAGAATGCTATCACAGAGCCATTGCTGACAATAATGAGGCATTGGCAGTTTGTTAACATTCTCACATGAACTAGCTGTCCTATTACTAATACTTTGTTTAACAGTCACCAAATGGGATAAATGGGTAGAGGCTGAGGCAGAAAAGCAGCAGTGTGAAACTCTGCTTATCACTGTTCACATTTTGGCAATGGAAAAGAATGGAATGATCTTGCCAGCTGTTTTCAATTAATAAAGTACCCACTGGTACAGGAGGCCTGAGGTAACAACTTGCACCTTTAGCGCAGTAAAATGTCCCAAGATGCTTCACAGGATCGCTATCAGTCGTTTAGTTAAAGAGGTAGATTTTAAGCAATGTCATTAAGGAAGAGAAAGAGTTAGGAAAGTGAAGAGGATTGAGGAGGGAATTCCAAAGCTTAGGGTCTAGACGGCTGAAGGCACGGCTGCCAATGGTTGAGTGATGGAGAACAGAGATGTGAAAGAGGCCAGAATTGCAGTGCAGATATCTGGGGGCGAGAGGAGCAATGCATCTTTTGCCAGTTCGAGGACTGTGTGTACAAGTTCTTCCTTCACCAGTTACACAACAATGTGAAGAAACCATGAAAGTGAGGCCCCCCCACCTGTGACACTATGGAAACAGAAACAATCAGTGCTGCATTCTCTCTCCCTTATTTCTGCCTCGACAACCTATCTTGCTGAAGATACCAATGTTGTCCCACAGCCCTTACAGTTCTAATAGTCAAAAGTCAAAAAAAGACTTGCATTTATAGAGCACTTTTCACAACAACAGGACATCCCAAAGAACTTCAAAGCCAATGAAGTACTTTTGAAGTGCTATCACTGTAGGAAATGCAGCAGTCAATTTGAAAACGGCAAGCTCCCACAAACAGCAATGTGGTAATGACCAGATGATCTATTTTTGTGATGTTGTGTGAGGGATGTCAGGATAGACCCGTAGCTGGGGTGCAACAAAACAAAGACTGTCAAAGCTGGGATTTATTGGATTTTTAAAGACTTGATATGATGAGATCTCAATCAAGTTTCATATGAATGGTAGAACTCTAAGTTTGACTTAAAAAATCTCTCATGCCAC
This sequence comes from Heterodontus francisci, assembly GCF_036365525.1. Taxonomy (NCBI): domain Eukaryota; kingdom Metazoa; phylum Chordata; class Chondrichthyes; order Heterodontiformes; family Heterodontidae; genus Heterodontus; species Heterodontus francisci. Next base: position 29,175,446 of record NC_090373.1, read on the forward strand.
GTCTCAAAACTTGACTGATCATCTTCCCCTAAACACCCAATTATACTTGAAATCACATCTGGAATCAGCTTCGGCCCTCTCTTCACCTTGGAGAGTTGGAGGCTTCAGAGTCATAGCTGTGGCTGTTTGCTTGTGAAAAGCAACTTCACCATGCATTGTTAGGCTGGAACCACAACAGGGAGCATTTGGAAAAGGAGCAGCTTATTCATCTTCGTTGTGTTTACTCATCCTAGGAGTATTATAGACAGGCTGCCCCAAATATCAAGGCCAGAGTTATTGCTTGCTATGAATTGTTGTTGGTTCTTTTTGGATAAGGTGCAGGGATTCACCATCACATTCAGATAACTGTGCCAAGAAAAAAAACATACACATTCACGTAGCGTCTTTTACGATCTCAGGATGTCCCGAATCGCTATACAGCCAATGAAGTATCTTTTGAAGTATAGTCATTGTTGTAATGCAGGAAACCCGGCAGTCAATTTGCACAGAGCAAGATCCCACAAAGAACAATAAGATAATGACCAAATCATCTGTTTTTTTACTGTGATGTTGGCTGAAGAATAAATATTGGCCTGGACACTGGGGATAACTCCCCTGCTCTTCAGCGAAATAGTCCTATGGGATATTTTACATCCACCTGAGAGAGATGAGGAGGCCTTGGTTTATGTTTCATTGCAAAGACGGCACCTCCAACAGTGTCAGCATGGATTATATACGCAAGTCTATCAACAGGGGATTTGTACCTCGGAACTTCAGACTCCAAAGTGAGAGTGCTACACATTGAGCCACGACTGCCACCATGGGGGAGGATTCCTGTATATGTGTGCTGGGTGTCTTGGGACAGATAGATGTGCCTCTGGTGTAATGTGAGGGCCAACTAAAGTCCTTGAAAATTCGGAACATGGCTGGTAGCAAGGCTGATTGCAAATAGACATACACTGTGATATTTATTGCTTTCAGTTCCTCAAACATTCACACCACCTATGCCTGGGTTTATCCTAATAACTGTTGGCAAAAAGTCTTTGGTCAGAGCGAAGAAAATGGGGAAAAGAGGGTAAAACCCAGTCTGATTCCTCATCAGGTAGATGAATTGATGGCCGTTGTGGTGTTATAGTGTTTTGAGATAGCGTTTTGAAATTGCAATTGCATTGTGTACTCTAGAGACTGCTGCACAGCACACATGCTAGCAAACAGAAAGTGAAAGTAAAACAGAATGAAGAAGACACCATTATGTTCAGCAGCCTGCAGTCTTTGTCTCTCTGTCCAGACCCAAGAGACATCACAGTTGTATACTTTGGAAATGGGGTGTGAATGGTAATATTTGCTCTCATTTAAATGGTCAAACACAGATTCATTGAAAGATACAGCACAGAAGGAGACCATTTGGTGCAGTGTGTCTGTGCTGGCTCTTTGAAAGAGCTATCTAGTTAGTTCTATTCCCATGTCCTTTCCTAGAGCCCTGCAACAACTTCTCCTTCAAGTATCTATCCAATTCCCTTTTGAAAGTTACTATTGTCTCTTCTTCAACTACCCTTTCAGGCAGTGCATTCGAGAACATATAAGTAAGTTTCTCCTCAACTTACCTCTCATTTTTTGTCAATTAACTTAAATTTATGTCCTCTGATTATTAAGCTTCCTGCCACTGGAAACAGTTTTTTCTCATTTACTCTATCAAAACCCTTCATGATTTGGAACCCCTCTGACAAACAGCCCCCTAATATTCTCTGATCTAGGCAAAATAACCCCAGTTTTTCATGTCAAGGAGATGATTCTGTACCTGGGGTTCCATAAAAGGGTCTGCATTCAAAATTAAGTCAACATCACAACTCCCTTTTTTTCTTAAAGCTTGTGGCAGTTTAACAAAGTGAGACTGATGTAACTTAATGAGAGCCATTTGATGTTGACGTGCTGAAGATTGAAAGCAACAGCTGAGAATTGCCATCCTCACCATCAATGCAAGGTATTTTAAGGGTACCAGTACAATTCCAGTGCCCTCTGACAATTCCACACAATGTCATCCAACACACATTATTCAGTACTTACCCTCAGGGATTTTGCTTCCTGATCCTTTAGTTCATCATCATGAACAACGTTTTTGCTTTCATCCTCATCTTCACTCTCAACTTCAGCCATTGCTGGCTTAGTGTTTTGCAACTTTTCTTTTTCCTCTTTATGATCAAGGTTGTCACGACCTTTTTCACATTCTTTCTTCTGTTTCTCTGTTTTAATGTTCCCTTGCAGTGATGTTGGAAATTGAATGTTAGCCGACTTGCAATAGTCCTCAAAACCACACAAGTATCTGGAACACAAACATTTAAGTTCTAAATTAATTAATTAATTAAAGAAACCCATATGAGTAGCTCCTGTCCACCTGCCTGACAGGGAGCTTTTAGTTACCATAGATCGTAGGAGCATCCAACCATTTAACACTTTAATCAATTGGAACATGCTATCTGGTGACATACACCACTGAAAGAAAAGACTTAAATTTCTATAGTGCCTTTCACGGCCTCAGAACATCCCAAAGTGCCTGACTGTCAATTAAGTACTTTCTGAATTATACTATTGTAATGTAGAATGTGTCACAGCCAATTTGCACACAGCAAGGTCCCAGAAACAGAAATTAGATAATGACCAGTCAATCTGTTTTAGTGATAATTGGTTGAAGGAGAAGTATTGGACAGAACACTGGGAAGGAACTCCCCTGCTGCACTTCAGACAGTGCAGTGGGATCTTTTACGTCCACATGAGAAGGCAGTTGAGACCTTGGTTTCGCATCTCATTTGAAAGGTGTTACCTCCAATAGTGCAAGACTCCCTCAGTACTGTACAGGAGTTCAGCCTGGATTATATGCTTGAGTTCAGGATTTGGTCTTGAATCAACGCCCTTCAGACTTAGAGGTGAGATTGCTACCAACCGAGCCACAGATAACATCTCAAATCATCAATTTCTTCGTGAACTTTATTCCTTTCCCAAACAGTGCAACTATATCCGAGAACTATGAGTTATGAGGTGGTACTCCTGTAAGTGACTCTGAAGGCTCTTTTATTGTTGTGTCCTATATAGTTTACCCATACATGGATCACCACCACTGGGTATCTTCCTCTCCCAGATCCTTCCTTCAATATATCCCACTTCAGATTCAGGGAGAAAACTCAGCATTCTGTAGGAATAGCCTTTTATGAACATTCTCCTTGTGATTCTGTAACACTTATTTAATATATTTAGCACTTGCCACTTGCTGGGCTTCATACTTGCTTGTATGAGTAGTCAGTAGCTGCATCATTATGTAAACTCCCAGTCTATACAGTATCATAATCTCAAAATCTGTTGACAGTTCCAAGAAGACAGCACAAACTATTGTAAAAGACAGGAGGAGTATGCTGTAGTTATGAGGACAGACTCGAGATTCTGGGATATACAGAACAGGAAAAGGCCATCTGTGAATGCTTTGTGCTGGTGTACATGCTCCACAAGTCTCCTCCCTTTCCATCTACCATTCAGGTTTTCAGCATATCTTTCTATTTCCTTTTTTTCCCTCATAACTCATTTTGTTTCCTTTTGAAAGCAACTAAGCTATTTGCCTGAAGCACTTCCAGTGGTAACGTATTCCAGGGCTTAGGGCCCAGGCAGCTGAAGGCCTGGCCACCAATGGTGGGACTATTAAAATTGGGGATGCTCGAAAATTGGGCAATTACCTGATCGCAGATACTTGGGACAGTTGTGGGGCTGGAGGAGATTACAGAGATAGAGAGGGGTGAGGCCATGGCCGGATATGAAAACAAGGATGAGAATTTTAAAATCAAGACATTGCTCAACCAGGAGCCAATGTAGGTCAGCAGCACAGGGGTGATAGGGGAATGGGATTTGATGCAAGTTAAGACATGGGCAGCAGAGTTTTGGATGACCTCAAGTTTACAGAGGGTAGAATGTGAGAGACCAGCCAGGAGTGCACTTGAATAGTCAAGTCTAGAAATAACAAAGGCAAGAATGAGGGTTTCAGCAGCAGATGAGCTGAGATGGGGCAAAGTCGGGTGATGTTACGGAGGTGGAAATAGGCAGTCTTAGTGATGGCACGAACATGAGGCTGGAAGTTCATTGTGGGGTCAAATGTGAAAGCAAGGTTGTAAGCAGACCCGCTTTATCTCAGACTGTTGCCAGGGAGAGGGATGGAGTCAGTAGCTAGGGAGTGGAGTCTGGAGCAAGGACCGAAAACGACAGCTTCAGTCTTCCCAATATTTAACTGCAGGAAATTTCTACTCATCTAGTACTGAATGTCAGATAAGCAGTCTGATAATTTAGTAACAGTGGAAGAATCGAGAGAGGTGGTGGTGAGGTAGAACTGGATGTCATCAGCATACATGTGGAAATTAACGCTGTGCTTTCGAATGATGTCGCCGAGGGTAGCATGTAAATTAGAAACAGGAGGAAGTCAAGCATAGATATTTGGCGATGCCAGAGGTAATGATATTGGAGCTGGCAGAGAAGACATTGGAAATGATACGATTAGATAGATAACATTGGAACCAGGTGAGAGCAGTCCCACCCAGCTGGACAACAGTGGAGGGGGACTGGTGGAGAATGGTGTGTTCAACTGTGTTAAAGGCTGCAGACAGGACAAGGAGGGAAAGATTACTTTTGTCACAGTCACATAGGCTGTCATTTGTGACATTGATAAGAGCTGTTTTGGTACTGTGGCAGGGGCAGAAACCTGATTGGAGGGATTCAAACCTGGAGTTCCTGGAAAGATGAGAACGGATTTGGGAGGCAACAACATATTCAAGGCCTTTTGAGAGGAAAAGCAGGTTGAAGATGGGATGGTTGTTTGCAAGGGCGGTGGGGGTCAAGGGTTAGTTTTTTGAGGGGAGGGGTTATGACAGCAGATTTAAAGAGAGGGACAACACCTGAAGAGAGAGGGAACCATTAACAGTATCGGCTAACATAGGGAACAGAAGGGGAAGTTGGGTGATCGGCAGTTTAGTGGTAATAGGATTGAAGGAACAGGAGGTGGGTTTCATGGACAAGAAAACATTGGAAAACCAAAGTTTAAAAAGAAATTTGTAAAAATCGATGATATAATAATAAATACGAACATATGAATTAGGAGCAGGAGTAGGCCACTCAGCCCCTCGTGCTGCTCCACCATTCAACAAGATCATGGCTGATCAGATTGTAACACCAACTCCACATTCTCACCTACCCCCGATAACCTTTCACCCCTTGCTTATCAAGAATCTATCTCCCTCTGCCATAAAAATATTCAAAGACTCTGCTTCCAACACCTTTTGAAGAAGAGAGTTCCAAAGACTCACGACCTTCTGAGAGAAAAAATTTCATCTCATCTCTGTCTTAAATGGGCGACCCCTTATTTTTAAACACTGACCCCGAGTTCTAGATTCTCCCGCAAGAGGAAACATCCTTTCCACATCCACCCTGTCAAGACCCCTCAGGATCTTGTATGTTTCAATCAAGTCGCCTCTTACTCTTCTAAACTCCAGCAGATACAAGCCTAGCCTGTCCAACTTTTCCTCATAAGACAACCAGCCCGTTCCAGGTATTAGTCCAGTAAACCTTCTCTGAACTGCTTCCAACGCATTTACATCCTTCCTTAAATAAGGAGACCAATACTGTACACAGTACTCCAGATGTGCTCTCACCAATGCCCTGTAGAACTGAAGCATAACCTCCCTACTTTTGTATTCAATTTCCCTTGCAATAAATAATAACATTTTATTAGCTTTCCTAATTACTTGCTGTACCTGCATACTAACCTTTTGCGATTCATGCACTAAAACACCCAGATTCCTCTGCATCTCTGAGTTCTGCAATCTCTCACCTTTTAGATAATATGCTTCTTTTTTATTCTTCCTGCCAAAATGGACAATTTCACATTTTCCCACATTATATTCCATTTGCCAGATCTTTGCCCACTCACTTAACCTATCTATATCCCTTTGTATCCTCCTTATGTCCTCTTCATAACTTACTTTCCTACCCATCTTTGTGTCATCAGCAAATTTAGCAACCATACCTTCAGTCCCTTCATCCAAGTCAGTTATGTACATTGTAAAAAGTTGAGGCCCCAGCACTGATCCCTGTGGCACACCACTTGTTACATCTTGCCAACCAGAAAACGACCCATTTATGCCTACTGTTTTCTGTTCGCTAGCCAATCTTCTACTCATGCCAATATATTACCCCCTACACCATGAGCTTTTATTTTCCGCAATAACCTTTGATGTGGCACCTTATCAAATGCCTTAAGGAAATCTAAGTACAGTACATCCACCCTTTATCCCGTTTATGCTATGTAGAACCATAGACAAAGTACAGCACAGAAGGAGGCCATTCAGCCCATCGTGTCTGCGACGGCTAAATAAACTATCCGCCCAAACCAATCCCACCTTCCAGCAGCTGCAGGTTACAGCACCTCAGGTACATGTCCAGGTACCTTTTAAAAGAATTGAGGGTCTCTGCCTCCACCACCATTCCTGGCAGCGAATTCCAGACACCCACCACACTCTGGGTGAAAAAGTTTCCCCTCATGTCCCATCTAATCCTTCCACCAATCATCTTAAATTTGTGCCCCCTGCCAGGGGAAACAGGTCCTTCCTGTCCACTCTATCTAGGCCGATCATAATTTTGTACACCTCAATCAAATCACCCCTCAGCCTCCTCTGTTCCAGGGAAAACAACCCCAGCCGATCCAATCTTTCCTTATAGCTGCAACCTCCAAGCCCTGGCAACATTCTTGTAAATCTCCTCTGTACTCTCTCCAGAGCAATTATGTCCTTCCTATAATCTGGTGACCAGAACTGTACACAATACTCCAGCTGTGGCCTAACCAATGCTCTATACAGTTCCAACATCACTTCCCTGCTCTTGTATTCTATACCTCGGCCAATAAAGGAAAGCAATCCATATGCCTTCTTCACTACTCTATCCACCTGTCCTGCCACCTTCAGGAACCTGTGGACATGCACTCCAAGGTCTCTCACTTCTTCTACCCATCTCAATATCCTCCCATTTATTGTATACTAGAGTCATAGAGTAATACAGCACAGAAACAGGCTCTTCGGCCCATCGCCAGCCATCAAGCACCTATTTTAATCCCATTTTCCAGCACTTGGCCCGTAGCCTTGTATGCTATGGCATTTCAAGTGCTCATCTAAATACTTCTTAACTGTTGTGAGAGTTCCTGCCTCTACCACCTCCTCAGACAGTGTGTTCCAGATTCCAACCACCCACTGGGTGAAAAAATCTTTCCTCAAATCCCCTCTAAACCTCCTGCCCCCTTACCTTAAATCTATGCCCCCTGGTTATTGATCCCTCCGCTAAAGGAAAAAGTTTCTTCCCATCTAACCTACCTATGCCCCTCATAATTTTGTATGCCTCAATCATGTCCCCTCCTCAGCCTTCTCTGCTCTAAGGAAAACAACCCTAGCCTTTTCAGTCTCTCTTCATAGCTGAAATGCTCCAGTCCAGGCAACATCCTGGTGAATCTCCTCTGCAACCTCTCCAGTGCAATCACATCCTTCCTATAGTGTGGTGCCCAGAACTGTACATAGTACTCCAGCTGTGGCTTAACATTTTATACAGCTCCATCATAACCTCCCTGCTCTTATATTCTATGCCTCAGCTGATAAAGGAAAGTATCCCATATGCCTTCCTAACCACCTTATGTGCTGCTGTCTTCAGTGATCTATGGACAAGTACACCAAGGTCCCTCTGACCTTCTGTACTTCCTAGGGTCCTACCATCCATTGTATATTCCCTTGTCTTGTTAGTCCTCCCAAAATGCATCACCTCACACTTCTTAGGATTAAATTCCATTTGCCACTGCTCCGCCCATCTTACCAGCCCATCTATATCCTGTAATCTAAGGCTTTCCTCCTCACTATTTACGATACCACCAATTTTCATGTCATCTGCGAACTTACTTATCATACCTCCTATATTCACGTCCAAATCATTAATGTACACTACAAAAAGCAATGGTCCCAACACCGATCCCTGCAGTACACCACTGGTCACAGGCTTCCACTCGCTTTATTTGCACTCCCCAAAAGCAATACCTAACACTTCTCTGGATTGAATTCCATTTGCCATTTTTCTGCCCACTCAACCAAAACATTGATATCATTCTGGAGTCCACAGCTTTCCTCCTCACTATTAACTACACTGAGCCCTGTGGAACACCACTGTAAACAGCTTTCCATTCGCAAAAACATCCGTCGACTACTACCCTTTGTTTCCTGTCACTGAGCCAATTCTGGATCCAACCTGTCACCTTCCCCTGTATCCCATGGACTTTCATTTTACTGACCAGTCTGCCATGCGGGACCTTGTCAAATGCCTTACTAAATTCCATGTAAACCACATCCACTGCACTACCATCATCATCAATTCTCCTTGTCACTTCCTCAAAAAACTCAATCAAGTTAGTAAGACATGACCTTCCCTTAACAAATCCATGCTGACTATCCCTGATTAATCTATGCTTTTCTAAGTGACAGTTTATCCTGTCCCTCAAAATAGATACTAACAATTTAACCACCACCGAGGTCAGACTGACTAGCCTATAATTACCTGGCTTATCCCTCGCACCCTTTTTAAACAATGGTTCAACATTTAAAGACCTCGAATCATCTGGTAACTCACCTGTATCTAGTGAGGATTTGAAGATGATCCTCAGCGCATTTGCTATTTCCTCCCTGGCTTCCTTTAACAACCTGGGATGCAATCCATCCGGTCCTGGCAATTTATCCACTTTCAGGGATGTCAGACCCTCAAGCACTTCCTCTCCAATTATGCTCATCATATCTAATATTTCACACTCCTCCTCTTTAACTACAATGTCTGCATCAACCCTCTGCTTTGTGAAGACAGAGATAAAAAACTCATTAAGAACCCTGCCCACATCTTCTGCATCCGCGCATAAGTTCGCCTGTACATCTCTGATAGGCCCTACCCTTTCCTTAGTTGTCCTCTTGCTCTTAATGTACTGATAAAACATCTTTGGGTTTTCCTTGATGTTACCTGTCAATAATTTTTCATGTCCTCTCTTTGCTTTTTTAATTTCCCTTTTTACTTCACCCCTGCACTTTCTATACTCATCTAGGCTTTCTGAAGTATTACGATATTTGTAATCATCATAAGCTTTCATTTTTTGCTTTAACTTATCCTGTAAGCTTTTAGATAACCAAGGGACTCTATTTTGGCAGTACCACCCTTAATCTTAATTCTTCAAAGAACTCCAATAAATTGGTTAAACATGATTTCCCTTTCACAAAACCATGTTGATTCTGCCTGATTACCTTGAATTTTTCGAAGTGCCCCACTATAACATCTTTAATAATAGCTTCTAACATTTTCCCTATGACACATGTTAAGCTAACTGGCCCGTAGTTTCCTGTTTTCTGTCTCCCTCCCTTTATGAATAAAGGAGTTACATTCCCTATTTTTCAATCTAATGGAACCTTCCCTGAATCGAGGGAATTTAGGACAATTAAAACCAACGCATCAACTATCTCACTAGCCACTTTTTTTTTAAGGATGAAGTGCATCAGGACCTGGGGACTTGTCAGTCCATAGCTCTAACAATTTGCTCAGTACCACTTCCCTGGTGATTGTGATTTTCTTGAGTTCCTCCCTCCATTTCCTGATTTACAGCTATTTCTCGGATGTTACTTGTATCCTCCAGAGTGAAGCCCGATGCAAAATACCTGTTCAATACATCTGCCATCTCCTTATTTTCCATTATTAATTCCCCAGACTCACTTTCTATAGGACCAACGCTCACTTTGTTAATTTTTTTGCTTTTTAATTATCTATAGAAACTCTTACTGTCTTTATATTTCTTGCTAGCCTTCTCTCGTACTCTAATTTTTCTCTCCTTATTAATCTTTTAGTCATTTTTTGCTGTTTTTATATTCTGTCCAGTTTTCTGACCTGCCGCCCATCTTTGCACAATTATATGCTTTTTCTTCAAGTTTGATACTATCTTTTAACCTTTTTAGTTAACCACCGATGGTGGGTCCTCCCCTTGGAATTTTTCTTTCTCGTTGGAATGTATCTATTCTGTGTATTCTGAAATATCTCCATAAATGTCTGCCACTGCATCTCGAATGACCTATCCCTTCACCTATTTTGCCAGTTCACTTTTGCTAGCTATGCTTTCATGCCCTCACAATTGCCCTTATTTAAGTTTAAATGCTAGTCTTAGACCTACTCTTCTCTCCCTCAAACTGAATGTAAAATTCAATCATATGATCGTTGCTGCCTAGGGGCTCCTTCACTATGAGGTCATTAATTAATTCTATCTTGTTTAGCCTGCTCTCTGGTTCTCCAAGATGTGCTGTTCTAAGAAACTATCCCAAAAACATTCTATGAACTCCTCATCTAGGCTACCTTTACCCATATGATTTTTCCAGTCTATATGTAGATTGAAATCTTCCACGTTTATTGCCGTACCTTTCTGACAAGCCTCCATTATTTCTTCCTTTATACCCCGTCCTACTGTGTGGTTACTGAAAGAGGGCCTGTACACCACTCCCACAAGTGACTTCTTGCCTTTATCATTTCTCATCTCCACCCAAACCGCTTCTACATCCTAATTTCCTGAACTTAGGTCATCCCTCTCTATTGTGCTAATACCATCATCAATTAACAGAGCCACCCCTTCACCTTTTCCTAGCAACCTGTCCTTCCTGAATGTCACATACTTTTCAATATTCAGGTCCCAATCTATGTTATCCTGCAGCCATGTCTCTGTAATGGCTATCAGATCACTTATTTATTTCTATTTGTGCTATCAGTTCATCTGTTTTGTTTCGAATGTGACGTGCATTCAAACACAGAGCCTTTAATTTTGTCCTTTTATTATTTTTGTAACCTCAAGCCTTATTTGCTGATTTTCTTAAATTTGTACTCTCTGTCCCTTCCTGTCACAGTCTGTTTATCATTTCCCATATTAATACCTTTCTCTCTTGCCTTGTCTCTACTCTTTGATTTACCACATCTTCCCAAATTTGATCCCTTGCCCCCACTATTTAGTTTAAAATCCTCTCTACTTCCCTAGTTATGCGGCTCACGAGAACACTGGTCCTAGAACAGTTCAGGTGTCCCAACAGTACAACCCCACTTTCTTTAGTACTGGTGTCATTGCCCCACGAACCAGAACCCACTACTACCACACCAGTCTTTGAGCCACGCATTCATTTCTCTAATCTTATTTGCCCTATGCCAATTTGTATGTGGCTCAGGTAACAATCCAGAGGTAATTACCTTTGAGATTCTACTTCTGAATTTGGTGCCTAGCTCCTCATACTGACTATGTAGAATCTCCTTCCTTGTCCTATCTATGTCTTTGGTACCTACATGGACTACATCAACTGGATCCTCCTCCTCTCCAGTCCCGAGTAGATATCCCAAACCCTGGCACCGGGTAGGTAACAAAGCCTTCTGAACTCTTGCTCTTTGCTGCAGAGAACAGTGTCAATCCCCCTCACTATACTGTCCCCTACTACCACTACTTTCCTTTTTGCTCTCCCCACTTGAACGGCTTCCTGTACCATGGTGCCATGGCCAGTCTGCTCTTCCACCCTGCAGACTTCGCTTTCGTCCACACAAGTTGCAAGCACTTCAAACCTGTTTGACAATTGCAAAGGCTGAGGCTCCTCCACCACTGTCTGCTCGGTCCCTTTACCTGCCTCACTCACGGTCACATCATCCTGTCCCTCACCGCTGATCAAAACAGATGACACTATTCTAAGGGGTGTGACCGTTTTCTGGTACCAAGTGTCCAGGTATCTCTCCCCCTCCCTGATGTTGCGCAGTTTCTATAGCATGGCTTCCAGATCAATAATACTGATCCGGAACTCCTCTAGCTGCTTACATTTTCTGCAGATGTGTTTGTCCTGGATCGCTTTGGTGTCCAGGAGATCCCACATTCCTACAGTTGCAATACAATACCTGTCCTGCCATCGTTACTTATGTTATTAAGTTAATTTAATTTAATTACTTTCTTAATTAACTTAGAATAATTCCTACGTATACTACAATTTACTGTGCTTATTAAATGCTAGTACCACCTACAACTAAGAGTTATACATTTCTTCATTACACAGGTGTGGTTTAGGTATTTATTTTCAGGTTTTAGTTCTTTTTATTTATGGATCTTCCCTAACTCCAGTGTCCTAAGCTGACTATTAACACACTGTCCCTTACACTAAGCACTTACTGGCCAATCAACCTATTAGTTTCCTGTGATCTCACAGTTTTTTTCCCCACTCAGTTTCTTCAAACTGAGCGCCGCTGACTCATGGAAGCTGAAATGGTATGCTCCGCTGCTTCCGACTGTCTCCCGCAGGTCCGCGCTGACTCCCAGGTAGGTTAGGCTACACTCCAATCCTCAGGCTTTATTTATAGGTGCTCTGCTGCTCCCGACTGTCACCTGCAGGTCCACTCCAACTCTCAGGTAGCCCCAGGTAGGATGCAACTTGGGGATAGTGAAATGCACTTAAAAATGATTCTGTTTATGTCTCCGTGGTGACAAAAAGTGAGACATCAACCACCGAGAGCCTCAAAAGAATACAGGATAATTTTCTGAAGAGAAAAAATTTGCAGGGCTATGGGGAAAAGACAGGGAATGGGACTAGCTAAGTTGCTCTTGCAGAGAGCTGGCATGGACACGAAGGGCCGAATGGCTTCCTTCTGTGCCGTAACCATTCTATGATTCTAGAAGATGAACTCAGATAGGGCATCAGGGGAAATAGGAGAGAAACTAGAGGAAGATGTGAGCTCAGGGCTAGGGCAGGGGGAGCACTGGGAGGAAGTTTAGCCACTTGGATTCCTACTGGAATTATTAGTAACTATCTTGTATTTATGGCCTCTCGCTTACTAGAAAGCTATACAATTATTAAGAGTTTTGATCATGTTGATAGGGTGAATAGACAAAAAATACTTTCTCTGATTGGGAAGTCACTGTTGAGGTGTTTTCAATTGTCACAGAGCCAGAAGAGACATTTCTCTATTGAGAGTTGTTGGAGCATTGAATGCTTTTCCACATGTGAGAGTGGAGGTAGACACCACTGCATCTTTGAATTAGCTGAGTATACAGGGCTATGGACAAAATGTGGGGCAGTGGGATTAGTTTTGAATTGCTCAAGCAAAGAGCTGACACAGACACAATGGGCCAAGTGGCCTCCTGCTAGTCTCTGAACCTCTAAGGTGCAAAGTGATGTTAAATACAGTAAACAATTTACTGCAAATCTGAATAGTTAATAGCTCATCAGGAGATTCATCTCTGAGGACAAGAGTACAAAAAGACTAGCTTGCGAATCACTGTGGATGAAAATCTGCTTAGGGAAGCAAATACTGCACTGTTGGAAAGATGATACGAAAAACTCCACAAGTGTAACACTGGAAGGAAAGTCAGCAATAATCAGCTGTTTTAATACAGACAGTGAGTCGAGTGTAACACAGAAAGGGATTACACCAGCAAATAGCCATTTTAATACGGACAGTGGTTCAAATGTAACACAGAAAGATTACACCAGTAAATAGCTCTGAGTTAATATGGACAATATCGCTCGAGAGTAACACAGAAAGGAAATACACCAGTAAACAGCTCTGTGTTAATACAGACAGTAGCTTGATCGTGAACACATGAAGAAATACACCAGTACGACGTAGGAAGGAAGGGTGGCACAGATGTTAGAAGTGAGTTTAGGGAGTTAGGCTGGAAGCTGAAAGCTCGGACGGACAGAGTTGTTATCTCTGGTTTGTTGCCGGCGCCACGTGATAGTGAGGCTAGGAATAGGGAGAGAGCACAGCTGAACACGTGGCTGCAGGAATGGTGTAGGAGGGAGGGCTTCCAGTTCTTGGATAATTGGACTGCATTCTGGGGAAGATGGGACCTGTTCAAACAGGACGGGCTGCATCTGAACCAGAGGGGCACCAATATCCTGGGAGGGAGGTTTGCTAGTACTGTTCGGGAGGGTTTAAACTAGTTTGGGAGGGGGATGGGAACCGGACTTGTAATCCAGGGACCAGTGGGTCCACTCAGAAAGACAAAGAGTGTAGTGAGGTATTGGGGAAGGTAGCACTGTCACAGAGGACAGATGGGCACGGAGAAGGGTTAAAGTGCGTATACTTCAACGCAAGAAGCATCAGGAATAAGGTGAGTGAATTGAAGGCGTGGATGGGCACTTGGGACTACGATGTTGTGGCCATCACTGAAACGTGGATAGGTGAGGGGGAGGAATGGTTTTTGGAGGTACCTGGTTATAGATGTTTTCATAAGATTAGGAATGGTGGTAAAAGAGGTGGGGGGGTGGCATTGTTAGTTAGAAATAGTGTAACAACTGCTGAAAGAATTTTCGAGGAGGATCTGCCGACTGAGGCACTGTGGGTTGAGGTCAGGAACAGGAAAGGAGCAGTCACCTTGATGGGAGTTTTCTATAGGCCCCCCAATAGCAGCAGGGAGGTGGAAGAGCAGATTGGGAAACAGATTTTGGAAAGGAGCAGAAGTCACAGGGTAGTAATTATGGGGGATTTCAACTTCCCAAATATTGATTGGCAACTCTTTAGATCGAATAGTTTGGATGGGGTAGTGTTTGTGCAGTATGTCCAGGAAGCTTTTCTGACTCAGTATGTAGACTGCCCGACCAGAGGGGAGGCAATATTGGATTTGGTACTAGGTAATGAACCAGGGCAAGTGATAGAGCTGTTGGTGGGCGAGCACTTTGGAGATAGTGATCACAATTCTGTAGCATTCACTGTGGTAATGGAGAGGGATAGGTATGTGCAACAGGGCAAGGTTTACAATTGGGGGAAGGGTAGATATGATGCTGTCAGGCAGGAACTGAGGACCATAAGTTGGGAGCATATGCTGGCAGGGAAGGGCACGGTCGAAATGTGGAACTTTTTCAAGGAGCAGATAGTAGGGGCCATTGATAAGCATGTCCCTGTCAGACAGGGAAGGGATGGTCATGTGAGGGAACCGTGGTTGACAAGAGAGGTTGAGAGTCTTGTTAGGAAGAAGAAGGATGCGTATATAAAGTTGAGGAAAAAGGGCACAGGCATAGCTCTGGAGGGATACAAGATGGCCAGGAAGGATCTGAAGAAAGGGATTAGGAGAGCTAAGAGAGGGCATGAAAAATGCTTGGCGGGTAGGATAAAAGAAAACCCCAAGGCCTTTTACGCGTATGTCAGAAATATGAGGATGACTAGGGGGACCATAGGTCCGGTCAAGGACAATAGCGGGAGACTGTGTGTTGAGCCGGAAGAGATAAGTGAGGTTTTGAATGAGTACTTCTCTTCGGTATTTACGAATGAGAAGGGGTGTATTACTGAAGAGGATGGTGTGAAACAGACTGGTAAGCTCGAGGAAGTGCTCGTTAGGAGGGAAGATGTGTTGGGGTTTTTGAATAACTTGAAGATAGACAAGTCTCCCGGGCCTGACGGGGTATATCCAAGGATGTTATGGGAAGCAAGGGATGAAATTGCAGAGCCGCTGGCAATGATCTTTTCATCTTCTCTGCTGACGGGGGTGGTACCAGGTGATTGGAGGGTGGCAAATGTTGTGCCCCTGTTCAAGAAAGGGAATAGGAACAACCCTGGGAATTACAGGCCAGTTAGTCTTACTTCGGTGGTAGGCAAGTTGATGGAAAAGGTGCTGAGGGATAGGATGTCTGAGCATCTGGAAAGACACTGCTTGATTCGGGACAGTCAGCACGGTTTTGTGAGGGGTAGGTCTTGCCTCACAAGCCTGATTGAATTCTTTGAGCAGGTGACCAAGCAAGTGGATGAGGGTAAACCAGTGGATGTGGTGTACATGGATTTTAGTAAGGCATTTGATAAGGTCCCCCATGGTAGACTTATGGAGAAAGTCAGGAGGCATGGGATAGTGGGGAATGTGGCCAGTTGGATTAAGAATTGGCTAACTGATAGAAGGCAGAGAGTGGTCTTAGATGGTAAATACTCAGCCTGGAGCCCAGTTACCAGTGGCGTGCCGCAGGGATCAGTTCTGGGTCCTCTCCTGTTTGTGATTTTTATTAACGACTTGGATGAGGAAGTCGAAGGGTGGGTCAGTAAATTTGCAGATGATACAAAGGTTGGTGGAGTTGTGGATACCGAGGAGGGCTATTGTCGTCTGCAAAGGGACTTGGATAGGTTGCAGTGCTGGGCTGAAAAGTGGCAGATGGAGTTTAACCCTGAAAAGTGTGAGGTCGTCCATTTTGGAAGGACAAACATGAATGCAAAATACTGGGTTAACGGTAGGGTTCTTGGGCATGTGGAGGAGCAGAGAGACCTTGGGGTCTATGTGCATAGATCATTGAAAGTTGCAACTCAAGTGGATAGGGCTGTGAAGAAGGCATATGGGGTGTTAGCGTTCATTAGCAGAGGGATTGAATTTAAGAGCCGTGAGGTGATGATGCAGCTGTACAGGACCTTGGTAAGGCCTCATTTGGAGTACTGTGTGCAGTTCTGGTCGCCTCATTTTAGGAAGGATGTGGAAGCCTTGGAGAGGGTGCAGAGGAGATTTACCAGGATGTTGCCTGGAATGGAGAATAAGTCTTACGAGGAAAGGCTGAACATTCTAGGCCTCTTCTCATTAGAAAGGAGAAGGATGAGGGGTGACATGATAGAGGTTTATAAGATGATCAGGGGAATAGATAGGGTAGACAGTCAGAAACTTTTTCCCCGGGTGGAGCAAAGCGTTACAAGGGGTCATAAATTTAAGGTGAAGGGTGGGAGATATAAGGGGGATGTCAGGGGAAGGTTCTTTACCCAGAGAGTGGTCGAGGCATGGAATGCCTTGCCCGGGGAAGTTGTTGAGTCAGAAACTTTAGGGACTTTCAAAAGGCTTTTGGATAGGTATATGGATAAAGGAGAATGATGGGGTATAGATTAAATTGTCCTTGACAGAGGACAAAGGATCGGCACAACATTGTGGGCCGAAGGGCCTGTTCTGTGCTGTATGTTCTATGTTCTATGTTCTAAACAGCTCTGTGTCAATACAGACTATCTCTCGAGTGTAACAATGAAGGGAATATGCCAGTAAACAGCTGTGTGTTAATATGGACAGTATCTCTCAAGTGTAAAAGTGAAAGCATTATACTAGTAAGCAGCTCTGTGTTGATACAGACAGTATCTCTCGAGAGTATCAGTGAAGGGATTACACCAGGAATCAGCTCTGTGTTAATGCAGACGGTATCACTCAAGAGTATCAGTGAAGGGATTACACCAGCAATCAGCTCTGTGTTAAAACAGACAGTAATTTGAGAGTATCAGTGAAGGGATTACACCAGTAATCAGCTCTGTGTTAATACAGACAGTAATTTGAGAGTATCAGTGAAGGGATTACACCAGCAATCAGCTCTGTGTTAATATAGACAATATCTCTCGAGAGTATCAGTGAAGGGATTACACCAGCAATCAGCTCTGTGTTAATACAGACAGTAATTTGAGAGTATCAGTGAAGGGATTACACCAGCAATCAGCTCTGTGTTAATACAGACAGTAACTTGAGAGTATCAGTGAAGGGATTACACCAGTAATCAGCTCTGTGTTAATACAGACGGTATCACTCAAGAGTATCAGTGAAGGGATTACACCAGTAATCAGCTCTGTGTTAATACAGACAGTAACTTGAGAGTATCAGTGAAGGGATTACACCAGTAATCAGCTCTGTGTTAATACAGACAGTATCACGCGAGTGTAACGCAGTAAGAGTATACACCAGTGAACAATTTCAGCCTGTAATCTCTGCCCCTGTTTTGTTTCCTTTTCTTTGCATGTTTCGGCACACCTGCTTTCGGCACATCTTTTTTCTTTGTTTCTTTTCTTGCCCCGTTACCCTTCCCACTGGCCCTACACGACTCTCTCCCGTTTTCCACCATATCACAAACCCTCCCCCCATATCACCTGCTTAAAAACCTATTATATTTCTAACTTTTCCCAGTTCTGATGAAAGTTCGCAGATCTGAAACGTTAACTCTGTTTCTCTCTCCACAGATGCTGCCAGACATGCTGAGCATTTCTAGCATTTTCTGTCTTTATTTCAGATTATTTCCAGCATCTGCAGTATTTTGCTCCTGTATCGTTTCGGGATGATTGGCAAAACAACCAGAGACAACATGAAGAATATCTTTTTTACACAGTGAGTGGTTACGATCTGGAATGAACTGCCTGACAGTGTAGTGTTGGCAGTATTGCGAGAGTAACATAGAACATAAGAACTAGGAGCAGGAGTAGGCAATTCAGCCCCTCGAGCCTGCTCCGCCATTCAATACGATTATGGCTGATCTCATCTCGGCCTCAACTCCACTTTCCTGTCCGTTCTCCATAACTCTTCAACCCTTTACTAATTAAAAGTCTGTCTATCTCCTCCTTAAATTTACTCAATGTCCCGGCATCCACCACACTCTGGGGTAGTGAATTCCACAGACTCAAGACCCTTTGAGAGAAGTAATTTCTCCTCAACTCTGTTTTAAATCTGCTACCCCTTATCCTAAAACTATGACCTCTCATTCCAGATTGCCCCACCAGAGGAAACATCCTCTCTACGTCTACTTTGTCAATCCCCTTAATCATCTTATATACCTCAATTAGATCTCCTCTCATTCTTCTGCTAAACTGCCTAAGGGATTACACCAATAAACAGCTCTGTGTTAATAGGGACAGTATCTCCAGTTTCACACAGAAAGGGAATCCACAAGTAAATTGCCCTGTGTTAATACTGACAGCATCTTAACTGTCTTCTGCAGAGCTAAAAATATTCTGAAGTTATCCAAAACTGCAGTGTCAACACCACAAATTCAAACCACTCGTGTTTCATTACACGAGTACAAACAAATCTTCAGTGCTCATCTTCCTTGTTTGTCCTCTTCGTGTGCTGCATTATAGAATCATCCAGCACAGAAGGAGTCCATTCAGTCCATCCTGACTTCGAAAGAGCTATCCAATTCGTCCCACTCCACTGCTATTTCCCTATAGCCCCTGCAAAGTTTCCCTTTTCAAGTATATGTCTGATTCTCTTTTTAAAAGTCACTCTTCAATCTGCTTCCACCACCCTTTCTGGCACTGCATTCCAGATCATAACAACCCGCTGTTTACAAAAATCCTCATCTCCCCTTTTGTTCTTTTGCCAATTATCTTAAGTCTGTGCCCTCTGGTCACCAACCCTCCTGCCAGTAAAAACAGATTCTCCTTATTTATTCTATCAAAACCCTTCTTAATTTTGAACACCTCTATTACACCACCCCTTATTGATAAAACTGCTTTTGTAAAATCTTTTTCAAAATTCTGGCTGCTTATGATCACCGTTATCCAAAAAAATATTGCCTTCTGATCTCATTATTTAGGACAGTGGTTTTTAAAGAGGGGAAAAAGGTGGCTGATTATGTAAAAACTTCAACATAAGGCCTCCTTCTGTGCTGTAAATAACTCTATAGACTTGCATGACTACAGGGAACCAAGTGGGGAAGTGGGACTGACAGGATAGCTCTGTGGACAGTTGGCATGGACTCGATGGGCCGAATGGCCTCCTTCTGTGCCATAAATGACTCTCGGACTCGAAGATGGTTAACAAGGCAGATTCAATTAACCCCATGACATTTCAAGATAAGAGCAGCAGCTGTATTAATAACCCTAATGAATGGCCTTGGACAGTACAAAAATCATCTTGCAAGTTATAAGAGTCATTTTCGATACATCTGATGAGCACAAGCCTAGTTTCTTTCTTCCATGAGTCACATAATCTTGCCACCTGGGGTTGAGAATTAATATCTAGCATATGCCGTCACAGACAAGAAAAGCAGACAACTTGTACCTAAGCAAATTAAGCAGAAGTGCAAGAATCTTCCACAATTCCACATCACTGCCCACAACCCCCATTGCTTCATAGAGAATTTAAGCTTTCAAATGCCAACACTTCATGCCAACCATGTGCATGGCAGAAAACACACGTTTTTACAATGACCTGCAGGTTTGCTGGCTGTGCCTTGTGCTCAAGGTGAAGAGCAGTCAATGTTGAGGACCACAGCAACACTAGCCCATTTGACCCTTCGAGGCTGTTCCGTCCATCAATTAGGTCATGGCAGATCTGCATCTCAATTCCATCTTGGTGCTGTAACCCTTAATACCCTTGCCAAACAAAAATCTATCAATCTCAGTTTTGAAACTTTTAATTGACCCCCTTCTCCCACCACAACCTCAACAGCTTTTGGGGGAGAGTTCTAAATTTCTACTACCCTCTGTGTGAAGAAGTACTTTCTGACATCATCCCTGAATGGCCTAGCTCTAACTTTAAGCTTATGCCCCTTATTCTGGACTCACCCCATCAGAAGAAATAGATCCTCTCTATCTACCCTATCATATACTTTAATCACCTTAAACACTTCAATTAGATCACCCTTAACCTCCTGCACACAAGGGAATAGTAGCTTAGCCTATGCAACCAGTCGTCATAATTTAACCCTTTTTGCCCCACTGAGATCAGTTGAGGACTGAAGCACTTCTGCGTTCAGTTTCCAACATTAGTAGCACACTTGCAGTACTGTGTACAGTTCAGGTCTCCATATTACAAAAGTGTACAGAAGCACTGGGGAATGTGCAATAAAGATTTACAAGTATTATATCAGAACTGAGGTTGTAACTATCAGAAAACACTAAACAGGCAGGGACTCTTTTCTCCAGAAAAGTGAAGGCTGAGGGGTGACCTGATAGTCACTAATCATTTTGAATGGGTGTGTGCTGAGGAAATCACAGCTGTCTATTCCAATCCATCTGCAGCCTGATCCAGTTTCTCCATTAACACATGATATAAAGAAAGACAAAGTTAGCTTGTAGTAATTACTAATCTGAGGACTGAGATAGAGGGATGTGGCACTGAAGAATGAAAAAAGAACACTTACATTTTAGATAGGGCATAAAAAATGTAACCCAGGCACTGGGATTTGTCTTTAGAGGAATACAATTGAAAAGCAGAGAATTTATGTTAAATTTGTTTTAAAGCTTGTTTGAATTATTGTGAACAGTTCTGGTTTCCATATTAAAGAAAGGATTTAGAGACACTAGAGAAGATGCAAAAAAGATTTGCAAGGATGATACCAGAACTGAGAGATTATAACTGTCAGAAAAGTTTGGAGATGCTGGGGATGGAGAAGACTGAAAAATGACCTTTAACACTATGGAGGTATTTGCTAGGGTAGACATTGAGATAAGCTTCCATTTGAGAGAATGCAAAACCAGGGGTAATAAATATAAGATGGTCATTAGCAAACCCAATGGGGAATTCAGGAGACACTTCTTTACCCAGAGAGTGGTTAGAATGTGGAATGCATTTAAGGGGGAGCACATGAGGGAGAAAGGAATAGAAGGACATGCTGGTGCAGTGAGATGAAATAGAATGGGAGAAGGCTTCATTGTGGAATACAAACACCAGTATATGGGTCTGATTAATACCTGGGAAGGGGCTGCAGTTCCTTAAGGACCTTTTTTTGCTTACAAATTGTGTGCTTAGAGCCGCACTAGGTGCCCAGATAGTAGCTGCTCAACGACACTGAAGTACCAGTCCCTGACTAAGGTTAGGCTGCTGAGTGCAAAGATTAGTAGACACACTTCCAATTTTATAGGCAAGTTCAAATAGCTTTCAAATGATTCACCTTTTATGTTACGTTAGAGACTGTCATTTTTATCTGTGAGTAGTCAGCTGGGCGAAGAACCAAAATAGAAGCAAAACATTTTTCAAAAATGATTGATTGATTTTCCTTTCTCCTTCTTTCATTAACAGCTTTTCTTACTGTCCTTTCTAAATTTCTAGCATTTCATAACTGGCAGCTTTGTATTTCTATGCTGCTGAATTTTGGATGTGAAAGTTGAGTAAATATGAATGAAGCAAGACAGTAATTCACGCAAGTACACAGGATGCCTGGAGGGACAGGAAATGCATGCAGTCCATACTGCTTTCACAGTACTGCTAGAGATCCCATGGCATTTCTTATGGTGAGTCAGATAATGCAAAGGATGGGACTGTGTTACATTGTGCATTATTACTTATAAAATTGAGCAGTGCCCTTAAAGAAGCACAAAATTTAATCTTCATTCAACAAAGAGATTTAGGCTGTAGTTTTTACACATTGCTCAGGCATGGAATCTTGCAGCTTTGGAACAGGCTCTTCACTTCAGACTCAGCAGTGGGGAGTCAAAAGCACCTAGCATTTTAATGCTGCATTGCATCTGTAACCAAGTGTGAGTAGGAGTGGGCCATTCAGCCCATTGACCCAACAGCACCATTCTGTTAGTCATGGCAGCTCTATCTTTTTAAATCACAAGTTCCTGCCTTTTCTTCTATGTTTCTCAGTACTCTTGGTTTCTAAATGAGCATCCAGCTCCCTTCTGGAAATCTCAACTGACTTTGCATCTATTGTCATTTGGAGTACTGTGTTTCACATTAACATAGCTCTTTCCACGAAGACATTTATCCTGGATTCACCTTTAACAAGATTAGCTCATGTTCAAAGATTCTGTCCATTTGTTCTGATCCCTGTACTAGAAGGTAGAGCCATTCACTATCTACACTCAATTATTTCAAATATTTATACAATAACACCTCTAACCTCTTCACCTGCTACCACACCTCTCTTCCTTCATTTCCAGAGAATACAACCAAAGTTTACCCAGTTCTCATCAGAGCTCAGCGCCTTAATCTGCGGTATCAACTGGGTGAATCACTGTTTGGCTTTCTCTAAGACCCAATACATAACAGATGGGTCGTGCCATTTCAACTTTCGATTCACATAAAGAGGAGATTATGTCCAACACATTGTGACATGTACATAGAATTTATATTCACAATGTGTATAGAATACATTGAAAGTTCCTCAATAGACATCTGTGGTATACAGAATTTCTCTCATACACCTGACAATGCAGGACAAAGTTACCAGTTACACTATGTTCCAAATAACGTTCCAATAAATTCTGTATTCACAGTTGGAAGGTTCTGCAACAAACATCTGAAAAATGAAACGCTTAATTACATAAAACAATGAAATCACTGAGACATTCTTCATTAAAAAAGGAAGATTTGTATTTGGGTAGTGCCTTTCATGACCTGAGGACATCTCAAAGTGATTCAGTCAGTGAAGAAAGACAGAAAATGCTGGAAATACTCAGCAGGTCTGGCAGCATCTGTGGAGAGAGAAAGAGAGTTAACCTTTCAGATTAATAACCTTTCATCAGGACGACAAAAGGTCACTGACCTGAATCGTTAACTCTGTTTCTCTCTCCACAGATGCTGTCTGACCTGAGTATTTCCAGCATTTTCTGTTTTTATTACAGATTTCCAGCATCTGCAGTATTTTGCTTCAGTCAGCGAAGTACTTCTGAAGTGTAGACACTGTTGTAATGTAGAAAATGTTGCAGCCAATTTGCACATAGCAAGCTCCCACAAGCATCAACGTGATATTAACCAGACGATCTCTTTTTGTGATGTCAGCTGAGGGATGAATATTGCTCAGGACACGGGAGAGAACTTCTCTGCTCTTCCTCGAAATAGTGGCTGTGGGATCTTTTCCAGCTGTGAGGTCAGACAGGGCCTTGGTTTAATGTCTCATCCAAAAGATGGCACCTCAGACAGTGCAGCATGCCCTCAGTTCTGGCACTGACAGTGTCAGCCTGGATTTATGTGCTCAAATTTCTGCAGTAGGGTTGAACCCAGAGCCTCCTGACTCAGAGGCAGCAGTGCTATCAACTGAGCCACGGCTGACATCAGAAATGCATGGCAAATTTGTCAATCTATACAAGTGTGAGTTGTATAGTACAAATACTGTATATGATAGTGAAATAAAGTCTCAATGTACATTAATATGTCTAGCAAAATGTAACTAAACAAGGGACTTACTTCCGGTATGCGCACTTGACATTGTAACCTGCTGCAGAGTTCATCACAGGAATTCCTAGATCCTGATACACCTGCTTCCACACAGCACCGCTTTCAATCTATGGGCAATAAGGCAGACCATGAGTAACAATGCACCGTAACAAAAAGAAAACACCAAAAATTATAGCCCCATATGCAATACTATTCAAAAGCACCTATATAAAATATACAACCGCACAGCTGACACAATACCAAAAATGAAAACAGAAAATGCTAGAAACACTCAGCAGGTCGGGCAGTGTCTGTAGACAGAGAAAAGAGTTCATGATTCAGTTTGCAGCATTTCCTGTTTTTATTTCAGATTTTCAGCATTCACAGTATTTTGCTTTTGTTTTGATAGAATGGGAGAAATTGTTTCCAGTGGCAGAAGTGTCAGTAACCAGAGGACACAGATTGGAATTTGGATTGGAAAACGAACCGGAGGGAAGATGAGGAGAATTTTTTACACAGTGAGAAATGATGATCTGGAATGCACTACCTGAAAGGGCAGTGGAAGCAGATTCAAGAATAAATTTCAAAAGGGAATTAGATAAACACTTGGAAAAGGAAATATTTGTAGGAAAAAAGCAGGGGGAGTGGGAATAATTGGATAACCCTTTCAAAGAGCAGGCAGGCATGATGGGATGAATGGCCTTTATCTATGCTCTCTCAATTTATGATTGTATAATACAATAAAAAGTAATAATGTTCACCACATCCGATATAAGATTGGATGGATTATTTATGATTAATTTGCTTTTTTGAAATTATGACCATTGTATTAAGCTACTTTCAGGTGAGCAGTGGAGTCGATTCTTGTTTTTCTCCATGTGTTGGATCAATGTGATAGTGATCTTCTGGATCAACTGGACCACTGGAACTACAAAAATTGAGGAGAAACCAGGCTGCTGCTGGAGGAGGTAGAAAAAGCCCAGGGAGAATCCCAAAACCTCTCTCGGGTTTCTGACCACTGATAGCAACTTGCATTTATGTAGCACCTTAAATGTAGTAAAAAGCTTCACAGAAGCGATCAAACAAAAATTGCCACCAAGGAAATATTAGGACAGGTGACCAAGCTTGTTCAGGTCAAAGAGGTAGATTTTAAGGAGCATCTTAAAGGAGGAGAGAGAGGTGGAGAGGCGGAGCATTTGGGGTGGGGGGTTGGGGAAGCAAAAATTCTAGAGCTTGGGGCCTTGGCATCAGAAGACATGGATGCCAAAGGATGCTGAACTACAGGAAATGGCTGGATTTCACTTCTTTTAAATTCAGTACTTGAGATATAAGTGGATGACACTGACAAGGCAGGGTTTCTTGTCACCGGAAGCAATTAATAAACATTAATGTTGACATTTATTTTCCAAAATAAAGTCTTGGATATACTGGTCTTTATGCAGGAATCAAAATTAAATTTTGGGATATGCACCCCCTCCCACCCCACCCCCAGCTGCTCCCCACTTCTTTTGACCACACTGTGGTGTTATTCTGATCATGAAATGCCAAAACTCTCATCCATGCCTTGGTCACCTCCAACCTGGGTTATTCCAATGCACTCCTGGTTGCTTCCCATCTTACCCTCCATAAACTACAGCTCAAATAAAACTCTGCTGCCCGTAACCTAACTTGCACTAGCTCTTGTTCACCCATCACCTACACTGGCTCTTGAGCTGGCAACGCCTCGATTTAAAAATCCTCATCCGTGTGTTCAAATCCATTCATGGCCTCGCCCCTCCCTACCTCTGTAACCTCCTCCAGCCCTATAACTCTCAGAAATCTCGACAGTCTCCCATTTTGGCATCTTCCTTTGCTTCACCATTGGCACCATGACTTCAGCTGCCTAGGCCCCAAGCTCTGGAATTCCGTCTATGCTTCACTTTCCTCCTTTAAGATCTTCCTTAAAACTTACATATTTGACCAAGCTTTTGGTTACCCCTTCTAAAACCTCCTTATGTGGTGTCAACTTCTGTCTGATTATGCTCATGTGAAACATCTTGGGACATTTTTCCATGTTAAAGGCTCTAGGAAACACTAGAATAGACTTTATCTACAAGCGACATGATTCTATCAGACTACAAACAGGGTTTGGGCTGTTCCCAAACCGAGTGCAACTTACTATATATATATATATATATATACTGTAAACTAATTTTCCCATTTTAATTAAAATTATCCTAATCCAATGAAAAAAATAAACTGTTTCCCTGGCAAGTAAACAGGCACTGCATAAAGCAGATGTGCTATGACTTTCAATGGAGAAAGGCTAGGGGTAAAGTTGAAAGTAGCTCAATTTAAAGAATTGGGAGACTTTTCAAGCCAAGGCAAGTGCAGCTGTGAACTAATTGGCTCTGGAAATGCAAGGACTTTTGCTGCTTGTTATGGTGGTCCAGGCCAGAAACTTTCCAGTTTCCCAACATTGCAGTTCTACCCTTGGTAGAAAAATATCCGACTTGTGGGTAGCACAGCACATTGCTAGTTTGATGTAGAGCACCATTGAGTAGTACGTTGCAGCTCTGTCCCTTCCCGGTATCAGCATCCAATGAGTTCCTGACCTCAAACACCCTCTCACGGACTCGGCTGTTATGATTCAGGCTTCACATACCCACATAAGCACCGGCTTCCATAAGTAAGCTGGCACTTCCTACAAACTGAAGCACAACGAGCAAATTTATTGTCTCTGAATTACACATAGGATTTCCGTGTCACTTCCTCAGACAATTAAAATCAGTCTTGCCAGACACTATTGCAGCAGGCTAAACAGGTTTCTTCAGAGTCGTCCCCAGAAGCAAAATAGAAAAAGCAAGTGGTTGAAGTCAGTTGACCACACAGTAACTTCCAGCCAGTTCATATAAGGGTTCAATGAACAAAGGCATCAGGTGTTGTCCTTGGGCTGTCCTAAGAAATCCTAACATTTTTGAAAAGGTGATTAGCCCCCCACAATCCCTACTATATACAGCCGTTCTCAGGATTTTGTTCAGAGCTGCACCTTCCCTCCCCATCCATTGCAGCTGTTTCAGAAATCTAACTAGCTGGTGCATTAAAATTGCTGGATTTTGATATCCATAAAACTTTGAAAAACAGTGCCACCTCGAAGAAGGCAGTCTGTGAGATGGCTACTTTATTCAAACATTGAGCGTACTTCTCAATGGTGCTCTACATCGAACTAGCAATGTGCTGTGCTATCCACGAGGCGGATATTTTTATACCAAGGGTAGAACTGCTGTATTGGGAAACTGGAAAGTTTCCGGCCTGGCCCACCATAACAAGCAGCAAAAGTCCTTGCATTTCCAGAGCCAGTTAGTTCACAGCTGATATTTGACAAGTATTGTCTCTGTTATCCCTCAGCAACTTGCACTTTTGTAATGCTTTTCATTTCGAAAAACATCTTTCACAATGGGATAATCAAATAAAAAAATATATACACCAAGCCAAAGGGGAAGATATTAGGAGGGGCAATCAAACGCTTGGACAAAGATTTCAGTTTTAAGGACAGTCTTAAAGGAGAAGAGGGAGTTGGAAACATAGAGGGTTTTAGAGAAGGAATTGTAAGACAGCTAGGTGAATGAAACAAAAACAAGAAATGCTGGATTCACTCAGCAGGTCTGGCAGCATCTGTGGAAAGAGAAGCAGAGTTAACGTTTCGGGTCAGTGACCCTTCTTCGAATGAAGGCACGGTCAGCAAGGGTAGGGCGAAGGCAGAGACGAATGCAGAACTGTCCAGATACAGGATTGGAGCGTTTGGGGGATGAAGCAGGGTGAGAAAGGGGGAGGTCTGGAGGAGGTTAATGAGATAGAGATGGTTGTAGGGCTGGAGGGGGTTACAGAGTTAGGGAGGGTTGTAGGGCCGGAGCAGGTTAATGAGAAAGGGAGGGTTGTATGGCTGAAGGAGGTTAATGAGATAGGGAGGGTTGTAGGGCTGGAGGAGGTTACAGAGAGAGGGAGGGTTGTAGGGTTGGAGGAGATTACAAAAATAGGGAGGGTTGTAGGGCTACAGGAGGAACCCCTAGCCAAGCTGTTCCTGTACAGCTACAAAACTGGCATCTATCCGGCAATGTGGAAAATTGCCCAAATATGTCCTGTCCACAAGAAGCAGGACAAATCCAACCCGGCCAATTACCGCCCAATCAATCTATCTGCGACCATCAGCAAAGCGATGGAAGGGGTCGTCGACAGTGCTATCAAGCGGCACTTGCTCAGTAATAGCCTGCTCACTGACCCTCAGTTTGGGTTCCGCCAGGGCCACTCAGCTCCTGACCTCATTACAGCCTTGATCCAAATATGGACAAAAGAGCTAAGTTGCAGAGGTAAGGTGACAGTGACTGCCTGTGACATCAAGGCAGCATTTGACCGAGTGTAGCATCAAGGAGCCCTAGCAAAACTGGAGTCAATGGGAATCGGGGGGAAAATTATCCACTAGGGTCGGAGTACTACCTAGTAGAAAGGAAGAAGGTTGTGGTTGTTGGAGGTCAATCAGCTCACTCAGGACATTACTGCAGGAGTTCCTCAGGGTAGTTTCCTAGGCAGAACCATCTTCAGCTGCTTCATCATAAGGTCAGAAGTGGGGATGTTCGCTGATGATTGCACAATGTTCAGCACCATTCACAACTCCTCAGATACTGAAGCAGCCCACATCCAAATGCAGCAAGACCGGAACAACATCCAGGCTTGGGCTGACAGGTGGCAAGTAACATTCGTGCCACACAAGTGCCAAGCACTGACCATTTCAAACAAAAGAGAATCCAACCATCTCCCCTTGATGTTCAATGGCACGACAATCGCTGAACCCCCACTATCAACTTCCTGGGGATTACCATTAACCAGAAACTGAACTGGACCAGCCACATAAATACTGTGGTTACAAGAGCAGGTCAGAGGCTGGGAATTCTGAGGCAAGTATCTCATCTCCTGTCTCCTCAAAGCCTGTCCACCATCTACAAAGCAGAGTCAGGAGTGTGATGGAATACTCTCCACATGCCTGGATGGGTGCCGCTCCAACAACACTCAAGAAGCTTGGCACAATTGAAGACAAAGCAGTCTGCTTGATTGGCGCCCCATCCACCACCTTCAACATTCACTCCACCACTGACGTACAGTGGCAGCAGTGTGCACTGCAGCAACCCACCCAGGCGCCTTCGACGGCACCTTCCAAACCTGTAACCTCTACAACCTAGAAGGACAAGGGCAGCAGATGCAGGGGAACACCACCACCTTTAAATTCCCCTCCAAGGCACACACTAACCTGACTTGGAACTATATCGCCTTTCCCTCACTGTCGCTGGGTTAAAATCCTGGAATTCCCTTCCTAACAGCACTGTGGGTGTACCAATACCCCAAGGATTGCAGCAGTTCAAGAAGGCAGTTCACCAGCACCTTCTCAAGGGCAATTAGGAATGGGCAATAAAATGCTGACCTAGCCAGCGATGCCCACATCCCATGAACGAATAGATAGGGAAGGTTGTAGGACCGAAGGAGGAAGTTACAGAGATAGGGAGAGTTGTAGAGCTGGAGGAGGTTAGAGAGAGAGGGATGGAAAAAGTCCTGAAAGGATTGAAACAGAAGGATGACAGTTTAGAGGGATAGGGAGCCAATGTGAGTAAGCAAGGACAAAGCATGATGAGTGAGCAGGACTTGGTATGGGATGGATATGGACAGCAGAGTTTTGGATGAGCGAAAGTTTACAGGGTGGAGGATGGAAGGTCATTCAGAAGAGTGTTGGAGTAGTCAAGTCTGGAGATCAATTCACCAACAGCAGATGGACAGAGGTGGGATGAAGGTGGGCAACTGGATGATTAATAACCCAATGATGCATGCTAAACTGTTCTTAACTCCTGTGTGGACTGTGAGTCTTCCTTTGGCTGTTGAACGATAAGGTGATTGGTTGGTGAGTCACAGCTGTTAGGGAATAGCTCTAAATAGCTGGGTAAGTATCTCAGGTAAGAAAAGTTTATAAGTTTAAAGTTTATTTCAAATATAGTAAGTAATTTTTTTTTTAGGGAGTTCTGTAGCAACGAGGACCAGGGAAGAAGGGCCCTAGAGTGACTGATATTATTGGACATTAAGATCTTCCCGAAGGATTAATTTAATTTAAAGGGTGAAGTCATGGCAGGAGAGCTCAAAGCCTTGGAGTCTCCTCGTGCTCCATGCCGAAAGCTGGGAACAATTCCAGTGCCCAAGACCAGCATGTGTGCAGGAAGTGTCTCCAGCTGCAGCTCCTGGACGCCCGTGTTTCGGAGCTGGAGCGGCAGCTGGGGACACTGTGGAGCATCCACGAGGCAGAGAGTATCGTGGACAGCACGTATAGAGAGGTGGTCACACTGCAGGCTCAGCCCCCACAGGCAGAAGGGGAATGGGTGACCACCAGGCAGAGCAAGAGGACTAGGCAGGCAGTGCAGGAATCTCCTGTGGCTATTCCCCTGCAAAACAGATATACTGCTTTGGATACTGTTGGGGGGATGGCCTCTCAGGGGGAAGCAACAGCCCAATTTGTTGCACCACGGTTGGCTCAGTTGCACATGGGAGGAGTAAAAAGTGTGGGAATGCAATAGTTATAGGGGATTCAATTGTAAGGGGAATGGATAGGTGTTTCTGTGGACGCAAAAGAGACTCCAGGATGGTATGTTGCCTCCCTAGTGCTAGGGTCGAGGATGTCTCAGAGCGGTTACAGGTCATTCTGAAGGGGGAGGGTGAACAGTCAATGGTCGTGATACACATTGGTACAAACGCCATAGGTAATAAAAAAAGGATGAGGTCCTAAAATTAGAACATAGGGAAGTAGGAAGTAAGTTGAAAAATAGGACCTCAAAGGTAGTGATCTCAGGATTACTACCAGTGCCACGTGCTAGTCAGAGTAGGAATAGCAGAATATATCGGATGAATACTTGGCTGAAGAGATGGTGTGAGGGGGAGGGTTTTAGATTCATGGGGCATTGGGATCGTTTCTGGGGTAAGTGGGACCAGTACAAACTGGACGGGTTACACCTGGGCAGGATCAGGACTAATGTCCTCGGGGGAGTATTTGCGAGAGTGGTTGGGGAGGGTTTAAACTAAAATGGCAGGGGGATGGGAACCCTTGCAAGGAGTCTGAGGAGGGGGGATCAAAGACAAGAACAAAAGACAGTAAGGGGAATAAGAAAAGTGATAGGCAGAGAAATCAAGGGCCAGAATCAAACAGGGCCACAGTGAACAATAGCGGGAAGGGGACAAGTAATGTTAAAAAGACCAGCCTTAAGGCTTTGTGCCTTAACGCGCAGAGCATTCGCAATAAAGTGGATGAATTAATCGCGTAAATAGATGTAAACGGTTATAATATAGTCGAGATTACGGAGACATGGTTGCAAGGTGACCAGGGATGGGAAATGGACATCCAGGGATATTCAGTATTTAGGAAGGACAGACAAAAAGCAAAAAGGCGGTGGAGTTGCATTGCTGGTTAAAGAGGAAATTAACGCAATAGTGAGGAAAGATATTAGCTCTGACGATGTGGAATCTGTATGGGTAGAGCTGAAAAACACTAAGGGGCAAAAAACGTTAGTGTGGGTTGTATATAGACCCTCAAACTGTAGTGGTGATGTTGGGAAGGGCATTAAGCAGGAAATTAGAGATGCATGCAATAAAGGAACATCTGTAATTATGGGTGACCTTAATCTGCATATAGATTGGGCAAATCAAATTAGTCACAATAACGCAGAGGACGAATTCTTGGCGTGTATACGAGATGGTTTTCTGGACCAATACGTTGGGGAACCAACGAGAGAACAGGCCATCCTAGACTGGGTACTGTGTAATGAGAGAGGAATAATTAACAATCTAGTGGTAGGGGCAGTGGATGTTATCTATATGGACTTTGACAATGTCCCTCATGGCAGACTGGTACAAAAGGTGAAGTCACACGGGATCATAGGTGAGCTGGCAAGATGGATACAGAACTGGCTCAGTCATAGAAGACAGAGGGTATCAGTGGATGGGTGTTTTTCTGAATGGAGGGATGTGCCTAGTGGTGTTCCGCAGGGATCAGTGCTGGGACCTTTGCTGTTTGTAGTATATATAAATGATTTGGAGGAAAATGTAGCTGGTCTGATTAGTAAGTTTGTGGACCACACAAAGGTTGGTGGAGTTGCAGATAATGATGAGGATTGTCAGAGGATACAGCAGGATATAGATCGGTTGGAGACTTGGGCAGAGAAATGGCAGATGGTGTTTAATCCGGACAAATGTGAGGTAATGCATTTTGGAAGGTCTAATGCAGGTGGGAGGTATACAGTAAATGGCAGAACCCTTAGGAGTATTGACAGGCAGAGAGATCTGGGCGTACAGGTCCACAGGTCACTGAAAGTGGCAACGCAGGTGGATAAGGTAGTCAAGAAGGCATACGGCATGCTTGCCTTCATCGGTCGGGCATAGAGTATAAAAATTGGCAAGTCATGTTGCAGCTGTACAGAACCTTAGTTAGGCCACACTTAGAATATTGCGTGCAATTCTGGTCGCCACACTACCAGAAGGACGTGGAGGCTTTGGAGAGGGTACAGAAGAGGTTTACCAGGATGTTGCCTGGTCTGGAGGGCATTAGCTATGAGGAGAGGTTGGAAAAACTCGGATTGTTTTCACTGGAACGATGGAGGTGGAGGGGCGACATGATAGAGGTTTACAAAGTTATGAGCGGCATGGACAGAGTGGATAGTCAGAAGCTTTTTCCCAGGGTGGAAGAGTCAGTTACTAGGGGACATAGGTTTAAGGTGCGAGGGGCAAAGTTTAGAGGGGATGTGCGAGGGAAGTTTTATTTACACAGAGGGTGGTGAGTGCCTGGAACCTGCTGCCAGGGGAGGTGGTGGAAGCAGATACGATAGCGACGTTTAAGAGACATCTTGACAAATACATGAATAGGAAGGGAATAGAGGGATATGGGCCCCGGAAGTGCAGAAGGTTTTAGTTTAGGCAGGCATCAAGATCGGCGCAGGCTTGGAGGGCCGAATGGCCTGTTCCTGTGCTGTACTGTTCTTTGTTCTTTTGGTGTGAGACCCCTTGGGGACGAGCGACCAAATATGAAAGAATTCTTCATCAAGATGGAGAGTGACATAGTTGATTCTGAGACAAGGAAACTACGAAGGTATGAGACGCGAGTTGGCCATGACGGATTGGGAAATATTACTTAAAGGAATGACGGTGGATAGGCAATGGCAAACATTTGAAGAGTGCATGGATGAACTGCAACAATTGTTTATCCCTGTCTGGTGCAAAAGTAAAACGGAAAAGGTAACCAAACCATGGCTTACAAGGGAAATTAGTGATAGCATTAGATCCAAGGAAGAGGCATATAAATTTGCCAGGAAAAACAACAGACCTGAGGATTGGGAGCAGTTTAGAGTTCAGCAAAGGAGGACCAAGGGATTGATTAAGAAGGGGAAAATAGAGTACGAGAGTAAGCTTGCGGAGAACATAAAAATTGACTGTAAAAGTTTCTATAGGTATATGAAGAGAAAAAGATTGGTGAAGACAAATGTAGGTCCCTTACAGTCAGAAACAGGGAAATTTATTACGGGGAATAAAGAAATGGCTGACCAACTAAATGCATACTTTGGTTCTATCTTCACAAAGGAGGACACAAATATCATTCCAGAAATGTTGGGGAACACAGGGCTTAGTGAGAGAGAGGGGAACTGAAAGAAATCAGTATTTGTAATGATGTTGGGGAAATTGATGGGATTGAAAGTCGATAAATCCCCTGGGCCTGATGGTCTGCCTCCCAGAGTACTTAAGGAAGTGGCCCTAGAAATAGTGGATGCATTGGTGGTCATCTTCCAAGATTCTATAGACTCTGGAACAGTTCCTACAGATTGGAGGGTAGCTAATGTAACCCCACTATTTAAAAAGGGAGGTAGAGAGAAAGCAGGGAATTACAGACCAGTCAGCCTGACGTCGGTAGTGGGGAAAATTCTAGAGTCCATTATCAAAGATTTTATAGCAGAGCATTTGGAGAACAGTGGTAGAATCGGGCAGAATCAGCATGGATTTACGAAAGGGAAATCATGCTTGACAAATCTATTAGAATTCTTCGAGGATGTAACTAGTAGAGTTGATGAGGGGGAGCCAGTGGATGTGGTTTATTTGGACTTTCAGAAGGCTTTTGACAAAGTCCCACATAAGAGATTAGCGTGTAAAATTAAAGCACATGGGATTGGGGGTAGTGTATTGTGATGGATAGAAAATTGGTTGGCGGACAGGAAACAAAGAGTAGGGATAAATGAGTCTTTTTCCGAATGGCAGGCAGCGACTAGTGGGGTACCGCAGGGATCAGAGCTAGGACCCTAGCTATTCACAATATACATTAATGATTTAGATGAGGGAACTAAATGTAATATCTTGATAAATGTGAGGTTATCCACTTTGATAGCAAAAACAGGAAGGCAGATTATTATCTGAACGGCTATAAACTGAGAGAGGGGACAATATGCAGCAAGACCTGGGTGTTCTCATACACCAGTCGCTGAAGGTAAGCATGCAGGTGCAACAGGTAGTAAAAAAGGCAAATGGTATGTTGACCTTCATTGCGAAAGGATTTGAGTACAGGAGCAGGGATGTCTTGCTGCAATTATACAGGGCCTGGGTGAGACCACACCTGGAATATTGTGTGCAGTTTTGGGCTCCTTCTGAGGAAGGATGTTCTTGCTATAGAGGGAACGCAGCGAAGGTTTACCAGACTGATTCCTGGGAAGGTGGGACTGACGTATGAGGAGAGATTGAGTCGGTTAGGATTATATTCGCTGGAGTTCAGAAGAGTGAGGGGGGGGATCTCATAGAAACCTACAAAATTCTAACAGGACTTGACAGGGTAGATGAAGGAAGGATGTTCCTGATGGTGGGAGAGTCCAGAACCAGGGGTCATAGTCTAAGGATACGGGGTAAACCTTTCAGGACTGAGATGAGGAGAAATTTCTTCATCCAGAGAGTGGTGAGCCTGTGGAATTCGCTACCACAGAAAGCAGTTGAGGCCAAAATAGTGTATGTTTTCAAGAAGGAGCTAGATGTAGCTCTTGGGTCTAAAGGGATCAAAGAGTATGGGGCGAAAGCGGGAACAAGTTCCTGAATTGGATGATCAGCCATGATCATAATGAATGGCGGAGCAGGCTCGAAGGGCCAAATGGCCTACTCCTGCTCCTATTTTCTATGTTTCTATGATAAGGCTTTCACTTTACCAATCTAGCCCTAATTTTACACATTCCTCCAATGCAAACTTCAGCGAGAAAAGTCTCAGAGTCTCTATTTACATAGCAATCAGCCATTGGTGATGGGAATTCTATGTCTCTCAATTTTCCATTATTTCACCAGGTCATGTTACACTTAGTATAACCACATTTGGAGATACTTAATGAGACATGCCCTAGAAGCTTGGAAACAAAGGTGGAATGAAAGGGAATGAAAATTCTCTGCAGCATTTAAAATCAAACCTGACTCATGTAAGTAGCATTACTCACAACTAATGATAGAGGTTGTCACGTTTGTTGTAATTTAAACAGCAGCAATACCTTAGGTTGAAGGATTTGGAACTTTTCAAAATTGTCAGATTTACAAACTCCTTGCAAAAAAAAACAAATGAACACTCTTTATCTGAGCCAGGTAATACAGGTGCTGAGCAGTTTGTATTGTGTTGGCATTGACTGATCAGGAACTCTTTGAGGCATTCATTCTCTCCAGCCAGGCTGCTGCTACAAGGATTATAAAGAAAATCTGCACTTTACATTCCATAAAACAGACTTGTGCTTGCTCCCCTGTTAATGAAACCCTCTAGAGAATCATTTATACCAAATACTCACACTATCAAATCCTCCCAGTTCACGTACAAGTCTATACAGCTTGAATAAATTCAAATCCCTGTATCCAAGCACAGGGCGTTTGTTGATTGGAGTCCCTGCAGTAAAAAAAAAGACAGAAAACATAAAAACACTGTTTTAACTAATATTGAGCACATTTTAGTTGTTAAGTCCTTCAAAGAAATGAAAATTAAAATGAGTAAAAAAGCGAGTAAACATTTCTTCCTTTCTCTCCCCCGGCCCATATCTGCATCGAACCCTCCTCCAGCCCCACTGACACAGTCTTTACAATTACTACCAACCTGTCCCACCCTGCAAGCAGCTCACAGCATGCCCGCTGTCGCAGGGTGGAGCTGAGACACAGGTAACTACTTACAGGAGGATACTGACAACTGATGATCAACCAAACAACTTTCAGCAGCAGACCATGAACCTTACGATCCCACATTAACTCATTACTAGCCACAATCAAAAGGCAGCAAAGTCAACAGGGTGCTGAATCATTAGGAACCACCCCCCACCCACCCGGATCATGGTCAAATCCAAACCCGGACTCATTGTGTGGTTTAAAAATCCGGCAGATCCTGGGCACTGAATTCTACCTTGCAAAGGAAGGGGCTAACCACCGAAAACTGCTCAGTGTCCAGCAGAGTGCAATTCACAGAATCACAGAATTGTTATAGCCCATAGTGTCAACACCGGCTCTCCTAATGAGCATTTCACCTAGTACCACTCCCCTGCCTTCTTCCCGTAACCCTGCACATTGTTCTTTTTCATATAACAGTCTAATTCCCTTTTGAATGTTTCAAATGAACCTGCCTCCACCACACGCTTCGGCAATGCATTCCAGACCTTAACCACTTGCTGTGTGAAAAAGCTTTTCCTCATGTCACCTCTCTAACGCCTTCACATCCTTCCGAAAGTGCAGTGCCCAGAGCTGGACACAATACTCCAGCTTAGACCGAATTAGTGTCTTATGCAAGTTCAACATAACCTCCTTGCTCTTGTATTCTATGCCCCTATTAATGAAGCCTAGGATACTGTATGCTTTATTAACCACTCTCTCAACCTGTCCTGCCACCTTCAATTACTTATGCACATATACACCCAGGTCCCTCTGCTCCTGCAACCCTTTAGAATTGTACCCTTTATTCTATATTGTCTCTCCATGTTCTTCCTACCAAAATGAATCACTTCACATTTCTCCGCATTGAACTTCATCTGCCACCTGTCTGCCAATTGCACCAACTTGTCTCTGTCCTTTTGCAGTTCTACATTATCCTCCTCAGTTCACAATGCTTCCAAGTTTTGCAAACTTTGAAATTGTGCCCTGTACACCAAGGTCTAGCTCATTAATATATATCAGAAAAAGCAAGGGTCCCAACACTGACCCCTGGGGAACTCCATTACAAACCTTCCTCCAGCCCAAAAAACATCCATTAACCACTACTCTTTGTTTCCTGTCACTTAGCCAATTTCATATCCATGTTGCTATTGTCCTGTTTATTCCATGAGTTATAACTCTATTCACAAGTCTGTTGTGCGGCACTGTATCAAATGCCTTTTGGGAGTCCATGTATACATCAACTGCATTGCCCTCATCAACCTTCTCTGTTACCTCTTCAAAAAACTCCAGCAGTTAGTTAAACATGATTTTCCCTGAAGAAATCCATGCTCGCTTTCTTTAATTAAGCTGCATTTATCCATGCATGTGACCATTCATTTTGTCCTGAATTATTCTTTCTAGAATTGTCCCCATCACTGAAGTTAAACTGACTGGCCTGTAGTTGCTGGGTTTATCTTTACACCCTTTTTTGGTCCCTAATCAACCCCGTTCCTCCTTTTACCGTCCTTTTATAATTTATATGTCGATGGAAAACTTTGGGATTCCATTTTATGTTAACTGCCAGTCTCTTTTGATACTCTCTCTTTGCTTCCCTTATTTGCTTTTTCACTTCCCCTCTGGACCTTCTATATTCAGCCTGGTTCTCAATAGTATTTTCTATCTGGCATCTGTTGTAAGCATACTTTTTCTTCTTTATCGTAATCTCTATTTCTTTTGTCATTCAGGGAGCTCTGGATTTGTTTACCCTACCTTTCCCCTTCAAGGGAACATACCTTTACTGTGCCTGAACTTTCTCTTCTTTGAAGGTAGCCATTATTCAGCTACCGTTTTTCCTGCCAACATTTGACTCTAATTTATTCGTCCCAGATCTGTTCTTACCCCATTGAAGTTGGCTTTTCCCCAGTTAATTATTCCTACTCTGGATTGTTCTTTGTCCTTTTCCATAGTCAGTCTAACCCTTAGGATACAATGATCACTGACCCCTAAATGTTCACCTACTGACACTTGATCCACTTAGCCCACCTCATTCCCAAGAACCAGGTCTAGCAGTGCCTCCTTTCTCATTGGACCAGAAACATACTGCTGTAGAAAATTTTCCTGAACACACTCTAGGAAATCTTGCCCCTCACTGCCCTTGACAGTACTACTATCCCAGTCTATGTTTGGATAATTAAAGTCCCCCATTATAACTACCCTATAATTTTTGCACCTCTCTGTAATTTCCTTGCAAATTTGTTCCTCCACGTCCTTCCCACCAGCTGGTGGCCTATAGACAACATCAAGCAATGTAACTGCACCCTTTTTTGTTCCTTAGCTCTAGCCAAATTGATTCTGTCCTTGATCCCTCTGGGACATCCTTTCTCTCCAGCACTGCAATGCTCTCCTTAATCAATACCGCCACCACTC
The DNA here is from genome assembly GCF_036365525.1 of Heterodontus francisci. Classification (NCBI taxonomy): domain Eukaryota; kingdom Metazoa; phylum Chordata; class Chondrichthyes; order Heterodontiformes; family Heterodontidae; genus Heterodontus; species Heterodontus francisci. Next base: position 29,213,925 of record NC_090373.1, read on the forward strand.
CCCCTTTGCAGCAGGACTGATTGCATCCAAAATGACTGCCCAGAAGACGACTCTCTGGGTAAACTGTGATCTTGAGGTGAAAAACTGCAAATTATTAAGATTAAACACAACATAGTTGACATTCTGAGAGTGTCAGTTTTGGCTTCACGACCAGCTCAGGGTATATGTAAAAAAAAGTCAAGATAAGAACCTTACCTCGATCCTCCATGAACTTGTACAGTTGTTGCAGGAAATTCTCCCTTTCCTCTGGAAAAGATTCCACCTCTTCCTAAAGATTTTTCGTAAGGGCCGGAGAGTGGGGGGCGGGGGGAATAGAGAAGATAGTAAAACAAAAAATTAAAATTTGCTTTTGAGATTCTGTAACTGCATACCTGAAATCATGGACAAAAACACAGTCTTGCACAGAAGCACTACAGACACTATCTGGCTAACAGTCAAAATTACAGATTTAGTTGCTAATTAAGTCCTTCAAAGATTAGATCAAAGAAATTAAACAAAATGAATAAAGAAAGCGGAATGAAAGGCATGTAGGCCTGAATTTTGCAGTCATCAATGAGGCAATGGCACTCATCGCTGACCTTGAAGAAAGCTGCCCATAAAGATCTAGCGATCTCTCTGGGAGGAATTTCCCCTTTCTTGACTGCAGTTTAAATTTGACACAAAGTCAAGGGTATGCAGCAGCAGTGATGGCAGAAAGATGATAGGCAACCAATCAAATTGAAGTATTAACACATAACAAACCAGAAAGTGAAAAACACTTAAAATCCTTCACTTTTAATTTAAATTTTCAGATAGCATAATATTAAGAGAGAAACTAAAACAAAAATAAACAGACTTTAAAAAAAAAAAGATTTTTTTTTGTTTATAAATGGTATGTTGGCCTTCATAGCGAGAGGATTTGAGTACAGGAGCAGGGATGTCTTGCTGCAATTATACAGGGCCTTGGTGAGGCCACACCTGGAATATTGTGTGCAGTTTTGGTCTCCTTCTGAGGAAGGATGTTCTTGCTATAAAGGGAGTGCAGCAAAGGTTTACCAGACTGATTCCTGGGATGGCGGGACTGACGTATGAGGAGAGATTGAGTCAGTTAGAATTATATTCGCTGGAGTTCAGAAGAGTGAAGGGGGATCTCATAGAAACCTATAAAATTCAAACAGGACTTGACAGGGTAGATGCAGGAAGGATGTTCCTGATGGTGGGGGAGTTCAGAACCAGGGGTCATAGTCTAAGGATATGGGGTAAACCATTCAGGACTGAGATGTTGAGAAATTTTTTAACCCAGAGAGTGGTGAGACTGTGGAATTTGCTACCACAGAAAGCAGTTGAGGCCAAAACATTGTATGTTTTCAAGAAGGAGTTAGATATAGCTCTCGGGGCGAAAGGGATCAAAGGATATGGGGAGAAAGCGGGAACAGGTTACTGAGTTGGATGATCAGCCACGATCATAATGAATGGTGGAGCAGGCTCGAAGGTCCCAATGGTCTACTCCTGCTCCTATTTTCTATGTTTCTATAAAAATGCAGAATTTTGGATCATACAGAAATTTGACATTCCACAAACATAAAATTAGCTTCTCAGGGCCATTAAGGGTGTTTAGCAGGAATTATGAAGTTAGTACACTGCTAAAAACTCAGTTACACCTCACTCATCAAGGTGTAACTTTTTCAAGGGTTTTTACAACTAGACTATCAACATTAGAGTGGAAGTTCTTGTCAATTCATAATTGCAAGGGAGATAGCAGTCTGTGGGAACGTATGGAGGAGTCTAGACTCACTGACAGCAACTTCTGGATTTCCATGTTATTTTTCACATATCTAAACTCCTGAAGTTGCTGCCAGTTTCCCATGAGTAATGACGACGCGCTGACAGCTTCACATCATTACCACAGCAAAATCTGGGCCATTACTTTTAGAAGAAAAGCTGGAACAGTTTCCCATGTACTTAAAGCATTCGACAATAAAGAGCAGGAGGACAGAAAATTGATTTATATAGGAGTTATAAAAATAACAAACACCAAAAGGAACAGGAAGACTTGTTTCCAGTTCTCTGATCACTTGATCTTGTGCCAGTTACTGGCCTAAGAGGAGTTGCTTATCCTTCTGGCAACTAGCTCAAGCGAGGAATAAGGACAATGATTGTTCTGCTGTTCTCGGATGTTGCATGTTGATACAATTTGCTGCCTGGTATTTTCAATTTTTAATATATTTTGGATTATTTGGTACCTAGTGAAATACAAATGTTTGCCATCAATGATTTCGCACCAGTGGTGAAAGGAAATAGTTTGACCTGGGCACTGACCAAGGAGCTTCAAAGGAGTGTGTTCACAGAAGTGTAAATAAAGGATGCAAGTGCACATTGTTACTTTAGAAAATTTGCCACCAGCTGATGAACAAGAGTGAAGAATCTGGAATGATTCAAACAGATGGACTTAAGAACAACAGGTAGTTTTAGACAGTATCAGGTTATGCATAGGTCAACAGAATTACATGATCAATGTGACTACTGAGAAACAGTTCATGGGTATGTGACCATTGGAAGGTTGTGCAATTCTGAGCATTCTTTCTTCAAAGGGGCGTCAGTCCACCAGAGCTGTTACGGAGACTTGGACTTCAGGTTCACTTGCACTGGCTCCCAGACTGGCAATGCTTCAATTTTTGAATTCTTATTCCTGTTTTTAAATCCCTTCATGGCCTTGTCCCTCCCTGTCTCTGTAATCTCCTCCTGGCCTCTAACCCTCTGAGAACTCTGCGTTCCTCTAATTCTGGTCTCTTGTGCATCCCTGATTTTAATCGCGCCACTACTGGCAGTCATACCTTCAGCTGTTTGGTCCCTAAGCTCTGGAATTCCCTCCCTAAACCTCTCTTCCTGTCTACCTCTCTCTCCTCCTTTAAATTGTTCCATGAAATGTTTTTCTTTGACCAAGCTTTTAGTCACCTGTCCTCATAAATCGTTAAGTCATTTTATTCCAGCAGAGTTTTGGGGAATTATTTTTCTTCATGGTTTTCAGTTCAGGTGAATTTTTAGTTTGCTAAAATGTAATACTTTGAAAAGTATAAATATTTTTTGAGAATTGTAGAATGTGATTCCTGCAGGGAAAGAGAGGAATTGATTTTATTCCCAGGTAGTGAAGGGTGTGCTCGTATACAAAATGCAGTGTGAAAATTCAAATCCACTCCATGACTGCTGAATCTGATCTAATGTGCACTTTGCAGTTCATAGAATTACAAATAAACAGAACAAAGTCGAACTGAATAGAGGGGCAAGAGCAAGGCACAGTAAAACACTGACATTTCATAGTACTTTATATCAACATTTTATAACTGTGATGGAGACTATACAATAGGGAATAAAAATTCTAATCAGATTCTTTTGTGAACCTACACTGAGCAATAGGAAGCAATCGACATGTCTGCATTACTCCCCCGCCAACCTCCTGCCACTCCTGGCTACAGCTCTGTTTCCCGCCTACTAATCCCATCCTGGTTAAGACAGTGTTACGCCCCACGACCCCTCCTGATTATCACTGTGTTCCTTCCCCCAACTCCTGGCCATCTATCGTTCTATTACCCCACCCCCCGCCACACCAACACTCCTGACTATGGCTGTGTTCTCCACTCCTTCCTGGCTACTTTGGGCCCAAAGGCCTGTTTCTGTACTGAAGAATGCTATGTATAACTATATTCACTGCTGGCAGCTGCTATGGAGGTCACTGTGAGCCCAGCTGACATTACCCAGTGTTTTGTCAGTCAGGAAAGTGCAGTGGGAACCATGCTGAATTGCATCTGAAATACTGAAAAGGTTAACTCACAACTCAAAATTGAAACTTTAGAAGGAAAAATAATTCACTTAACAGTTAGCAAACCACTCAGGCCCCGGCTCAAAATGAAATTCTCACCTCCTCCTCGTTGCTCTCTTCTTCCTCGTCACGTTCCTCTTCATCGCTGCTCGAGCTCTCTTCCTTCAGCTCCATCTTCCAATTGTTGGGGATGGCTCCGCTTTTCAAGAACTCTAAAGCCTGATCCAAAGCTGAAAACCCACCCCAAAAATACATTTGACTGATGATCACATTTTAAAAGTTAAAAGAATTCGCTGTGCACATCAGTTATAGTAAAGAGGCCACTTCAAGTGGTGATGGAGGGCGGCAGGACAGAGAACACAATTAGTTTAAACACTCCCTACAGCGTTATCTCACATTTTGGATGAGCTTTCTGTTTATTATGGTCATTGCTGGAGATTGAAACTGTATATGTTGCCCACTCAATGTCAGCATCGAGCACTCCAAGTCAGGCCAACTAGAGAGTGAAACATATGATCTGGAATGCACTGTCTGAAAAGGTGGTGGAAGCTGATTTAATAGTAACTGTCAAAAAGGAATTTGATAAATATTTGCAGAGTGATGGGGAAAGAGCAGGGGAAATGGGATTAATTGGACAGCTCTTTCAAAGAGCTGGCACAGACACAATGGACAGAATGGTCTCCTTCTGTCCCGCATTATTCTAATATTCTATGAAAAGCTGCTAGAAGTAAATTAGTAATAAAGTCTGCATTCAGGGTTCACTAGATTTTTCCATCAGCTTTTACTTTTGAAAGCTTAGACAGTTTAATTCACATCAGCGCTTTCTGTAATGCAGCAGCTCCATGTGATAAAGCACTAACCCATGATGCCACTGAGGAGCAGGAACAGGTGTAACCCCTCCATGGATTCTGCCAAAGAGCTTCAATTAAACTCATGATAGCATTTAAATTGTTAGGCAAGCGTAACAGACTCAAGGAGAGTAGACAGAGTAAAGATACAGATCAGCCATGATCTCATTGAATGGCAAACAGGCTTGAGGGACTGAATGGCCTGCACCTGTTCCTATGATCCTGAAAATGCATCCATTTCAAATCAGAATTCTAGGACTGTTTGCAGATTGCTTGCATTTCCAGTAAGTTTTAATCCAGTGACTTTCGTCTCCTGACCAATCATTTTTCATGAACTGAATGAAATCCTTATTCCACACCTGAACTATATTGTTACATTGGAGTATGCTGAATGCTACTGTTTTTGCTGATTGGCTTAGCATAATGAAGTAAAATTCCTTTTACCTTCCTTCATTGCTGCATCATATTTTGAGGCCATCTCGCTGTTAAATTCTGCAATGTCCTTCCTGGGTACAGCCACACTGCAACAAATCAGTCACAGCACTGATGTCAGAAGAGCAGAACCAGAGGCGCAGGTCAGCACCTTCCCACACACAGAGGTACTACTGGCTCCAAACCAAATGCCACCTGGACCCCCAACTAATGTTTCAAACATTAAGTGGAATCCATTAATATGGCTGTTTTGCATCAACTATCTCATCAACTGGAGACCAAAACTAGAGTGATGAATGTAAACATAGTCACTAATAAATCCAATTGGGAATTCAGGTGAAATCTCTTTACTCGGAGAGTTACGGAACTTACTACCACATGTAGTAGTTGAGACAAAAACAAACATGCATTTAAGGGCAAGTTAGATAAATACATGAGAGAGAAAGGAATAGAAGGATATACTGATAGGGTGAGTTGAAGCGGGGTGGGAAGAGGCTCATGGGGAGCAATAAATGCTGGCACGGACCTGCTGGACAGAATGGCCCATTTCTGTGCTGTAAATTTGATGTAATTCTGTAAAATTACATTCTATGGAATGGCCATGCATGTAGTCTTAACACATTTTACCTTTGCTTTCTTCCAGAGCGAGTCAATCCCTAGCAACTAGATCATGGACCGTTGACAACTGTAGAACGGGGTGACCTACACGTGAACCTCTCCTTGGTTCACATTTCAGCAACAGGCTCCAGAAGGGTGCTTAATCCAAACAGGTCTGATGTGTCAAGCTGTCAATAGTGTGGGGGGTGTGTCCGGCGTGAGGGGTCACTGAGAGCGGCATGTCCGGCGTGAGGGGTCACGGAGAGCGGCGTGCCCGGCGTGAGGGGCTGAAGACAGCGGCAGGCTGGGTGAGCTAATGGACCACTTAAATTGACCGAAATGCTGGTTTGCTGGCAATGTGTTGTCACAGCAGTCACAACTGTTTTCAGTTACAGAGATATAAGTAAGTGGTTTTGCTGATTACGAGAGCATGGTGTCAGAAGCTCAGCTCAAGGTCAAATAGGATGCCAAAGTTGGGAACAGTCTTGTTCAGCCCAAGATGGTGGTTAGGATGACAGATGGAATCACTGGCAAGGGAATGGAGTTTGTGGTGGGAACCAAAGACACTGGCTTGATAAGATACATGTAAGACATTACTGGAGGAGATTAAGGGTTATGAAATCGGGGGAGGATAGTAAACTGGATTGAATATTGTTTAGAAGGGAGCAAACGGAGTAGGAATTGAGGACAGTTTTCAGAATGGTTAGAAATGGATAGTGGTGTCTCACAGGCTTTAGTTCTAGGGCTAATTCTGTTCACTGTGTACATCTGTGGTTTGGATATAGGCCTAAAGGAAGCAACATCGAAATATACAGATGATACAAAAATAGGAGACATAGTTAAAACTTTCAAACACTCAAAGAAACTGTGAAGGGATACTGATAAGATGGGAAATGAGCTAAAAAATTGGCAGATGGAATTCAATGTCAACAATATCGTACATTTATATAGTGTCCTTAATGTAGTAAAGTGTCCCAAAGCACTTTATAGGGGCACTATCAAACAAAATTTGACACCGAGTCACATAAGGAGATATTAGGACAGACGGCCAAAAGCTTGGTCAAAGTGATAAGATTTAAGGAATATCTTAAAGGAGGAAAGAGAATTAGACAGGTTTAGGGAGGGAATTTTAAGCTTAAGGCATCAGCAGCTGACGGCACAGCCACCAATGGTGCACTGATTAAAATCGGGGATGCTCAAGAGGCCAGAATTGGTGGACCACAGAGATCTCGGAGGGTACTAGGGTTGGAAGAGGTGATGGAGGTTTAGGATTCGGATTAGGGTTGAAAACAAGGATGACAATTTTAAAATTGAGGTGTTGCCAGACCAGGAGCTAATCACCAGGGGTGATGGGTGAACAGGACTTGGTGTGACTTCGGGTATGGGCAGCAGAGTTTTAGATGAGTTCAAGATTATGGAGGGTAGAAGATGGAATGCCAGCTAGGAGTGTATTGGAATAGTCAAATCTAGGGGTAACAAAGGCATGGATAAGAGTTTCAGCAGCAGATGTGGTTTTTTTTGTTCATTCATGGGATGTGGGCGTCACTGGCTAGGCCAGCACTTATTGCCCATCCCTAATTGCTCTTGAGGTGGTGGTGGTGAGCTGCCTTCTTGAACCACTGTAGTCCATGTGAGGTAGGTACACCCACAATGCTGTTAAGAAAGGAGTTCCAGGATTTTGACCCAGCGACAGTGAAGGAATGGCGATATAGTTCCAAGTCAGGATGGTGTGTGACTTGGAGGGGAACTTGCAGGTGGTGATGTTCCCATGCATCTGCTGCTCTTGTCCTTCCAGGTGGTACAGGTCGCGGGTTTGGAAGGTGCTGTCTAAGGAGCCTTGGTGCGTTGCTGCAGTGCATCTTGTAGATGGTACACATTGCTGCCACTGTGCGTCAGTGGTGCGGGGAGTGAATGTTTGTGGAAGGTGTGCCAATCAAGCGGGCTGCTTTGTCCTGGATCGTGTCAAGTTTCGAGTGTTGTTGGAGCTGCACCCATCAAAGCAAGTGGAGCGTATTCCATCACACTCCGGACTTGTGCCTTGTAGATGGTGAACAGGCTTTGGGGAGTCAGAAGGTGAGTTACTCGCCTCAGGATTCCTAGCCTCTGACCTGCTCTTGTAGCCACAGTATTTATATGGCTACTCCAGTTCAGTTTCTGGCCAATGGTAGTCCCTAGGATGTTGATAGTGGGGGATTCAGCGATGGTAATGCCATTGAATGTCAAGGGGAGATAGTTAGATTCTCTCTTGTTGGAGATGATCATTGCCTGGCACTTGTGTGGCACAAATGTTACTTGCCACTTATCAGCCCAAGCCTGGATATAAGTCTTGCTGCATTTCTACACGGACTGCTTCAGTATCTGAGGAGTCATGAATGGTGCTGAACATTGTGCAATCATCAGCGAACATCCTCACTTCTGCCCTTATGATTGAAGGAAGGTCATTGATGAAGTTGCTGAAGATGATTGGGCCTAGGACACTACCCTGAGGAACTCTTGCAGTGATGTCCTGGAGCTCAGATGATTGACATCCAACGACCACAGCCATCTTCCTTTGCACTAGGTATGACTCCAACCAGCAGAGATTTTTCCCCCCAATTCCCATTGACTCCAGTTTTGCTAGGGCTCCTTAATTCCATACTTGGTCAAATGCTGCCTTGATGTCAAGGGCAGTCACTCTCACCTCACCTCTTGAGTTCAGCTCTTTTGTCCATATTTGAACCAAGGCTGTAATGAGGTCAGGTGCTGAGTGGCCCTGTTGGAACCCAAACTGGGTATCACTGAGCAGGTTATTGTTGAGCAAGTGCTGCTTGATGGCACTGTTGATGACACCTTCCATCACTTTACTGATGATTGAGAGTAGACTGAGGGGGCGGTAGTTGGTCAGGTTGGACTTGTCCTGATTTTTGTGTACAGGACATACCTGGGCAATTTTCCACATTGTCGGGTAGATGCCAGTGTTGTAGCTATACTGGAACAGCTTGGCTAGGGGTGCGGCTACCCAGGAATACTACAGAGGTGGATTTTGGCCGTCTTAGTGATGGCACAATATGTGGTTGCAAGCTTGGGGTTAAATATGACCCCTAGGTTTCGAACAGTCTGGTTCAACTCATACAGTTGTCAGGGAGAGGGATGGTGTCGTTGGCCAGGGAACAGTGTTTGTTGTGGGGATCAAAGACAATGGTATCAGTTTTCTCAATATTTAGTTGGAGGAAATTTCTGCTCATCCAATACTGAATGACAATTTAGAAAGAATTTAGGGCGCGAAAGAGGTGGTCGTGAGGTAGAGGTGGCTGTTGTCAGCATACATGTGGAACCAATGTTGTGCAAGCAGAAGGATTGGGAGGGGGGGGGGGGGAGGGGAGATATTCACAGTTGTAATAAAGCTAATGGAATTCCATGTTTTAGTACAAAAGTTAGAGAATATTAAAGCATCTATACAAAACCTTAGTCAGAGCTCAGTTACAGTACTATGTGCAGTATTGGGATCCACACAACAGTAAGGGTATTGAGGCTTTAAAGAGTGAACAACAGAGTTTCACTAGGATGCTGCCTGGTAGGAGGGAAAGCAAATATAAAGATTTGTAAAATTGAGGTTTTTTTCTTTAAAACATTGCAAATTATGGAATGATATGAGAGTATTTCAAATGACGAATGGATGGGACAAAATAGATAGAAGCAGACTGTTTTCAGTAGATGAGGGATTTTGAACAAAGGACCAGAGATACAAGTATAAATCTAAGACTTTGAACAGAAAACAGGAGAAACTTCATCACACAGAGAGCTATGAGGCAATGGAATTCATTTTCTGGGTTAGTGGTTGAGGAAGAAACTGTCAGCAATTATGGTTCGATTGGATAGGTGGATGACGGAAAAGTGGTAGAAGGGATAAGGGAACAGGATGGGTTAACATGATTAGAAGTATTTGCTCATGTGGAGAATAAATGCTGACAAGAGCTGGTTGGGCTGAATGGCCTGTTTCTGTGTTGTAACTTCTATATATCTCTATATGAATGTATAAAGTTGTAACTGCCCTGTCAGCACATTGCCAGAAAACCAGGAATAAAAAAACATTCTTTAACTGAACATTTCTGGCATCTCAAAGTTCTACACAGGATAAAAACCATTACGTTGTGGCTTACTACAAGGATTTCATTTAGAATTCCGACAAGCTGAATCAATGGTGGACTATTATGTCTGTACTTTTAATGCCCTGGGATTGGAGCAGAGGTACTCAATCTGCACACACTGTCCGTATGCATAGCCTTCGTGCTCCAGCTGCACTATGTATCAAATTATGTCAAAATCTAAGAACAATCTTTTCAATTGAAAAGTCTCTACCCAAAATGTTAACCTGCTTCTCAAATTCTGATAACCCTGCTGGGTATTGCCGGAACATTCTGTTTTTACTTCGCAATTAAAGTTCATACTGCAGCTCGAGGTTCAAGAACGATCAATTTCATCTCCCTGGGCAAGATACCCCACTATCAGTATCAACTGTACAAATCATATACACTTATGGGCTCGCGCAGTACTGAATTTTGATATGCTTCCATCTCACTCACTCACACGCGCATATGCACGCACGCACACACACACACAACAGAAATGCACCGCCCTGTTGAGATGCAACATGATGTTGGTAGTCGGGCTTCCATCAGCATAATGCAAGATATGCTCTGAGGACATGCTATATAATAGAAATCATGTTGTATTATCAGTCAGGCTGTATTTTGGGATTAACCCCATGCTGCAATAACTTTCCCATCAGTTTCAGTTTTCATATGCATTATGCAAGGACTCACAATTTGCCATCCTTGAATGAGCGAACCAATACACTGTCCTTTTTCACCGTGACTTCATCGCTGCAGTCTGGAGAAATTACCTTTAGGAATAAAGCAAAATTAAAAAAGGGACTTTTTTTTTGCCCAGTTGCATTTGGAAGAAAAAAATTTAACTGATAAAGCATCAAGCAAAAGGCAATAACCCTTGCACATAAACACATTTCAGAGGGAATTTTTTTATACTACTGTTCTTTAGATAAACTGAATTAGGGTGTAAATATTTGATTCATTTCTAATGAGTCACCACGTTTCATTTGATTAATTTTTGACAGTAGTTACAGTGAAATTTAGTTAGGAGCTTTAAGCTGTTCCAATATTTCAGCTACTTGGCTTAATTTACTAAAATCAGGCAATGCAGGTTAAGTTGCTCAACAGATTTCTACACCATGTGGCAGTAACACAGAGCAAACTCCACTGTGGCTCACCATGTGGCTCAGTACAAATCTCTATATTTAAACTGGTTTCTGCAATAAACTTAGAAGTTAAAAAATACTCACCAGAGCTGGGTACCGTGAGGTCTTCCTTTTGTCTCCATTAGTACACTCTACACAGACAATTTTACCAATTAATTCATCGCTTAATCGTCTGTCTTCATCATCTTCATCACTGGATGAAGAGGATTCTTCTTCGTCGGGGCTACAATAAAATGAGACACCAGACCATGACTGAAATTAACCCGTTCGCACAACATCAGAGAGTCTCAAGCAGGAGCAAAAAAGGATACAAGTCACTGTGTACTTTCAGGTATTACAAAAAAGATATGGTACAATCTGAATATTCGGCTTGTGTGAACTTGAGACAATGGTAGAAATAACAAGCACATTAACAAACACACTAGCTAAACAGTCAACACCACACTTTCATCTGTGGCAACTATGTTTTTTAAACAAGGAGTACTGAATGACTTTGTAGGCAATACGATGGAATAAAAAGACAGCTGACCCGAGCTCAAGTGGTTGACATGCAGAAAGCAGCATGCATGAGGGTGGGTGTCGCAAAGGCATTTGAAAGTGCAGTTGGTCAGGTAAAAACCCCACGCGATGGTGGGGAAGGGCTTTGTGCTGAAGCAGATGCCCGTCAGTGAGTCTTGCCCGGTTGTGCTCTCTTAAAGTGACCAGCTATGTTTTGAGAACATGACTTGTAGCGGCGGCTTTCTTTCAACATGCAATGGGAATAATCAAAGAACAGCTGAGAATTTGTAAATAAGATTAGCACTCCTCATATTTCAGCAATTAAGTGCCTTGATGATTCATTGTTTTCAACTCAAATATCACATCATCTCTGATTTTAAAAGTGCAAATGATGCACCATTTGTTTGTATTTGCAGTTTTATATATTCAATATATATTCCATAGTATTTTTTTGTGAAACTGAGAACCTGCCAAAACAAACCCCTAAAACATGCTAGTGATTATTTTTAGCATAATACAACCACAACGCTTCGACCCTGCTAATTCGCTCCAGGAATTTGATCAACTCAGTGATTTGAAAAAGTAGTCCAAAGACAAACATTTTGCATGCAATGAGAGTTTTACGACTGTGCTGAAAACCACATCCGTGGAGCAAAAGTGCAACACAGGTATATCTTTACCAAGAGTAACCTTTTGTGTCAGAGAACATTGCACTAGTTTCAAAATTAAATTTTTGTTTACCTTTTTAATTGAACTGGACGGTCACACTTTGAGCTGCTACTTTCAGCTTTATATCTGCATTTAATGGCAAAGATCGAGCTTTCAGAAATGGATTAGACAAAAATCATTCCCAAATGATAGAGGTCATTCCCGCGAGTCCATCAGTGACTTTGGGATGTTGCTCAGGAGCCTTAATGCACATAATCCCAAAGCCCTGCATTTTGAAAGATAACAGCACTGATGTGTATGTATTTACCAAATTAAACTGAGTGACATAGAAAGTGCTCTCGGAATTGAGCGCTCAATAGTTTGATCTTCAATTTCTTCAAAACCTAGCAGGCTGGAAGATAATTATGCTGAAAATGATTGCCTTTAATAACACAAGAATTAAGTTATGATCAAAGATCAAGAATATGTATTTTACTGCAAAAACAGTTTACAAACAAACAAATCTAAATGTAAAAAGGTGGAGCTATCACAAAAATCCTATAACCTCCTCTTGAATTTGAACCCTTATCCAGCTATGCTCATGATTTGAAAGACCAGAACAAAAACAGGAAATACTGTAAACTTTCAGCAATTGCGCAGAGATGAGGCAAGTCAAAATTTCAAAAATGGACCGTTCTTCAGAACTGGAAGATCTTTTAAATGGACAGCAGAATTCAAAGGGGAAGGGGAAAATACATGCACATATATAACAGATGGTTTAAAAAGCAGAAGTAATATTAGCACACGGCATGAGGAGGCATATGGAGTGAAATTACAGAAATAAAAGACATTAATGAAACCAGAGAAGGAGCGAGTATTAAGGAGCTGGGGGATAAGGTAGGTAGAAATGGAAGCTGAAAAAAACTGAGTAAGTGGAGCAGACGCCAGAAGCCCAGAAGACTCCACATCTGAAACAACAGCATGTCCACTCTCTCCACAGATGCTGTCTGATCTGCTGAGATTTTTCAGAAATTTTAGTTTCACTTTCACCATTTGCAGTTTTGTTTTGTTTTTGGTTCATGCGTGAAACTGACCCATGTTAGTTTGCAATTTTGATGGGTCCCCCATTGTAAATGTCAAAGGCAAATACTAATTGCACAATTAATAGAAAATTCCATATTCTCAAAAAATGTTTTCATTTCTTAGAAGAATCCCAGGGTCCTGTTTCACAGATGCTTAAGCCACACAGAAGACACTTTACTACATCTAAAGAACAACCAGCTCCCCAGTACCCATGAGGACCACCTTTGTCAGACCCTGCAACACATGCAGAGCCTCGCTCATGACAAACAGAGGTGTCAGAGAATCATGGAAGTCTTAGCTCCTTCACCAACCCGTGCTCATGAAGCTTCACACTGGCAGTGAATTCGAGCAATTGCCTACGTTATGTAACAAATCAGCTTCGATAATGGTATGGAGTACATACACGCACTGGAAAATCTGAGCTCATAACATTTATTTAGAGATACAGTCCCTGCTGCTTATAACGGATGAGTTGGTGTCAACATGATTTGTCTGGTATTAGTGGTGCCCAACATAACAAACAAACCATGGTGTGAAGTACTGGAGGCATAAAAGAACTTGGGGTATTTCTGTTTAGCACATAGAGGTTAATTCAGAAGCCCACACTGATGAATTATGAACATAGGAACAGGAATAGGCCAGTCAATCCCTCTGGCCTGTTCCGCCATTCAATTATATCATATTGATCTGTATCCTAACTCCATCTACCCGCTTGGTTATGTATCCCTTAACACCCTTGCCTAACAAAAAAAAATCAATCACAGTTTTGAAATTTTCAATTTATCCCAAGCCTCAACAGCTTTTTGGGGAAAGAGTTCAAGATTTCCACTTACCTTGATGTGAAGAAGTGCTTCCTGACATCAACCCTGAATGGCCTAGCTCTAATTTTAAGGTTGCACCTTAGATCAATCAACTTTGCTGAGATTAAAGCCCTAGAACCGCCAGACATCTATAGGAGGGGGAGTTCATCAGGACAGATATGTGCACTCTTATCTTAAAAACAGAGCCAGAATTCCTCACCTCAAATTTTTGTTATTTATAAGTTGGATCGTATTTAACTACTATATGTTACATTGACGGAAAAAAAATTAGCCCATGCAAGCTCATTCCAAACTATAAAACAGAGCCAGAGGTGCCCAGCTCAGAAAGCCAGTCGGAAACAGTGGGAGGAATCTGGGAGGCCGCAGGGCAGTGTGGTGGTTAGCATTAGGACTTACTGGCAGGTAATTGCACATTAACTGCCCGAAATAGCTGACCCATTTAATAGTGTTCAAGTAGCACCTCTGTAATTCACATCATTCATATCATAGCAAGTAGTTAGCACCATTTGCCCACTATAGGTGGGTGCCCGCAATAAATGGGTTTGGTGCGAATGGTGGGGACTCTTGTATCATTTGCTGATTGTGTTGGAACGCTTGAGAAACCAGTGGGTGCTTCAATGCTGCTGGTTGGATCCCTCACTATACTCCATTATCGAGCCAACTTGGGTTACACAGGGAGCAGAGACAAAGGCATTTCCTTTCAGGGGGAACAGGTCAACAAAAAAAAACTGCAGCTCTAAGATCTTCACCTGTTACTAGCATAAGCCCTTGCTTGCCAATACAGCAGCATGGGTGGTGCTGCCTTCTTGCTCTATGTGATCATTGTAGAGTATAAAATGGAAACAAACTGCAACAGAAAAAAGGATTGGTCACAGACGTGTGGATTTCTCCAAATTTGCAGTGATCCTCCCGAAGAAGAGACAGGGAAAATACTGCCTCAGGTAAACTTCAATTCTACAAATGAGTTACGTATGATAGCCTTAAATAAATGGGCGTGAAAGAGACTACGGACTACAAGATCTTGTGAGAAGAATTAACATTGCTGTTTAAATGTAGAGAAAAGTTCTTGAGCATAAAAATTTTGTTTGACAACTGTCACTACTGTGATGAGTCTTTTGGGTAGTTCTGTTGCTCTCCTACAGTGAAAGACAATGCACTGAAAATGGATCGGGGACTTGAACGTTTCAAACATGGTTGGTTAATCAGGGCATTCGCTGTGATAGATTGACCACCGGCATCTTTGTCTTGTTCAGGGATGCTAGCAAATTCGGGAACTTCTGATCTTTTACATTACTCTTGATAAATAGAAAACATAAGGCAGGCTGGGGATGCAGTGTGGCCACAATGCAGTCCCTTTCAGCTCTGGGATTAGTGTCTGACTCCAGTCCAGACAAATGCAGTTAAAAATCTTATCATTCTCATGACTGCAACAAATAAGAAAGTGTTAACCCAGTTCTTTGTCAATGTGACTTGGATTGGGTTAACAACGACTGTCATTTCTATACCTTAACTTAGTAAAACAGCCCAAGGCGCTTCACACACAAAATCTGACACCGAGCCACATAAGGAGATATTAGAATGGGTGACCAAAAGCTTTGTGAGGAGTGTTTATAGGAGGAGAAAGAGGTGAGAGATTGAGGAGGGAAATTCAAGAGATAAGGGTCCAGGCCGCTGAAGGCACAGCCACCAACAGCGGAGCAAGGAACAAGAGGCCAGAACTGGAGCAGCGCAGATATTTCAGGTTGGAGAGCTGGAGGAGATTACAGAGACAGAGTCATATACGGCACAGAAGGAGATAGGGAGGGGGCGAGGCCATAGAGCAATTTGAAAACAAAGATGAGAATTTTAAATTTGAGACATTGGTTTAAAACATTCAGTTGGAACAAACAAGAGGAAGCTTTGTTTAGCATCTGGTCATTTTGTGCCTGATTTATGAGTGACAGGAGCTGATTCCAGCTGCAAAATCTGAAGAATGTTCTGTTCCTAACACTGGCAGAATTCTCTGGAATCAACACAAAAAATATAATGAAACACCAGGCTGGGATTTTTTTTATTCGTTCTTGGGATGTGAGCATCGCTGGCAAGGCTAGCATTTACTGTCCATCCTTAATTGCCCTTGAGAAGGTGCTGGTGAGCCGCCATCAGTCAGTTGTTAGCACTCTCGTGTCTGAGTCACAAGGTTGTGGGTTGAAGTCCCACTCCACAATTTGAGCACAAAGAACCAGGCTGACGCTCCAGTGCAGAATTGAGGGAGTGCTGCACTGTCGGAGGTGCCATCTTTTGGATGAATCCTTAAACCGAGGCCTCATTTGCCTTTTCAGGTGGACGTAAAAGATCCTATGACACTATTTCAAAGAAGAGCAGGGGAGTTCTCCCCAGTTTCCTGGCCAATATTTATCCCTCAAGCAACATCACAAAAATAGATTATCGGGTCATTATCTGCTGTTTGTGGCAGCTCGCTGTGTGTAGATTGGCGTCTGCATTTCCTACAACACAGCAGTGATTATGCTTAAAAAAGTACTTCATTGACTGTAAAGCGCTTTGAGACATCTGGTGGTTGTGAAAGGTGTTATATAAATGCAAGTGTTTCTTTATGTTGAACCTGATGCTGCTGCAGTTAAGCTTTTGCGCTGAATCAGTCTTGGATGTGCTGGTGTGTCTTCATTCACTTCTGTACCATTATAGCATGTAACTAGGCTAAACTTTAAATGTGAATTCTCCTTTTATGTAAATACTAATCAACCTCCAATGGTGTTGCAATTATACCATCCCACCTGTTGCGGCATTGCACTGTCTCTGTTCGCAGGAGAGCACAATTATCGCATGACAGGTTTACATGGATAGTTTACAAGTGAGAACGCAGGAATTTATAATAGAAAAATGTTCGTAGGAGGTATGCATAGTTGTATAATTTTTAATATTATATTTTTCTAAACATTTATTAATATAACTATGCAGTGGCATTTTTACAAGGTAGGTCTAATACTAGTCCAGATGCTTTGCTAAATGGGCAGTCATTTACAAATAGCAGTACTCTGGGATTTTTAAAAAACAGCGTTACTTTGGTAACAGAAAGTTATTTTTCACAGTACGCTTAAGGGCAACAAGGACTCAGAAAAGATTATTTTTGAAATCCAGCAAAAAGATTTTTAAAATTAAGGAGAACCTCATGTAACAGGGAAAATAAAATCTTCCATCTAGGTCAGGCATAAAGGATGTAGAGAATTAAATTCTACATATACAAATTCACTCATAAAAAGGCTGGGATGTCTTATTATTCATCTTCACGTTCCACAGCTATGCAGGACAAGTTATCACTCACAGTGGATTGGACCTTCTTCCTCGGTTGGACTTCTTTCCAATGACAGGGGTGCCAAAGTGTTCTGGGTTAGTAAGAGGCAACTGGTCAAGCGTCTAAAACATCAAGCAAAACACAGGTTATTGTTTCCATAGAAAACACAGCACAAAATAGACACTGGTGATGCTTCATTTCTCCACTAACCTCACTCTCTGCAAAGTGTCTCTCTCCTTTCAAGCAGAGTGAAGTCCGTCTCAAAGTTCTCTCATCCCCATCATCGAAAACTGTAAACAGATACACCACTGGTCAGGTGAATTACTGCAAAGGGATAAATTTTTGTGAGTAGAGAGGCAAAAACTCCACTTGCCCCAATAGTTTTGGAAAAAAACTCACAAATATTGATCATCCCAGAGCACTGCTATTTGAAAATGACTGCTCATTTAGCAAATCATCTGGGAAAGCATTAGGGATGTCAGGTTCATTGCCGCCATTGTTGACGCTCATCTCTAATCCAACCAATCCCCATCCCAAGCACATAAGAACAGGTCATTCAGCCCCTCGAGCTTGTTCAGTCAGTGAGATCATGACTGATCTGTATCCATAAGAACATAAGAAATAGGAACAGGAGTAGGCTATTCAGCCCTTCGAGCCCGCTCTGCCATTCAACGAGATTATGGCTGATCTTCTACTTCATCACCACTTTCCTGCGTTATCCCTATAACCCTTGATGTTCTTAAATATGCAGAAATCTATCGATCTCAGTCTTGAACATAATCAATGACTGAGCTCCCACAGCCCTCTGGGGTACAGAATTGCAAAAATTCACCACCCTCTGAGTGAAGAAATTCCTCCTCGTCTCAGTGTTAAGTGGCCTGTCCCTTATTCTGAGACTGCGTCCCCTGGTTCTTGACTCACCAGCCTGGCGAATCATCCTTCCTGCATCGAGCCCTGTAAGAAGTTTGTATGCTTGAATGAGATCACCTCTCATTCTTCTAAACTCCAGAGAATAAAGGCCCAGTCTACGTAATCTTTTCTCATAGGACAATCCCTCTATCCCAGGAATTAGTTTGGTGAACCTTCGTTGCACTCCCTCTATGACAAATATATCTTTCCTTAGGTAAGGAGATCAAAACTGCACACCATACTCCAGGTCCAGTCTCACCAAGGTTCTATCAAATTGCAGTAAGACATCTTTACTCCTATACTCAAATCCTCTTGTAATGAAGGCCAACATACCATTTGCCTTCTTAATTGCTTGCTGTTACCTGCATGTTAACTTTCAGTGACTCATGAACAAGGACACCCAAGTCCCTTTGAAGTTTAACACTTCCCAGCCTCTCACCATTTAAGAAATACTCTGTATTTCTGTTTTTCCTACCAAAGTGGATAACCTCACATTTCTCCACATTGTATTCCATCTGCCAAATTTTTGCCCACTCATTTAGCCTCTCCAAATCTCTTTGAAGCATTTTTGCATCCTCCTTATAACTCACACTTCCACCTAGTTTTGTGTCATCTGCAAACTTGGAAATATTATATGGAATCCCTACATCCAAATCATTGATGTGGATTGTGAATAGCTGGGGCCCAAGCACTGATCCTTGTGGTACCCCCACTAGCCACCGCCTGCCAATCCGAAAATGACCCATTTATTCCTACTCTGTTTTCTGTTTGTTAACCAGTTCTCAATTCATGTCAGTATATTCCCCTAATCCCATGTGCTCTAATTTTGTTTACCAACCTCTTGTGTGGGACCTTACTGAACGCTTTCTGAAAATCTAAATATACCACATCATCCGGTTCCCCCTGTCTATTCTGCCAGTTACCTCCTCAGAAAACTCCAACAGGTTTGTTAAACATGATTTCCCTTACATAAATCCATGTTAACTCTGCCCAATCCTACCATTATTTTCTAAGTTAATAGATTCTAGCATTTTCCCTACACTGATGTTAGGCTATCAGGTCTGTAGATCCCTGTTTTCACTCTCCCTTCTTTCTTAAATAGTGGGGTCACATTTACCATCTACCAATCTGAAGGAACCATTGCAGAGTCTATAGAATTTTGTAAGATGACCACCAATGCATCTACTATCTCTACAGCCACTTCTTTCAACACTCTGGGATGTAGATCACCAGGTCCAGGGGATTTATCTATTTTAAGTTCATTAATTTCTCTAGTACTTTTTTTAAACTAATATTAATATCTTGCAGTTCCACGTTTACACTAGTCTTAGATTCTCCATTATACCTGGGAGGCTTTTAGTATTTTCCTCTGTGAAGACACCAAGTA
Organism: Heterodontus francisci; assembly: GCF_036365525.1. Classification (NCBI taxonomy): domain Eukaryota; kingdom Metazoa; phylum Chordata; class Chondrichthyes; order Heterodontiformes; family Heterodontidae; genus Heterodontus; species Heterodontus francisci. Next base: position 29,233,490 of record NC_090373.1, read on the forward strand.
TTTGTTTAGTTTCTCTGCCATTTCCTTATTCCCTATTATAAATTCTCCTGACTCTGCTTGTAATGGACCCACATTTGTCTTTGTTAATCTTTTCCTTTTTACATACCTACAGAAGTTTTAACAGTCCGTTTTTATGTTTTTCGTTAGTATTCCATTTACCCACCATGGCTCCGTAACCCTTAACGCCCTCGTCTAGCAAAAACATATCACTCTCAGATTTAAAATTAATTGAGCTAACATCTACTGCTTTTTGGTGTGAGAAAGTTACACACTTCTATCACCCAATGTTTGAAGATGTGTTTCCTAATTTCTCTCCTTAAATGACCTGGCTTTGATTGAAAGGTTATGTCCTCTTGTCTTAGACTCCACCATCAGCATTAACAGTTTCTATCAATCTTATCGATTCCTTTCAAAATCCTAAAAGCCTCCAGCAAATCACCCCTAAACTTCCATATTCTAGGGAATGCAATCTCTCCTCATAATTTAACCTTTGTAGCCCTGGCAACATTCTGGTGAATCTGCGCTACACAACGTTCAAGAGTAATATACCCTTTGTAAGGTGCAGTGCTCTGAACTGTATACAGTGCTCAAGATGTAATCTAACCAGGGCTTTGCATAGTTGAAGAAAAACTTCCTCCCCTTTATGGTCTAGCCCTCTAGATATAAAGGCTAACATTCCATTAGTTTAAAAAAAATTTTTTTTGTACCTGGCCACTGATTTCTGAATATGGACCCCTAAATCTCTTTTGAACCTTCACTGTCCCCAGACTTTCACCATTTATAAAGGATTTGGATCTATCCTTTTTTTTGTCCCAAATGGATGACCTTACACTTACTGCGTTGAAATTCATCTGCCATAGTTTTGTCCACTCACTTAACCTATCAATGTCCCTTTATAATTTTATGCTTACAACTACATGATCATCTATGCCACTTGTCTTTATGCTATCGGCAAACTTGGATATATGGCTGTTCATTGTGTTCTCTAAGTCATTAATAAATATACTGAGGGATAGGATCTATTCCCATTTGGAAGAAAATGGGCTTATCAGTGATAGGCAACATGGTTTTGTGCAGGGAAGGTCATGTCTTACCAACTTAATAGAATTCTTTGAGGAAGTGACAAAGTTGATTGATGAGGGAAGGGCTGTAGATGTCATATACATGGACTTCAGTAAGGCATTTGATAAGGTTCCCCATGGTAGGCTGATGGAGAAAGTGAAGTCGCATGGGGTCCAGGGTGTACTAGCTAGATGGATAAAGAACTGGCTGGGCAACAGGAGACAGAGAGTAGCAGTGGAAGGGAGTTTCTCAAAATGGAGACGTGTGACCAGTGGTGTTCCACAGGGATCCGTGCTGGGACCACTGTTGTTTGTGATATACATAAATGATTTGGAGGAAAGTATAGGTGGTCTGATTAGCAAGTTTGCAGACGACACTAAGATTGGTGGAGTAGCAGATAGTGAAGGGGACTGTCAGAGAATACAGCAGAATATAGATAGATTGGAGAGCTGGGCAGAGAAATGGCAGATGGAGTTCAATCAGGGCAAATACGAGGTGATGCATTTTGGAAGATCCAATTCAAGAGTGAACTATACAGTAAATGGAAAAGTCCTGGGGAAAATTGATGTACAGACAGATTTGGGTGTTCAGGTCCATTGTTCCCTGAAGGTGGCAACGCAGGTCAATAGAGTGGTCAAGAAGGCATACGGCATGCTTTCCTTCATCGGACGGGGTATTGAGTACAAGGGTTGGCAGGTCATGTTACAGTAGTATAAGACTTTGGTTCGGCCACATTTGGAATACTGCGTGCAGTTCTGGTCGCCACATTACCAAAAGGATGTGGATGCTTTGGAGAGGGTGCAGAGGAGGTTCACCAGGATGTTGCCTGGTATGGAGGGCGCTAGCTATGAAGAGAGGTTGAGTAGATTAGGATTATTTTCATTAGAAAGACGGAGGTTGAGGGGGGACCTGATTGAGGTGTACAAAATCATGAGAGGTATAGACAGGGTGGATAGCAAGAAGCTTTTTCCCAGAGCGGGGGATTCAATTACTAGGGGTCACGAGTTCAAAGTGAGAGGGGAAAAGTTTAGGGGGGATATGCGTGGAAAGTTCTTTACGCAGAGGGTGGTGGGTGCCTGGAACGCGTTGCCAGCGGAGGTGGTAGACGCGAACACGATAGCGTCTTTTAAGATGTATCTAGACAGATACATGAATGGGCAGGAAGCAAAGAGATACAGACCCTTAGAAAATAGGCGACATGTTTAGATAGAGGATCTGGATCGGCGCAGGCTTGGAGGGCCGAAGGGCCTGTTCCTGTGCTGTAATTTTCTTTGTTCTCTTTGTTCTTTATAGTGAATAGTTAATGCCTCAGCACAGATTCTTGTGGTACACCACGAATCACTTCCTTCCAATTCAAGTACATAACCATAATCCTTGCTCTCTGTCTTCTACTGCCTAATTAATCTTCCAAGCAGGTCAATAATTTGCCTTTAATTCCATGTTTCTGAGTCAGAGGCCAAGAATTACATACAAATTAAAGTGCAGAAACAGGCCATTCATCCCAACTGGTCTATGCCTCTAGAAATTAATCCTGATCTTAATTTGATTTTTTAACGCCCTCTCTAAAATGTAAATGTTCTTTTTGCATTCTTGTTATGGACATTGTAACATGATTATGTTTTTAAAATTGTGATTTTTAAAAGTTTGAGAAGTCAGGTGACCTCATCAAATCTGCTTAAAGACAAGACAGAAATCTTGGTTACCAGGACTACAGAGAACACAGATCAAAGACTTTTTTTTTTAAAAGAAGAGACTGCAGGGGTATAACACCTGAGTGGGTTTCACACTCCCAGACTTTCAGATTGTAAACAAGGAGTCAGTGATTCTGAGAATGCAAATGTGCATGGCAGCTGCTAACACCTGGAAACAATGGAAAGCCTGGGTGGCTCTGTTGAAGCCAGACTTCTGAACATTGCATATTGGAAAAGGACAATGAGCCACTGACTTTTGATTCCAGATAAATTTAACAGATTTTCTGAAGGCAGTCAGGCTATAAGAAACCAGTACTGGCAGCCTCAGAGCAGGCTGTAGGACAGGAAGACAACCAGCAGTGCCAGCCTCAAGGGACAGAGAGGGAACACCTGCTCTCAGAGAAAACTGATAAAGCAAGAGGCTGCCAAGATTTGAACCTGTTTGGTTTGAAAGCTGAGGTTTGCGGAGATGTAAAAGACCACCAGGATCACCTTAATCACAGATGTCCAGGTCGAAAATGCTCGGAGAAGTGAACGAAGACGACACGGACTTTGAGAAAGGTCTGGGAAATCCAACCCATTGCAACTGGGAAGAATATGGGACTTCTAAGTGCAAAGGTTTCTCCATCAAAGAGGACTGTGTAATGTATAAGTGTGGTATGAAGTTTTCAAGTGTTTTAATAAGTTAAGAAAATATCCTTCTTTGTAATTTTGAATATCAGCGACTTACCAAGTACTATTTAGTTAAAGGGAATTCCTTATAGTTTAGATATTAAAGTTTTAAAACATGAAATCTTGTCATGTAATTCTTTAAATTGGTCTGGGGGTTCATATCTTGTATTTTAATGTTAATGATCTTTTTCTTATTCATTTCTTGGGATGTGGGCATCGCTGGCAAGGTCAGCATTTGTTGCCCATCTCTAATTGAGAAAATGCTGGTGAGCTGCCTTCTTGAATCACAGCAGTCCATCTGATGCGGGTACACCCACAGTGTTGTTAGGGAGGGAATTCCAGGATTTTGATCCAGCTGCAGTGAAGGAATGGTGCTATGTTTCCAAGTCAGGATGGTGTGCAGCTTGGAGGGGAACTTGCAGATAGTGGTGCTCCTATGTCTCTGCTGCCCTTGTCCCACTTGGTGGAAGAGATCGCGGATTTAGAAGGTGCTGTGGAGGCCTGGTGAGTTGCTGCAGTGCAGCTTGTAGATGGTACACACTGCTGCTACTGTGCATCAGTGTTGGAGGGAGGTGGATGGGCTGCAGACCAAGCGGGCTGCTTTGTCCTGGATGGGTTCGAGCTTCCTGAGTATTGTTGTAGCCGCAATCATCCAGGCAGGTATTCCATCATGTTCCTGATTTGTGCCTTGTAGATGATAGACAGGCTTTGGGGAGACAGGAGATGGGTTACTTGACACAGAATTCCTAGCCTCGGACCTGCTTTTGTAGCCACAGTATATATATCGCTGCTTCAGTTCAGTTCTGGTCAACGGTAATCCCCCACAATCAACATCCTGGGGGGTTAAGAGATGGTAATGCCGTTGAATATTGCGGGGAGATGATTAGATTCGTTCTTGTTTGAGATAGTCATTTCCCGGCACCTGTGTGGTGTGAATGTAACTTGCCATTTATCAGCCCAAGCCTGAATGTTGTCCAGGTCTTGCTGCATATGGACACAGACTGCTTCAGTATCTGAGGAGTTATGAATGGTACCGTACATCGTATAATCAACAGTGAGCGTCCCCACTTCTAACTTATGGATGGAGGGAAGGTCATTGATGGAGCAGCTGCAGATGGTTGGGCCTAGGACACATCTCTGAGGAACTCCTGCAGCAATATCCTGGGCCGAGATGATTGGCCTCCAACAATCTTCCTTTGTGTTAGGTGTGACTCCAACCACTGGTGAGTATCCCCCCTGATTCCCACTGACTTCGATTTGGCTAGGGCTCCTTGATGCCACCCTCGTTCAAATGTTGCCTCTATGTCAAGGGCAATCACTCTCACCTCACCGAGGTCATAACATTCTTTAGTGCCACATCCCTCCAACCCTGTCCTTGGATCAGTAATTAGTTCAAGCTAACCTAGTCCTTCTTTGTATAAATTCTGGAGTCAATAATAACTGAAATAACAACTGCGATTATTATTGTTAATTTATGAATATAACGGGGCTCAACCCAACTGATCAAAAATACAGTGTCTGTTATCACTGCTTCCCGATGATTAGCTGCATGAGTTTCCAAGCTACAAGCAGCTTGCAACTTTTACCGCCCAGCCCATTCAAAACCAAACAGAATGGTGAGCTCCCTCACATGTAGGCAAGTCGTGCATTCCTAGAAGGTACGAGGCGGTGACTGAAAGAACCTCTCTCCTCCCTAAAGGCAGCTCAAGAAACATGGATTCTGTTCAGTTTACATTTTATTCAAAGCATCAGGAAATGCAGCAGTTGACATGACAGGGTTGAGCCAGACACCTTCAGCTCATGACTCCTGTTAATCACCAGCTGAAGTAACTTGCACACAATCCTTAGATCTGCGCCCCCTTCCCCCAAAAAGCCCTAGGCAAATCCATTTATACCTTGTTAACACTCATGGACCTTTCTTTCATGCCACTCGCATGACCCTCGTGCACTTTCTTTAGACCCCATACGCTGTCAGATACCCTACATACACTAGTACATCTTTGTTATGCCTTTACATTCTTGGTTACTCTGTATACACCCTGTACATCCTCGCTAGCCTGTGTACACCCTGTACATCCTCGGTTACCCTGTGTAAAACGTTCTTAAAAAAAATTCATTCATGGGATGTGGGCGTCGCTGGCTAAGCCAGCATTTATTCCCCATCCCTAAATGCACTTGAAAGGTGGTGATGAGCTGCCTTCCTGAACCACTGCAGTCCATGTGGGGTAGGTATGCCCACAGTGCTGTTAAGTAGGGAGTTCCAGGATTTTGAGCCAGCGACAGTAAAAGAACGGCGACATAGTTCCAATACAAAACAGAGCTAAGCGATCCCATAACCAACGGATCAGATCTAAGCTCTGCAGTCCTGCCACATCCAGCCGTGAATGGTGGTGGACAATTAAACAATTAACTGGAGGAGGTGGCTCCACAAATATCCCCATCCTCAATGATGGGGGAGCCCAGCACATCAGTGCGAAAGATAAGGCTGAAGCATTTGCAACAATCTTCAGCCAGAAGTGCCGAGTTGATGATCCATCTCGGCCTCCTCCTGAATTCCCCAGCATCACAGATGCCAGACTTCAGAGAATGCAATTCATTCCGCGTGATATCAAGAAACGACTGATGGCACTGGATTCTGCAAAAGCTATGGGCCCTGACAATATTCCGGCAATAGTACTGAAGACCTGTGCTCCAGAACTTGCCGTGCCCGTAGCCAAGCTGTTCCAGTACAGCTACAACACTGGCATCTACCCGGCAATGTGGAAAATTGCCCTGTACACAAAAAGCAGGACAAGATCAACCCGGCCAACTACCGCCCCATCAGTCTACTCACAATCATCAGTAAAGTGATAGAAGGTGTCATCAACAGTGCCATCAAGCGGCACTTGCTTAGCAATAACCTGCTCAGTGACACTCAGTTTGGGTTCCGCTAGGGCCACTCAGCTCCTGACCTCATTACAGCCTTGGTTCAAACATGGACAAAAGGCCTGAACTCAAGAGGATGGTGAGAGTGACTGCCCTTGACATCAAGGCAGCATTTGACCAAGTATGGCATCAAGGAGCCCTAGCAAAACTGAGGTCAATGGGAATCAGGGGGAAAACTCTCCGCTGGCTGGAGCCATACCTAGCACAAAGGAAGATGGTTGTGGTTGTTGGAGGTCAATCATCTGACCTCCAGGACATCACTGCAGGAGTTCCTCAGGGTAGTGTCCTCGGCCCAACCATCTTCAGCTGCTTCATCAATGACCTTCCTTCAATCATAAGGTCAGAAGCGGGGCTGTTCACTGATGATTGCACAAAACTCAGCACCATTCATGACTCCTCAGATACTGAAGCAGTCAGTGTAGAAATGCAGCAAGACCTGGACAATATCCAGGCTTGGGCTGATAAGTGACTAGTAACATTCGCGCCACACAAGTGCCAGGCAATGACCATCTCCAACAAGAGAGAATCTAATCATCTCCCCTTGACATTCAATGGCATTACCATCGCTGAATCCTCCCACTATCAACATCCTCGGGGCTACCATTGACCAGAAACTGAACTGGAGTAGCCATATAAATACCATGGCTACAAGAGCAGCTCAGAGGCTAGGAATCCTGAGGCGAGTAACTCACCTCCTAATTCCCCAAAGCCTGTTCACACCATCCTGACTTGGAACTATATCGCCGTTCCTTCACTGTCGCTGGGTCAAAATCCTGGAACTCCCTTCCGAACAGCACTGTGGTTGTACCTACCCCACATGGACTGCAGCAGTTCAAGAAGGCAGCTCACCACCACTTTCTCAAGGGCAATTAGGGATGGGCAATAAATGCTGGCCTGGCCAGCGACGCCCACATCTCATGAATGAATTTAAAAAAAATTCAGGATAGTGTGTGACTTGGAGGGTTCCCATGCATTTGCTGCCCTTGTCCTTCTAGTTGGTAGAGGTCATGGATTTGGAAGGCTCTGTCTAAGGAGCCTTGGTGCGTTGCTGCTGTGCATCTTGTAGATGGTACACACTGTTGCCACAGTGCATCGATGGTGGAGGGAGTGAATGTTTGAGGATGGGATGCCAATCAAGCGGGCTGCTTTTGTCCTGGATCGTGTCAAGCTTCGAGTGTTGTTGGAGCTGCACCCATCCAAGCAAGTGGAGAGTATTCCATCACACTCCGGACTTGTGCCTTGTAGTTGGTGAACAGGCTTTGGGGAGTCAGGAGAGGAGTTACTCGCCGCAGGATTCCTAGCCTCTGACCTGCTCTTGTAGCCAAGGTATTTATATGGCTACTCCAGTTCAGTTTCTGGTCAATGGTAGCCCCGAGGATGTTGATAGTGGGAGGATTCAGCGATGGTAATGTCATTGAATATCAAGGGGAGATGATTAGATTCTCTCTTGTTGGAGATGGTCATTGCCTGGCACTTGTGGCGCGAATGTTACTTGCCACTTATCAGCCCAAGCCTGGATATTGTCCAGGTCTTGCTGCATTTCTACATGGCCTGCTTCAGTATCTGAGGGGTCGTGAATGGTGCTGAACATTGTGCAATCATCAGCGAACATCTCCATTCTGACCTTATGACAGAAGGAAGATCATTGATAAAGCAGCTGAAGATGGTTGGGCCTAAGACACTACCCTGAGGAACTTCTGCAGTGATGTCCTGGAGCTCAGATGATTGACCTCCAACAAATACAACCACCTTCCTTTGAGTTAGGTATGACTCCAACCAGCGGAGAACTTTCCCCCTGATTCCCATTGACTCTAGTTTTGCTAGGGCTCCTTGATGCCATACTCAGTCAAAAGCTATCTTGATGTCAAGGGCAGTCACTCTCTCACCACTTGAGTTCAGCCCTTTTGTCCATGTTTGAACCAAGGCTGTGATGAGGTCAGGAGCTGAGTGGCCCTAGCGGAACCCAAACTGAGTGTCACTGAGCAGGTTATTGCTAAGCAAGTGCTGCTTGATGGCACTGTTGATGACACCTTCTATCACTTTACTGATGATCCAGAGTCGACTGATGGGATGTTAATTGGCCGGGTTGGACTTGTCCTGCTTTTTGTGTACAGGACATACCCGGGCAATTTTCCACATTGCCGGGTAGATGCCAGTGTTGTAGCTGTACTGGAACAGCTTGGCTACGGGCACGGCAAGTTCTGGAGCACAGGTCTTCAGTACTATTGCCGGAATATTGTCAGGGCCCATAGCCTTTCCAGTATCCAGTGCCATCAGTCGTTTCTTGATAATCACACGGGGTGAATCGAATCGGCCGAAGTCTGGCATCTGTGATGCTGGGGAATTCAGGAGAAGGCCGAGATGGATCATCAACTCGGCACTTCTGGCTGAAGATTGCTGCAAATGCTTCAGCCTTATCATTCGCACTGATGTGCTGGGCTCCCCCATCATTGAGGATGGAGATATTTGTGGAGCCACCTCCTCTAGTTAGTTGTTTAATTGTCCACCACCATTCACGGCTGGATGTGGCAGGACTGCAGAGTTTAGATCTGATCCATTGGCTATGGGATCGCTTAGCTCTGTCTATTGCATGCTACTTATGCAGTTTGGCACGCAAGTAGTCCTGGGTTGTAGCTTCACCAGGTTGACACCTCATTTTGAGGTATGCCTGGTGCTGCTCCTGGCATGCCCTCCTGCACTCTTCATTGAAACAGGGTTGGTCTCCTGGCTTGATGGTAATGGTAGAGTGGGGGATATGCCAGGCCATGAGATTACAGATTGTGGTTGAGTACAATTCTGCTGCTGCTGATGGCCCACAGCGCCTCATGAATGCCCAGTTTTGCATTGCTAGATTTGTTTGAAATCTATCCCATTTAGCACGGTGATAGTGCCACACAACACAATGGACCGTATCCTCAATGTGAAGGCGGGACTTCGTCTCCACAAGGACTGTGCAGTTGTCACTCCTACCAATACTGTCATGGACAGATGCATCTGCGTAAGGTAGATTGGTGAGGACGAGGTCAAGTATGTTTTTCCCTCTTGTTGGTTCCTTCACCACCTGCCGCAGACCCAGTCCAGCGGCTATGTCCTTTAGGACTCGGCCAGCTGGGTCAGTAGTGGTGCTACTGAGCCACTCTTGGTGATGGACACTGAAGTCCCCCACCCAGAGTACATTCTGCGCCCTTGCCACCCTCAGTGCTTCCTCCAAGTGGTGTTCAACATGGAGGAGTACTAACTCATCAGCTGAGGGAGGGCGATAGGTGGTAATCAGCAGGAGGTTTCCTTGCCCATGTTTGACCTGATGCCATGAGATTTCATGGGGTCCGGAGTCGATGTTGAGGACTCCCAATGCAACTCCTTCCCTACTGTATACCACTGTCCCGTCACCTCTGCTGGGTCGGTCCTGCCAGTGGGACAGGACATACCCGGGGACGGTGATGGTGGTGTCTGGGATATTGTATGTAAGGTATGATTCCGTGAGTATGACTATGTCAGGCTGTTGCTTGACTAGTCTGTGGGACAGCTCTCCCAACTTTGGCACAAGCCCCCTGATGTTAGTAAGGAGGACTTTGAAGGGTCGACAGGGCTGGGTTTGCCGTTGTCGTTTCCAGTGCCTAGGTCGATGCCAGACGGTCCGTCCGGTTTCATTCCTTTTTATTGACTTCGTAGTGGTTGGATACAACTGTGGGTCTGGAGTCACATGTCGGCCAGACCAGGTAAGGACAGCAGATTTCCTTCCCTAAAGGACATTAGTGAACCAGATGGGTTTTTACAACAATCGACAATAGTTTCATGGCCATTAGACTAGCTCTTAATTCCAGATTTATTAATTGAATTCAAATTGCACCTTCTGCTGTGGTGGGATTCGAACCCATGTCCCCAGAGCAACACCCTGGGTCTCTGGGTTTCTAGTCTAGCGACAATACCACTACGCCAACACCTCCCCAGTATATCCTCAGATACTCTCGTACACCCTCTACATCCTCTGATACCTTTCATATACCCAGTACATCTTCGGATACTTTCATATCCACTGCAGATAACATACCCTCTAATTTTTTCTGCAGTGCATGGGCAATTTGTTTAAGTGCAAGAGCCCTTTAAATTTTCTTGTCTGGCTGCATACGCACAGTAACTTAAACCAGCCAACTTCTGTGTGGCCTACACTGGAACTTTCGGGTTGTTGCATGGCCACGTAGCTTAGAGTGAACATTGCCAGCGGATCCTCAGCTACCCTCCTCATATCCTGTTAAACCTCACACGCCCTCCTTAGACCCCATACACATGCTCACCCTCCTTAGACCCCCTACACTTTTGCATAGCTCCTTTAATGTTATTTGCACTTGGGTACCATTCTTAGACATTTGGACACTATCTTTTGAGCCTGAACACCCTTGTGTACCCTTCCTAAACCCATACATCCCTTTCTTAAGACCCATTGACCTTCAAGAACCCTACTTATAACCCGAAAGCATTCGCACGCCCTCTTTTGACACAGCACATCTTGGTGCACATTGTTTACATCCTTTTAACCATCATACACCCTTGTACACCCTCACTAGATGCAACAGAAGTTTTTCAGTGTCAAGCTATGATGATGAGTGTAATGTGGCTAGGAAGAAGAACTGCCACAGAAAATACAAAAAAAAATTTGATGTACAGTGAACTTCCGAAATATTTCAATGAGTTTTGAAAAAGCACAATATCTAAAACAGCATGGTGACTCGGACTTCTGGTAAACTATCACAGTGACTTGATGCAGTGTGCACTTCAAGAATGGAAACCCCCCACTGACACAATTGTAGATTTTGTCCTTCCAATCTTGAGTATTGTGGGTTATTGTGTATATACAAGAGAGAGAGAGAGAGAGCGAGAGAATGTGAAGTGGAAGCAATTGGAACTCAAAGATTCACACAAGATTATGGCTTTCAAAACTGGATAAGCACCTCAAGGGAAAAAATTTGCAGGGCTGCAGGGAAAGAGCCAATAAGTGGGACTAACTAAATTACACAGAGATCTGGCACAGACTTGACAGGCTGAATGGCTTCCTTCTGTGCTGTAATCATTCTATAAGAATAATCTTTCATTACATTAAAGCACTTTGGCTTTAGTGTGACATTTCCTGGAGTCCTGACCAGATGTACTAAATTTGCAAGTAGCAACATCATGAGATACAGTCACAAAACTATTCTGAAAGCATTAGTTTCCTTAAATATTATGTTAATTAATTCCCTCACAATATTACAACCTAGACAAAGTGTTTTTATCTTGATCAGCAACACATTTCTGACATGTTAAAGAACTGCAATGACTTTTGCATTAATATTCTGGAACTACAATCTTGAAGCCTGTTTCCTAAAAATCATTGTCACGTCTGCATGCTAGTCAACTGCACAGGGTTTTGGCCTTAGCATCACAGTAATCCAACAGTGCCCTCTGAGTACTGGATCAAATGGAATGAAATGCTCCTTTTTAAGACCCAAGGCTAGGCCTCATCTTCCCTCTCAGGTGGATATAAAAGTTCCCACGACATTATTCAAAGTGGTGCCCTGGCCAATATTAACCCCTCAACGACATTACTAAAAAAAGTATCTGGTCATTATCACATTATTTGTAGGAACGTGCTGTCAGGATTCCTATATTACAACAGTTATCACACTTCAAAAGTACTTTATTAACAGTTCAATATGTTGGGACGTCCTGAGGGTGTGAAAGGTGCTGCATAATGCAAGTTTTTCTTTTTTTTTTATATTCTCATTAATGCCATGGCTACAAGCTTTCTGTGGATTTCCACTAAAATCTCTTGTATGAAAATGAGAGAGAATATCAATCCAGAATTAAGCAAAATTAAGAAAACCTATTTTTGTGCTGTGGATTGACGACTTTGCCGCAGAAGGTTCATTGCATTTCAGATTGAACCTTACCAACGTACAAATATAGTTCAAAAAACCACAACATACTGCAGTGGTTACTCAAAGTAACTCTTACTATTTGACCTACTGTCATGTTTGACTGCACAAGAGTTCACTGCAACTTACTACTACAATCATACCGACTAGAAATCTGAAGCCAACTTGGCCAGACTATAACTGCCAAATAGATTCTTTTTAAACAAAACTTCCTTAATGGCATTAAAAAAAAAGTTAGAAAATGGAACAAGTAGCCCAGATTACTTGCATCAAATCATACCACTGTTTGACAGCTGTATGGAACAGTAATCAACCAAAGGCCATGATTTGACAGATTCTAGTGTCAGATATTTTTCTCTGGGTTACAGAACAGTTTTTCTATCGTGAAATAATGCAATCTTTTAATTGTTGGATCAACATTTGAGTAGCATCAAATTCAGGAGTGTCCAATTTTTTTTCACCATGTCTGCAAAACGTGTGAATTTTGCTCTTGGAGGCAATGAAATAAAGGTAATTCTTTTTTGCACAAAGGCAATTTCTGTGAAGATTAATCAACTGATACTTGGAAATATAAAATATTTACATTGTACTGATGGTATTCGGTGAAACATCACATTCCATATTTCTGCATAGCTGTAAAAAAGAATTTTAGCCTGAAAATCAGATACGTGTTTAAAATCTGCCATTCCAAAAACATAGTACAAGATTATGTATAGACAGCAGAACAAGGTCATTTTTAACCCTCAGGTCCGTAAAGTTCTGAGAAGGGCAGATTAATCAACTTCTGGATACGAGGGGCCAAGGTGCACTTACAAGGCCAGTGACCACTGCGCTGAGAACATAAGAGCATTAGAAATAGGAGCGGGAGTAGGCCATAAGGCCCCTTGGGCCTCGTCCACCATTCAATAAGATCATGGCTGATTTCCACCTTCCTGCCTGTTCCCTATAACCCTTGAACCCCCTGTAGTTTGAGAATCTGTCCATATATTCACTGACTCAGCCTCCACAGCTCTCTGGGGATAGTGAATTCCAAATATTCACAACCCTCTGAGAGAAGAACTTTCTCCTCATCTCAGTCTTAAATGGGAGAGCCCTTTTTCTGAAACTGTACCCCCTACTTCTAGATTCCCCCATGAGAGGAAACATCCTCTCCGCATCCACTGTCAAGCTCCCTCAGGATCTGATATGTTTCAATAAGAGCACCCCCCATTCTTCTAAACTCCAATGAATATAGGCCCAACCTGCTCAACCTTTCCTCATAAGACAACCCCTTCATCCCAGGAATCAACCGAGTGAACCTTCTCTAAACTGTAGACACCAGTACATCCCTCCTTAGATAAAGACACCAAAACTGTACGCAGTACTCGAGTCTCACCGATGCCCCGTAAAGTTCGTTGTAGCAAGATTTCCCTACTTTTATATTCCATCTCCTTTGCAAAAAAGGCCAACATTCCATTTGCCTTTCTGCTGTACCTGCCAGCTTACTTTTTGCGTTTCATGTACAAGGACACCCAGATCCTTCTGCATGCAGCACTCTGGCATCTCTCTCCATTTAAATAATATTTTGCTTTTCTATCCTTCCTACCAAAGTGGATAACCTCACATTTTCCCACATTATATTCCATCTGCCAAATTTTTGCCCACTCACTTATCTATATCTCTTTGTGCCCTCCTCACAAGTTGCTTTCCCACCTCTTTGTAGCATCAGCAAATTTGGCTGCAATGCAGTCGATCCCTTCATCCAAGTCATTAATATAGATTGTAAATAGTTGAGGGCCCAGGACTGATCCCTATGGCACCCCAGTAGTTACTGTTTGCCAACCTGAAAATGAACCATTTATCCTGACTCTCTGTTTCCTGTTAGTTAGCCAGTCCTCTATCCATGCTAATATATTACCCCAACTGCCATGAGTTCTTTTCTGGTGCAGTAACTTTTTGTGTGGCATCTTATCGAATGTCTTTTAGAAATACAAATATACTACATCTATTGGTTCCCCTTTATTTACCCTGCTCAAAAACAGCTCTATTAAAATCCACAATGGCAGACAAGTGGAAATGTAATCTCCAAAGTCCCCCCTATTTAATAGCAACAATACTTACATTTCTATAGTACCTTTCACAACCCCAGGGTGTCTCAAAGCACTTTACAGCCAATAAAGTACTACTGAAGTGTAATCACTGTTGCAATGGAGGAAACATGGCAGTCCATTTACTTACAGCAAGCTCCCACAAACAGCAATGTGATAATGACAAGATATCTGCCTTTAATGATGTTGGTTAAGGGATAAATATTGTCTCTGGACACCACGGAGAAGCCTCCACTCCTCTTCAAAATAGTGCTGTGGGATCTTCAACTTCCACCTGAGAGGGCAGATGGGACCTCAGTTTAACATCTCATCTGATAGAGAAGGGCCTCGATATTCACAATTTACCTGCTCCACCTCATAATGGATGTCAGAGATTTGGGGCTAAAAAGTTTTAAATGGAGGTATGTGTGACCAACCCACCGTGTGTGTGCCCATTGCTGTTTCTACAGTGACAGGTTTTGTGCTGTGCAAGTGTGCTGCCGAGAGGCGGGGCACTTCATTAACATATTTAAAATCAGACTCCCACAGTTCAATTGGATCGCTCACTCCCTTGCTCGCGAATGCTGGAAGGGGTCATGGCTGATTTTCCCACCCAGCAGCCGACAAGACTGTCAATCTGGCCAACTGCTGGGCAGGAAAAGGGAAGGAAAATGTTTTTAATGAAGGCCTGCCGTTAAATTTGAAAGGACCTCCTTGTCCTTAACCTTGCCAGGTTTCTACCACGCTACGATGCTACCCCGCACCACGTAAATATTGGGGCCCATATCTTGTAACATAGAAGCTTATCCTAAGTCAAATAGTCCTGCAGTTTTGTCTGTGTAAGTACTTTTCGAGATATCTTTGTAATAAAGTAGGACATCACCAGTGCAGCTCGTAAAAGGAAAACTATGGAACATTATGAAAGCCAAGGATTGTTGGTGTTATCAGTGGCTAAGAAAACTCTTTGGTCAAACATCATGAGCTTTCCAGATTGTAGAGACCATGATGTACATAAAGGACCTGCAAAAATTCCAGAGAGAAAATACTGCTTTACAGAAACAAGAACAACTTCTACTTATATAGCACCTTTAACATAATAAAACATCCCAAGGCACTTGACAGGAGCATTATAAAACAAAATATGGCAACAAGCCACAGAAGGAGATATTAGGTCAGATGACCAAAAGCTTGGTCAAAGAGGTGGGTCTTAAGAAGTGTCTTAAAGGAGGAAAGTGTGTTCTTTTGCCAATTATGTTAAATCTATGACCTCTGGTTACCGACTCACTTGCCAGAGGAAATAGTTTCTCCTTATTGCTCCAGCAAAACCACTCAAAAGTTTTGACATTCTCTGTTAGATCTCCCCTTAACCTTCTCTGCTCTAAGGAGAAAAATCCCAGCTTCTCCAATCTCTCAACATAACTGAAGTCCTGGTAGCATCCTGGTAAACCTCCTCTGTATCCTTTCCGAAGCCTTAACATCCTTCCTAAAGTGTAGTACCCAGAATTGTACACAATAGTCCAACTGAAGTCCAATCAGTGATTTGTAAAGGTTTGGCATAACTTCTTTGTTATTGCATTCAATGCCCCTATTTACAAAGCCAAATTTCCCATACACTTTCTTAACCACCTTATCGACTTTTCTTGTCAGCTTCAAAGATCTGTGAATATGCACCTCCTCAAAATAGTCTCTTCTCTTTGACTCTGCATCATTGCCGATGATTCACATCGACTGCTCATCTGTTGTTAGTCTTCAGGTGGGAGCACTGAAGCAAGGCACTGCCGGTTGCAATGGGGGCATTGTAGATCATCATTCGCTGATGCGGGGGTTACTGCTGCATGCTTCTTCCTACAGTGACGCTTTTCTGTGGAAATCTGAAGACGTAGTTCTTCAAATTTCTGTGCTCCAATGTGGAGACTTCAGCACCAAGTGTTTTGGTCACGTGCCGACTGTTCCCAGTTGTTTAACTCAATCTGACATGAAATGATGTTTCGCTTGCACGAGTCCTTGTATCTTAATTTTGGCCGCCCAAAGTGTCTACTGGCACCAACAAGCTCTCCATATAGTGCATCTTTTGGTAGGCAACCATCATTCAGTCTAATGACGTGACCTGGCCAGCATAGTCAACATCGCTTGAGCATTGCCATAATACTTTCTGCTTTAGAAAGTTGCAGTACTTCCATTTGGGCTTTCTATGCTGCCAATGGTTCTCAAGGATCTTTCGCAAGTAACACATATGAAATGAATTTAATCTGCGTTTCTGCTTCTGATATGTAGTTTCAACGCCGTTCAGCAGTCTACTTAATTCACAAGCATTATAGATTCTTAGTAGTGTGGCAATTGAGAGTTTGGGGTTTTTCCAAGCTCTTGCCTGAAGCTTTCCAAATGACGCAGCAGCACCACCATTACGAGCTGATATCACCTCATCAAGCTTCATTTTACATGAGACCGTTGACCCCAGGTAGAAGAATTTGTCTAAGTTGTTCAATTCAGTGTTGTTTAGATGTAATACTACTTTGGACTGACCATCTTGAGTCATTGTCACTGTCTACAAGGACTGATAGTGACTCCAAATTCCTCTGCAGCAGTTGAGAAGACACTCAGAATTGACTGCAGGCCTTCAGTTGAATGCACCACAAAGTTGCATCAACAGCAAACAGGAGTTAACACATCAGAACATGTCTCACTGTGGGTTTTGCTCTCAATCTGGACAGGCTGAACAGTCTTCCATTTGATCTCCTTCTCTAAAGCTTTTATCCCAAAAAGCATACAAGAGGAGGCAGGGCGGCGCAGTGGTTAGCACCGCAGCCTCACAGCTCCAGGGACCCGGGTTCAATTCTGGGTACTGCCTGTGCTAAGTTTGCAAGTTCTCCCTGTGACCGCGTGGGTTTTCGCCGGGTGCTCCAGTTTCCTCCCACAGTCAAAGACTTGCAGGTCGATAGGTAAATTGGCCATTATAAATTGCCCCTAGTGTAGGTGAGGGAAGGTGGGGATGCGATAGGAATATGGGATTAATGTAGGATTAGTATAAATGGGTGGTTGATGGTCAGCACAGACTTGGTGGGCCAAAGGGGCTGTTTCAGTGCTGTATCTCTAAATAAAATAAAATAAATAAAAAAATAAAGAAGATGCCAAACAGCATTGGTGCAAGAACACAACCCTGCTTTACTCCACTGAACACTGGGAATGAATCAGATGTCATACCACTGTATATGATTCTTCCTTTCATTTCACGGTGGCAAGATTTCACAATCTGGGGTAGCAGCATTTAAATTATACTGCCTCTCTAAATTGTTTCTCTCAAAGTGCATCATTTCACACTCATACACATATTAAATTGCACCTGTCATGTGTCTGCCCATTTCTCCAGTCTGTTTTTGTCCTTCTGAATTCTGCTACTATCCTGCTCACTATATACTATGTTACCAAGTTTTGTATCATCCACAAACTTTGAAATTGTACTCCGCATACCCAAGTCCAGGTCATTTATATTTATAAGAAAAATGTGGTTCCAATACCGATCCTTGGGCAACCCACTGTACACTTCTCTCCACTCAGAAAAATTGTCATTCGCCACTGTTCTCTGTCTCCTATTCCTTAGTCAATTATGTACCCAAGTTACCACTGTCCCTTTAATCCCATGTGCTTCTAATTCTGAAATAAGTCTGTTATCCGATGCTTTATTAAATGCCTTTTGAAAATTCACATATACAACATCTACCGCAATACCTTCAATCACCCTCACTGTTAGTCAAATCAGGTTAGCTAGATATGATTTGCATTTAATAAATCTGTACTGTCCCTTATTAACCCATGCTTCTTCAAGTGGGAAATAGTTTTATTCTCAACAATGGTCTCTAGTAGTTTCCCCACCACTGACATTAGACCTGTAATATTTCCACAAAATATTTTGTTGGTTGATAACATTTAAAGGGGACATATTTTTGATTCACTTTTTCCTTACCTACAGTGTACCAGCTTGCATCAGTTAGCTTATTGACGACAGCTTCTTGGCATGTTCCATCAGGGTTCTTCACTTCAACAACAGCTCCTACCTGCAGTGGAAGTCACACCTAATCAGTAACATGTAAGAAGGAACAAATCCCACCCATCAGCTGGGGTCATTCAGAAGCTTTCAGTATGGGTGGTTCAATTAGCTTTATCTGAGGGGTAGGGAGGGACAGGAAACTGTTGGGAGAGAGATAAGAAAAATGGGATAGGATAACATATTCTTTGGTCTTTTGGGGACTTAGTCAGCACTGACAGAAAAGTGACCCACTCTGAATTAAATGTTGGGAGGTGCACATGGACAGTTTGATGCCCTTTCTCTCAGATTTTCTGTACTTCACACAATGAGATGCCAGCCGAGATCAGCCACAACAACTTGTGTTTGCATAGCGCCTTTAACATACCATTCTCTTTTCCTAGAGCGTAGTGAGTCTCTGGAAGAAAATTGCCAGTTGGTGTAGTGGTTCTGACTCTCTGTACACCTTCAATAGGGACTTGGACCAGTTCCTGACTGGGCAGAGATCATATCATATAGAAGGCAAGTACCTTTTTACATAACACATTCTCCAGGACTGACTTGAGGAGGTCGGAGAGGAATTTTCCGAAGTATTGCTTCCTTTATTGGCCCTGGGTTTTTCTGTGTTTTTGCTTCTCTGAGGGAATTACATGGCTGTAGTGAAGGAGTGGGGAGGAAAGGAAGAAATGCCTACTCATGATGGTCCAGCCATAATGTCTGTCGGGCAGGTTTGATGGACCAGTGGGTCATTTCCTGTCTATCAATTTTTTATGTTTGCAAAACATCCCAAGGTACTTCACAGGAGTGTTATCAAACAAAATATGCCACGAAGCCACAGAAGGAAATATTTGAGCTGATGACCAAAAATATGGTCAAAGAGGTAGGTTTCAAGGAGCATCTCAAAGGAGGAGGAGACAGACAGAGAGGTTCAGGGAAGGAATTTCCCAGTGCTTGGGGCCTAGATAGATTAAAGCCTGGCCACCAATGGAAGAAAATCAGGGATGCCCAAGAGGCCAGAATTGAAGAATGTAGATATCTTGCAGGATTGTAGGAAATAGGAGCAGGAGTTGGCCATTTGGTCCCTCAAGCCTGCTCTGCATTCAACTAGATCATGGTTGATCTTCTATCTCAACACCATTTTCCCCATATCCCTTGATATCTTTAAATCTAGAAATCTAGAAATTTAAATTCCATGAGCTGTTGTGGTAGAATTTGAACCCATGTCCCCAGGGCGTTAGCCTGGGCCTATGATCAATGACATTACCACGACGCCACTGCTGTAAAGCGAGCACCTCTGAGAGTGCAGCACTCCCTCAGTACTGTACTGGAGTGTCAGCCTAGATTTTGTGCTCAAGACCTGGAATGGGACTTGAACCCAGAACCTTGTGACTCAGAGGTGAGAATGCTACCCATTGAGCCACAGCTGAGGTTATAGGACTGGAGGAGATCACAAAATTTAGGGAAAGGCGAGGCCATGGAGAGATTTGAACACAAGGATGAGTATTTTAAACTGGACCAGGTGCCAATGTAGGTCAACGAGCACAGGGATAACGAGTGAAGAGGACTTGGTGTGAGTTAAGATACAAGAAACCAGAGTTTTACATAGGCTCAAATTTACGGACGGTATAAGATAGTAGGATGGCCAGGAAAGCATTGGAATAGTTGACTCTGGAAGTAATAAAGGCACAGATATGGGATTCAGCAAAATATGCTGCATCACCAGGCAGCCCAGTTTCTGTGCTTGCCTCTCAGCATCCTGTTTAGATTGGTTTTGCTAGAAAGCAAGGAGGTGGCTCACTTTTCGTTTAGCAAATGGCTTGTGCAATTCAGTTCTCGATACCAAAGTATTCTTTTCAAACAAGATGCAACTTTTACAAGGAACAAAAGCACACATACAAAAAATGTTTAGTAACTGCAAGGGATATCTGTTTGTGAAGGTTGAACTAAAATCTAAGAATGCAGATTTAAAAAATCTATATTCGGTAACGTAACATTTGTCCTCATTTGATGGGAAGCTTTGTAACTTATCATAAAGTCCTGCTTAGCCAACTAATGCATTGCTCTCTAATCAAAGCAGTCAGTTGGACAATGTTGATTAACTTGGCAGAGTTGTAGAGACTAGAAAGCAAGAGACTAATTATAGCCCAAAGGGTCTGTGTATTTCAGTCATGCTGGCCATGGTATAACCAGCACAGCTCTCTTCAGTGCAACCTCTTTCTGATCTGGAGTTACTCTCCTTTAAAAGGTTAAAAGCAGAGGTTTGTATGAGGAGCATCAGGTGATGCCATTCTACAGTGCAGGATGCCCAGCAATCTGACAGTCACCATTGTTGTATTATGGGGAAGGGAAGAACACAATAGAAGAACATAAGAAAAAGAAGCAGGAGCCTCCTGAGTCCGCTCCGTCATTCAATAAGATCACAGCTGACCTTTTACATCGACTCCATTATGGCTCCTTAGAATGCCAAACTATCAAAAAAGGCAGTACAACCCAAATGACTCAATGGACAAAAGTACCTTAGGTGCGGTACTGAAGCACAAAGAGCAGAAAGTTAATGGGTTCAATTCCTGGTCAGTGTAGCGCTAGCCACTCTCAGGAAGGGTGCTGGTGGGATACAGGTCACCTCTGCAACCCTGACCTTTTGGGCAGCAGCAGGGGAAGTGGGGTGGGGGGGAGGGGGGCGGTGGTAGGTGAGAGGGAGAAAGGAAGGCAAAGAAAGAAGAAGAAGTTAAAATATAAAACCAACCAGGTTTCCCTTCATGACCACAGCATGATGAGCTGTGCTGGAAGGTGCAAGCAAGGACAAGACCAGTTTTGGCTGCGTTGGTCAAGCATCAAGGCTTAAGCAAGAAGAGTGGTTACATGGTAATGTGGTGAAAAAGAGCTCCCAGGGCCAGGAGCCAGGGTCAATCAGTGATCATGCCCTCAGAGGAGAGGAGGTCCCAGTGATCTCATAAGTCCCATAAGACTCAGAGGTCCCATAAAAATGCCTGCCCAATTAGTTGGTAGCGCAGTTCATTTGTGTGTGAGATGAATGTCGACCCTGTCCCCATTATCTGCACAGAGGAAGCAGTAATTGTAGAACTACTGGGATTTGATTATATTCAGTCTCGGAAAGTGACCGTGTTATGGAGAACATTTATTGGCTCAATCCAAGAAGAAAGGACGCAAGAGGAAGCAAGATATTTATGCAACAATAAATCAGGTGGAACATGAGTTAACAGGCACAGTGTAATTAATCATAGAGGGAATTTACCGAACAGTTTACAAAAGATTAGAACCTGCCGGAATACTGATCAACATGCTCTGAATAACGGCATACAAAACTGCTTTTACAGTACTCCCACAATGGCTCTGTATGTTTATCCCACTAAGCAGCTCAGTCACATACAGTGGGAAGGGCTCGGGTTCAACCGCTAGTCTCTGTGGAGTTAGCTGATCTCATTCGGGGTCAACCATGGAGACACAATTGGCATCAATGTTCTGGGTTAGTGAAAGGAAAGAAAATCATCAAGGTAACCCACTCATTGAGCAATCCTGCCAGAAGGTGAGGGCAAGATCAGGATTAGCTGGAATGACTTGTGTGGTTGGTTGATCAGTCAGCACTCACTGTCTCAGCCTTGCCTCTGTAATGGACTCTCAAGTGAGAAACTTCAGATTAATTAACACCAATGGATCAGCATACCAGCAGATGGTCAAAACCTTCAGGAGAGAGGGATGGAAGGAATATG
Source organism: Heterodontus francisci (assembly GCF_036365525.1). Classification (NCBI taxonomy): domain Eukaryota; kingdom Metazoa; phylum Chordata; class Chondrichthyes; order Heterodontiformes; family Heterodontidae; genus Heterodontus; species Heterodontus francisci. Next base: position 29,255,570 of record NC_090373.1, read on the forward strand.
GCAACAAGAAAACAGAACCACACATTGTCAGTGGCACTGTAAAACACAAAAGATTAAGATTCTGAATTTCAAATAACCACAATGCTGTGTATTACACCCCTGTAAAGATTATACACTTACTGCAGCAAATTAGAGTGACAGGAAAGCTTCAGTTCAATCTGAGATGGGTTACAGTGTGCTGTAAGGAGGGTTGAACCAAAGCTCTAGAAATGATTATTACTGTATGAATGGCAGTAGTCATGGTACCAGAACTGAAATCATAAACTCCAAAAACACACAGCCATCTGTTGCATGCCAAGTTCTATCTGCAAAATCAGACATCTTACAGAATATTATCTTGTTTGATTTGTACTGTACACACCAGTGTAATCTTTTCCTTTTTTGTGGTGATGTTTACATCACATTGCATCAACTGTTTTCTACTGAGATTCAGATTTTGAATAAAGTTTAAATAATTTCAGCACTCAAAAGATGAAGAAGTACTTGAGACATTTACAATCACATGTCACAGAACAGGCCACTGGCATCAGGGCAAGCGATAAGCAACACATTACAACAACAACTTGCATTTATATATCACATTTAACATACAATATGCTCCAAAGCGCTTCACAGGAGCATTACTAGACAAAATGGGCCTGGACTCAGAGTATACAGGGCATAATGTTAAAGTCTGCAAATGCCTCAAAACCTGGAAATGAAGTAAATAATGAGGAGGATAGTAACAGACTTCAGACGGACTGGTGAAATGGGCAGCCAGGTGGCAAATGAAATTTAATGCAGAGAAGTGTGAAGTGATACATTTTGGTAGAAAGAATGAGGAGTGACAATGTAAACTAAATGGAACAATTTTAAAGGAGGTTCAGGAACATAGCAACCTGGGGGTGTATGTACACAAATCTTTGAAGGTGAGAGGACAAGTTGAGAAGACTGTTAAAAAAGCATATGGGATCTCTGGCTTTATTAATAGAGGAATAGAGTACTAAAGTAAGACTAAACCTTCATGAAACACTGATTAGGGCTTCAGCTGGAATGCTGTTTCCAATCTGGGCAGCACAATTTAGGAAGGCCTTAAAGAGGGTGCATTAGAAATTTACTGGAATGGTACCAAGGATGAGGGACTTCATTGATGTGGACAGACTGGAGAACCTGGAGTTGTTCTCCTTAAAGCAGAGAAGGTTAGAAGATCTGATAGAGGTGTTCAAAATCATGAATGGTTTTGATAAGAATAAATAAGGAGAAACCATTTCCAGTGACTGAGACTTGGTAACCAGAGGACACAGATTTAAGGTGCTAGGTAAGAAGAACCAAAGACAACATGAGATTTTTTTTTTTTAAATGCAGCAAGTTACAATGATCTGGAATGCACTTCATGCAAGGGTGGTGGAAGCAAATTCAATAGTAACTTTCAATAGGGAATTAATTGGATAAGTACATTAAAGGAAAAAATTTACAGGGCTATCTCGACAGAGCCAGAGAGTGACACTAACTGTATAGCTCTTTCAAAGATCTGACACAGGTATGATGGGCTGAAGGACCTCCTGTGCTGTTTAACACCCAGACACACAAGGCAATATTGGGATAGATGAACAAAAACTCGGTCAAAGATTTTAAGGATTGTCTTCAAGGAGGAGAGAGAAAAAGAGAGAGAGAGAAAAAGGAAGAGATTTAGGGAGAATATTACTGGGCTTAGGGCCTAGGCAGCTGACGGTACGGCTGCCAATAATGGGACAATAGAAATCGGGTATTTGCAAGAGGCCAGATTTGGAGGCACGCAGAGTTCCTGTTGGGTTGTATGGCTGGAGGTGGTTAGAGATAGGGAGGGGGGTGAGGCCATAGAGGGATTTGAAAACCAGGATGAGAATTTTAAAATGGAAGTGCTGCCAAACCAGGAACCAATGTAGGTCAGCGAGCACAAAGGGCGATGAGTGTATGAGACTTGATACAAGTTAGGATATGGACAGCAGAGTTTTAGATGAGCTCAAGTTTGCAGAGGATGGAAGGTGGGAGGCCAGCCAGGAGTGCAGTGTGCAAAATAACAGCAAAAGACAGAGCGTAGTAACGTCCAGGACATGACTAATCACAAGTGGTTCTGGAAATAACTCACCATCAGGAAGATTGATTTACATCCTATGTGCCTTCATATAAAATCTATACAAGTCTTTATAGAAAAGCAGGAGAGATATATATCTCAAGATCATAAATATTTACACAAGCTGTGATTTGGAGACTGTGGAAATATTTCTCATCGTTATACTTATGATTTCATGAACATATTTAAAAGATGAAAGGTTTCAGTACTATTGACAAATTAATACTAGCTCTACTGATGCTAACCGGTGTGTCATGGGAAGGTTTTTATACTCAGAAGGGCATCATTACTCTATTATTACCTCTGCTGCTTCCCCTCAACCACCAAAGCTCCCAAGTCCTGCCCCCATATCACCACTGACACCATCCCCACCCTAGCTGCAAACTTGTGTTTCTCTCTAGTTGTTCTCTCATCTCCCCTCATGCTCTCTGCTCATCCATAAGACTCATCTCCTACTCTCGGAACCCCATTCCCACTAAACTGCTGCCCAACTAATTTCCCTTCCTGTCCTCCATGCTACCCGACATTGAAATTGTTCCTTCTCCTTCTCCACTGTTGCCTTCCTTTCAAAACCACTACCATCCTCTCCTCAAAAAAATTACTCTCAACCCTACTTTCCCAGCAAACCACCACCTCATCAAAATCCTTGGATATGATGCTTCCTGCCAAATCTCTGGACATATCTTCTACTACTCCATAACTGAAATCTCTCCAATTAGGTTTCCATCACTCCTATGGCACAAAGCAGCCCTCAGTCACAAATGCCATACTTGGCTTATATCCAGTCTTGGATGAGCTGCAATGTCCTCCAGGCTACACACTGGTAACCCTGCCAGAAAGTCCGTACTCTCACCAACAACTCAACTCCCTCTCCTCGACCACCAAACAACTGCTAACAACATCCTTGCCCTCCAAATTGAGCTCCTGACCCCTTTCCAGCACAGAGGACTGCCTAATTACACCTCTGTGACATTGCCTACCTCTGCCCACAAAATCTTTACTCACACTTTTCTCACCTCCAGACTTGACTGTACAAATGCTCTCCTGGCCGGCTCCCTGTTTCCACCCTCTGTAAATTCAAGTTTATCCAAAACTCTGCTGCCTGTTTCTTATCCACCCACCCATCACTGCTGCCCTACACTGACTCCCAGCTCCAACACTTCAAAGTTATAACAATCACTGACAGCACTATCCTCATGAATAAAGAAAGATGCGTCTCTTTTCCTACTCTGCCGCCCAGCCCTCAGAAGAAACTTTCAGCACTTTGTAGAACTTTTACTACTGTAACAATTGTTTAAGTGTAAGAATAGGGAAGCATATCTTTGCATTACGCTAATTGCCAGCTGCACATCAATAAAATATAATGCAAGATGTCAAAGTTGTCACTAAGGCAAGATAAACATCACTTACAAAATGGAATATTTACTCATAAGCGAGTTTCATGAGTAATGCAGCAAGTGTCACTTGCAGAGATATTTATCAGATGGAAATGTTGGATCGGTAGGACATATCCAAAATCAGTATTTCAATAAAATCCATTCAAAGTATCAACAAATAGATATTCCAAACTGCTAGTTTTATTTGTAGTTATTATACATCTCAGGATTCATCTCCCTCAAACATTAAATGAAGGAAAATTGCAATAGCATGAGTGCATACCTTGAGTGGACCTTTGATGTGATCATCCTGCACTTCCATGGTTGATGAATCATTTTTGAAAGTTACCTTTTTAAAAAAAGCACAAATTCCAAAACATGTCACCAAAAACTAGTCAGCACAAGTGTGTAAATCTGACAAGCATATCAAAGATTTACATGAGCCTATAATAGTAACACAACAGCTAACTTTCCTCTAAATCGACCTACACTGCAACTTATCAATCATTTATGTTACTTTACAAGAAATAAAAGCCATTATTCTATATTGTGACAACAAACATATATTAAAGCTTTAATCCCAGGTCAAAGGCTTCTTAAACAAAATTCCATGGGAAGGTATCAAACCTTTTTTTCGAAGAAAGCTTTGAAAACCATTATACCCGAAATACAAAATAGCTTTAATTATATAATACAGCCACTCTGATTGAATCATGTTATAGGGATTCTAGAAAAACAAGTGCACCAGGTGTCTGGGAACACCATCACCTCCAGGTTCCCCTTCCAGTCACCCACCTTCCTGACTCGAACACATATTGGTTGTTCCTTCATCATCACTGGATCAAAATTCTGGAACTCCCTCCCTAACAACACTGTAGGAGTTAACTTCACCACACGGACTGCAGTGGTTCAAGAGAGCAGCAGACCACCACCTTTTCAAGGGCAACTAGGGACGAGCAATAAATGCCGGCTTAGCCAGCCAAGTCCATATCCCAAAAATATTAAATCTTTTGAAACAGGCATTCCCACCACAGAATTTCAGTGCCAAGAGAGCATATCAAGAATCTGGGTGCAAAAATCGTTTCATCTACAACACTTTACCCTTAACGGATGGAAAATTATTCCGGGTGCACTTATCTGCATTACAAATTCCTGATGTGCACTCCCAGTACGCATGGCTCTGCATGGAGAATGTTAATTCATTTTTTGAAGTTTAATGTGCACCAACCCAGGATCAACCAAAAGACCAACTAGTCACACACAACATGTGGCAAATATGATGCAGTGGGTGAAAATGTGTTTAATGGCAGTGCCTTTCGAAAAACTGGGGTACAGTTCCAGTTGGATTGGTTCATGTCACAAATTGCTTGGTCAGGCCAACTCCTGCAATATTAATAGTTTTAAAAGAACTGCAAATAACACGCTTAATAAAAAACAACTTTGATTCTTCTCTAATATATAATAAAAGCAAAAATACTGCAGATGCTGGAAATCTGAAATAAAAACAAGAAATGATGGAAATACTCAGCAGGTCTGGCAGCATTGTGGAGGGCGAAGCAGAGTTAACTTTTCAGGTCAGTGACCCTTCATCAGAACTGGCAAATGTTAGAAATGTAATAGGTTTTAAGCAAATAAAGCGGAGGTGGGGCAAAAGATAACAAAGGGCAAGATGTTGATAGGGGAGGCACAGTGGCGCAGTGGCTAGCACCGCAGCCTCACAGCTCCAGCGACCCGGGTTCGGTTCTGGGTACTGCCTGTGCAGAGTTTGCAAGTTCTCCCTGTGACTGCGTGGGTTTTCTCCGGGTGCTCCGGTTTCCTCCCACAGCCAAAGACTTGCAGGTTGATAGGTAAATTGGCCATTGTAAATTGCCCCTAGTGTAGATAGGTGGTAGGAGAATTGAGGGAAGGTGGGGATGTGATAGGGAATATGGGATTAATGTAGGATTAGTATAAATGGGTGGTTGTTGGTCGGCACAGACTCAGTAGGCCGAAGGGCCTGTTTCAGTGCTGTATCTCTCTATGTCTCTATGACAGAGAGTCACAGAGAATAACTGACCAGAAGATCATGCAGCAAAGACAAACGATATGTTAATGGTGTGTTGAAAGACAAAGCATTAGTACAGAGAGGGTGTTAACTGATAGAAAAATGAACAGCCCTGGCCCAAAGCACAAACATGAAAAAAAAAGTGGATAGGCACATGGTAAAAAAAATGATGAAACAAATTAAATTAAATAAAAAGAAAAAATAATGAGAAATAAAAAGGGGGGCAGTCATGCTCTGAAATTACTGAACTCAATGTTCAGTCCAGCAGGCTGTAGCATGCCCAATCGGTAAATGAGACACTGTTCCTCAAGCTTGCGTTGATGTTTGCTGAAACACTGCAGCAATCCCAGGACAGATATGTGGGCATGAGAGCAAGGGGGTGTGTTGAAATGGCAAGCAAATGGAAACTCAAAGTCATGCTTTTGGACTGAGTGCAAGTGTTGCGCGAAGCAGTCACCCAAACTGTGTTTGGTCTCCCAAATGTAGAGGCGACCACATTGTGAGCATACAGTATACTAAATTGAAAGAAGTACAAGTAAATTGCTGCTTCACCTGAAAGGAGTGTTTGGGGCCTTGGATAGAGAGGAGGTAAAAGGGCAGGTATTACACCTCCTGCGATTGCATGAGAAGCTGCTGTGGGAAGGTAATGAGGTGCTGGGGGTAATGGAGGAGGGGACCAGGGTGTCGCAGAGGGAATGTGCCCTTCGGAATGCTGACAGGGGAGGGGAAGATGCGTTTGGTAGTGGCATCTGCCGGACAAGGCAGAGGGCGATCCTTTGGATGTGGAGATTGGTGGGGTGGAAAGTGAGGACAAGGGGAACCCAGTTGCGGTTCTGGGAAGGAAGGGAAGGGGTGAGGGTAGAAGTGCGGGAAATGGGCTGAACACGGTTGAGGGCCCTATCAATCACAGTGGGGGGAATCCTCGGTTGAGGAAAAAGGAAGACATATCAGAAGCACTGTTGTGGAAGGTTGCATCATCAGAGCAGATGTGTCGGAGACGGAGAAACTGGGAGAATGGAATGGAGTCCTTACAGGAGGCAGGGTGTGAAGAAGTGTAGTCGAGGTAGCTGTGGGAGTCGGTGGGCTTATAATGAATATTAGTAGACAGCCTATAGATGGAGACAGAGAAGTCAAGGAAGGGAAGGGAAGTGTTGGAGATGGACCATGTAAAGGTGAGAGAAGGATTCTTCTCTACATCTACTCTCTTTTATTCCTATACTGCCTTCACTTTCGAGTTTCTCCTTCCTATTATTTCCTTCATATTATTTTCTCCTTAATTAACATAGTTTGCTGTGTTGCTAGTGGACTTTCGCTGCATTCTGCAGCTCACATCCCCAAAACTGGCCTTGCAGCCAATTAAAAGACTGAACATTTAAGAGATTGATATGAGTCACATCACCTGAGCAACTAGGTCATGCTCAGCCCACAGTCACCAGCAGCCCTCTGGTGGGCTATCTGACTGTTGAGAGTATCACAGCCCCTCATCCAACATCAGCACACACTAACAACAGAAGTGACTGGAACAGCAGGAAGCCTGGCTTATTTACCTCCTCCCTAACCCAGGAGCATGGTGGTCTAAGATGTGCTGACTCAGCACATGCCAAGAATAACAACTCCAGACTTTTCGAATCATACTACACTAAACTTACTGTGCTCCCAAGAAGCCTGAAAAGGCTTGCAGTAGCATAAGGGTTAAGGATTTTGCGCAGAAGCATTTGAAGGGCACGAATGCCTCACTTTCTCCAAAGACCCGGTTAGTCTCCACTCACCAAACTGTAGTCAGCCAGCTCCCTAGCTTTCTGCATCTCCTTACACCACCTCTCCACTATAGCACAGCTGAGTCTCGGATTTCAATAGAGGTGCAGGGGCATGGGGGAGGAAGGCACAAAGAAAAAAGAACAATTTCCAACCATCCCGTGCAACCACACCATAACCCTGCAATGTGCTGCACTACTACCTTTAGTCACTGCAATTGTGGACACACAATACTGCTAACTGCAGTGACATACCATAGATCTAATTGTGTGACTCAATAGTTGGAGCTTTGCCATCCATTACAATTTGCCATGACACATACCACCAGGAAATGCAAAGGTATCAGCAGAAAGAGATGCAGCCCCCCTCTTCCTGACACCATGCTTCAGGGTCATAACACATCCCATTGCTTATGATGTCACCTGACCCCCATGATGCATTCTGCTTTATAATACCCTCTACTTTCATTTTATAGTGAGTGTACTGCAAGGAAGGCAATAAAATCACCTGTCCAAAGTGCACTCTCAAAGTCAAATCACTGAAACAACTGTTTCCACCCCCAAAACACCTCAAAAAGAATATACAGTTAGCTATTATTCTATTAATATGTGTATATCAATACATACATACACACACTATAACATATCAACACTTTCACATACCAGAGACCTGCAAAAATTGTAGTCAAATTAGCATCTTTATTGCAACATAATTTCTTGAAATACAGGATTTGTTTTTTTTTTTAAACAGAATCAAAACTTCTCACTCTGGAAAAAGCTACATAAAGCTGTCCATATGTACAAACAGGCTCAGGAACAGAAATACAAATTTTGTCAAGAGTCTGGCCTTGTGATTTGTTCATAGTCATAGAATATGAAAGTTTAATTGGGAACTGTTTTCTCCTGAAAGGCAGGTTTACATCTGATGGGCTCAATATTATTCAAGGAATAAACACTCTCCTTGAAATCTGCCGGTTATATTTTCAGCATCTCTTATTGAAAAAAAAAGCTTCCCAACTACCAATCGTATTCCATGACAAAGTCCTTGTTTAGGATTCAAGTTTCATAGTAACATTATAAATGCCCCTTCCTTGAGTCTAACTTTGTGCAGAGGCATGCCCATTGGAGTTAGACTATGTGGGAACAATGGAGCGTATAGACAGTTATCAGCATCTTCGTCTATTTATAGAATACTGATGCATTCTTTTATTCACCTGACAGCTTTCCTAACACGCTTTCATTCTTATCTTCATTTTTAGCACCAAGAATAGCTTTCAAATAATTTGTAGCAAATAATTGTCCCCGCCATTTTGCCACATTTAACCAATTCCATCATCAAACCGTCTCATGCCATTCCATCCTTCCCATGCCAGTCCTTTCATGCCATCCCCATCACATTCCTTCTATAACCATCCCGCTCTCTCCATCCGCATCCCTCCCATCAATCCCTTCCCTCATGGAAACAATCTCTCCAGCCAGGTTAACTTTGTTGTTTGACTTCTCTTACCTTCCGCTGTTTTTGTTCTTCACTAACACCATCCCTTACCACCACCAACCACTGGCAGCCGTACATGTGTCTTGCGCTCCAGTCCTCTGCCCACCCCACGTACCTCAGTGTACACCTGGCACCACTCAGCAAATAAACCCACCAATGGGCACATCCCTTAAACTGACCAATCAAACCAGTCTGGACAGACAAAAACTGATTAGAGATACACACACATATTGACATAATGTTATGATAGAGTGCTTCTATTTTTTGTAAAATATATTTTAAGGACTTATAGTTGATTTATGGACATTGATTCATCTGGAATCTTGCAGAGAAGCTGAGTTTTGCATGTTTTTTTTTTTTTAAAGACGTCACCAGAAGGTTCCTGGATTTGGCTTGTAAACAAGTTTACTGGAAGGCACCTGTCTGTGGATAATCACCCAGCAGGGGTTGTTTTTGACTTGGGGAGATGTTTACAAACCAGTGACAGGTCAAGACTTATAGCGGTCAGGAGGCATGACTTCTGGACTGTTTTTAGTTTCATTCTGAACTGTTACAACAGACAATTGGTTTTTGGTTGCCAGAAGAAGATAGCTCATCTCTCTCTTGAAAAGAAATCTTGCATTTCCCGTGTGTCAGTTTCCTATTTCAAACTGTATTTGAAGAAACCCTGGGTATTGAATGTGTGGGAACTGAAACCTTGTTGCTGCATTTCTTGGAAAGCCTACCCAAATTGATCTTCAACATCGCCTGGAAAGAACTGTTCTAGGAAGATCCCAGTGACAGCAGTCTATACACATTTGGGACGTCAAACTAAAACATAGGACAAGTATTCCGCCTGAGTCGTTTTTTACTGTTTTCTTTGTAACAGCGCTGTAAACAAAAATTCCTTTTATTTTTCCAGTTAACTGGTGTATGTGTGTGAGGGGCTAAGTATTTCAATTTGTGTGTGCATGTTTTATTTCATTATTGGTTAAGACTTGTTTTATAATAAACTAATAATTTTGTTGCTTATTAAAGAAACCTGGTTGGTGTGTTTTCTTCTGGGAATAAGGTTGACCGTATTGGTAAGTGAGAAAATTTAAATATATGTTGTGACTTGTGGAGAAGTGGGACTGGAATAAACAGTGCACTCTTCCCGCCTGGGTCGTAACTATATCTATATATACATACATAAACACACACACACACACAAACTCAGATAGCCAGGCGGCAAAGGATAGAACACGGAAATCTAGTCGCTAAATATTTATATATTTATCAGCTTTTATTTACAGAGGCACACATTGCATATTGTGAACCTCCAACTAAATCCCTCTTTCAGCTTGCTCCTATACACAGCGGCGCAGTGGCTAGCACCGCAGCCTCACAGCTTCAGCAACCCGGGTTCAGTTCTGGGTACTGCCTGTGCGAAGTTTGCAAGTTCTCCCTGTGTCTGCGTGGGTTTCCTCCGGGTGCACCGGTTTCCTCCCACAGCCAAAGATTTACATGTTGATAGGTAAATTGGCCGTTGTAAATTGCCCCTAGTGTAGGTAGGTGGTAGGAGAATGGTGGGGATGTGGTAGGGAATATGGGATTAATGTAGGATTACTATAAATGGGTGGTCGTTGGTCGGCACAGACTCGGTGGGCCGAAGGGCCTGTTTCAGTGCTGTATCTCTAAACTAAACTAAACATATAAGCACAGGTTAGTCCCCAATTAATACCCATCACCTGAATACAACACACACACACCATGCACAGGCACATGCAAGAGAGAAAGAAAGACACAATTTTGTTTGCTAAATTCTCATTTACCAACTTGTGACTGGCAGGACCCTTTGGTGCAGCTGTGTTAAATGCAAATCAGAATGCCAGCAAAGTCAGTAATGTATATGCATATAATATACATACCCACACTTTCAAACATATATAAAAAGCATGAATGAAAACTGTCAAACAACTACTACTGCTGTACAAAGCTAATCATCAACAATCAGTAAACAGTCATCAACAAAACCAGCAAGAAGAAAGGGAACCAACATTTTTTTGCTAACATCTTATTCCCTTTAATTGGAGTATTTAATACTGGAATTTTTGAACAAAAATATTTACTTCATTCACAAAAAGACATGAAACATTGCCTTTTCTGCAGTAAGCCACTTCCCCTCCCCCACTGAAAAAGCCTGCACTTGGGACTTAAACACACAAGAATCCATTTTTAAATGAACGACTACAAGACAGACCATAGGCAGACTGTGCCAGGATTTGCTGTTTGTAATCCCCACTCTCTGCCCTGTCCTGTGATGAAAAAGGAGGATAATTAGGTTAATGTGAATCTGACTCCCCCCCACCCCACCAAACAAAACATCCAAACAATTAAAACATGAACTTTTGAACTGCTTCTGAGGAAGAACAATGTAACTATATACAATCAAGTGTTTATGCATCATATACAAATTTTAAAAATCTGTGACTGCAACTTGTAAATAAGGGAGAGCAAATTAACTTTCACTGGCAGCACCTAGGAAATTACTAAGAAAAAATCATAACCCACTTATCTGTTAAGTTTGCCTATCAAATATCTGATTGAGTAAATGTGGAAGTTAAAAGTGATTTAGTTCAGTCTAGATTGCTCCGATTTCTGCTGATTCGTTGTTTCTCTGCGGTACTGACTGAACCAAATCACTTTTAACTTCCGCATTTACTCAGTCAGATATTTGATAGGCAAACTTAACAGATAATTTTCCAAAGCTAATTCAGAACTAGCAAATAGTCAAAACTAACCAACAGAATCAGACCAAATATGATCTCAGCTTGGTCTAACCCTCAATCTTGAAAATATAGGGACATAAAATTTATAACATCTGAAATCGACAAAGAATGAAATGTTCATAAAACATATTTATATTGTGCCTTAACACAATAAAACATCCCAAGGCGCTTCACAGAAGCATTATAAAACAAAATAGGTCACCGAGCCACAAAAGGAAATATTAGGTCAGATGACCAAAAGCTTGGTCAAAAAGGTATGTTTTAAGGAGTCTTAATAAGGAAGAAAGCAAGATCGAGAGGTATAGGGAGGGTATTTCAGAGCTTGGGGCCTAGGTAACTGAAAGCGCAGCCACCAGTGTGGGAGCAATTAAAAACAGGGATGCACAAGAGGCCAGAATTAGAGGAGTGCTGATATCTTGGAGGGTTGCGAGGCTGGAGGAGATTACAGAGTTAGAGAGGGCCAGGACAAAAAGGGATGTGAAAATAAGAATAAGAATTTTAAAAATCAAGACATTGCTTGCCTGGGAGCCAATGTAAGTCAGCGAGCACAAGGGTGATAGGGAAATGGGATTCGGTGCGAGTTAAGATACAGAAAGCAGAGTTTTGGATGAGCTCAAGTATAAAAGGCGTATTTTGCTGTAAATCCATGGAAATTGTTTCTCATGATCGGAATTACAGTCAGAGGCCGTGTGGGTGTCAAACACAACAAGATCTGGCCTGCCAGCTCATTCTTCAGCTCACTCAGCTGTGGTACAAACAGGCCTACCTATGTCAGGTGTCCTCAGTGCAACTGCACACCCTTCCATCAGCATACCAGGCTATTCTGTGCTGCCTGCTCATTTGCCCACCTGGCACAAGAATCCCTGTCACACCATCTAGTCTGAACACTCTGGCCATCCGCCCACTCACCCACACATGAGCCAGAATGATTCTCAACTCGTCTTTCTCGGACGCTGACACATCCCAGGACAGTAAGAGAACAGGAATGCAAAGCATAAAGACGAGCAAGTATGCATGCATGAGACACAAAAGTGAGCAGCAAAAAAGAGAGAAAAATAAAGAGAAAGTGATCAGAAAGTAAGAGAAAATGAGAGACATAAAGAGAAAGTGAGAAAAATAGAAAGTAAGAGAAATAGAAGGAAAAAGAAATAAAGAGAGAAAGAAATAGAAAGTAAGAGAAAGAGCTTGAGAAAGAAAAGGAGGTGGTAAAGGTCAGGCAGGAAAATACAGACAAACAGTAGAGTTCTTTTGTAGACTTATCAATATTCTCAGCAAGAGGAGTATGACAGGCTTAGGATTTTGGGAAAGAATTTACCTATAAACGTTTGATAATTCGATAGTTTGTGGTGATATTTATTGTCAAAGATGGGCTTGTTGCTTGAGAGAGTTTAAAAATACAAAAACAAAATATTTTGCTCAAACAAAATTATGTGGCCCTTCCCTATGCTATGCAATGCAATGACCACTCTTGAATCATCCTAGTTTCCCTCCAGCGTATACAGCTCATCCCAGCTAGAAAAATATTTACAGCTACTTCAGCTATGCCGTCTCTGTGGCACATGCTGCCCACTGCTCAACTCTACCATTAGTACCAATGCTGCTATGCTGCAGTGCTTATAAGGGGCTGAATTTAGTGAGCCCATTGTGGCTCCCAGTGGCACACCCAGAAGTGGGCGTTTTTGCCGCTCGTCAGGTGTGCGGTCAGCCCATTTGAATGCAAGAGGTGTGGGGGCCGTCCTCCCGGGCAGCAAGACACCAATGGCGTCATCAACAGAGGGGAACACAGGCACCGGCACCATATTTAAAGTGCTGCCAGCCCTGCCTAAACTGCTGCTTCACTGACTGATTTTGCCACTACTGTGTCTTTGCCGCTGCTTTGTTGCTGACCCTCCTACCTGAAGTCTCTCTGTTGCTGTGCATTTGATCCACCCCCCCACCCCCTGCCTGAAGTCCCTCTGTTGCTGTGTTGCTGACTGCCCTCACCCCCTGCCTGGAGTCCCTCTGCTGCTGCGTTGCTGACCACCCTCGCCCCCCTGCCTGGAGTCTCTCTGCTGCTGCATTGCTGACCGCACTGCCTGCAGTCCCTCTGCTGCTGTGTTGCTGACTGCCCGCCCCTGCCTGGAGTCCCCCTGTTGCTGTGCTGCTGACCCACACCACCCCTCCCGCTTGACGTCCCTCTGCTGCTGATCCCCCTGCCTGGAGTCCCTCTACCTTTGGCCAGGAGCTCTCTGCAAGCCTAGAGGGACCACGTCAGGCACAAGACACTAAATGGTCCCAGGGTTGAGTGCTGCCTCCCTGGAGATTTTCCTCCAGGCTGCAAGGGAAAGATGGGAGGTCCTCTTTCCAAGGGATGGCAAGAAGAGATCCTCCTGCCTGACCAAGCAAGCCTGGAGATTGCAGAGAAGGTCAGCAACTGTGGGGTCGCCCAACACAATTGGGTCCAGTGCAGGAAGAGATCAATGACCTCCTTCGTCTGCCAAAGTGAGTGCCCCACACCTCTCTCCTCTTTGGGGCTTGCATGTGGCTACACGGGAGGCAGCACGACATAGGGAGTGAGTCACCACAAAGGCGACGGCAAGGTGGGGCGGGGGGGCGGGGGGGGGGTGTAGGCATCACCACATCCTGGCAATTGCACATATGCATCTCGGCCACAGGCCACCTGCTTTCACTGCTCAGCCCAATGACATTCCCTCAGAGTGGATGTATGGAGAAGCCATGTAGGAAACCTCATCAGGGGCTGAGAGGCTGCCAATAGCAGAACTGTCCTGTTGCCCTTCCTGCAAAGTCTTTCTATGTCCTTCTTTCCACTTGCAGGCCAAATAAGCTCATAATTCCAGGGAGACCTCACAGACTGGTGGAGGAACAGTCGATATCCGGCCTCTTTCCATAGCTAAGGAGGCAACACTGGAGCTAGTGGGGGCCCAGGGTGTCCGCTCAATACCAGATGACGTGACTAGAATCTCCGCACAAGAGAGTGAGGATTGTCTTCATTCAGCATCCACCACATGTCTGGAGATCCACATCATGCATGGTTGGCATGACAAAATCTGCCTAACCCACAGATGTTTGTGTTCTCTCACACAGGTCGTCATCCACAGGAGACTACATCAGAAGGGGGACAGCAGTCAACCTCTAAGGAACAGCAGTCAGAGGATGCACCATCACATGACTCTCTGCACCTTCCACCAATGGTGATACTTCCATCTCGGTGAGTTTGCACTTGGCCTTAAAATCAGGGTCACAAGCCGGTGACAGCACTGCACACATTTCCAAGCAGCTGACTGAGGCTGACACAGCCCATGCTGATCCCCAGGCTGATGACGAGCCTCTGGTGTCTCCAGCACAGGGCATGCTGGAGTTGCAGAGAGAGGCAAGGCAACATCTTTCGGAGATGCTAGAGGCCAAAAGCAGCCATGAGCGGACAATGGGGGAGTCTATCCACGCCATGAGTGCTGCCATGTCTCAGGAGTGAGAGTGCATGGCTTCCTCCATCAAGATGTTGGCAACCTTTGTGGAGAGTCAGATCCGACAAATGCATGCAGACCTGCACACCATTGCCTTGGCCATGAGCTCAACGCAGCAGTGGTAAGACGAGAGAAGGACAAGGTGCCTGGGGTTTTCTCCAGCTTCTCGTTCTTCTCTGGTCAGCAGGGTGGTTCAAGTGAGCCTTGAAAGGGAGGAGGAGAGCCTGACCTCCGGAGCTGGGATCTCCCCTCAGGGCGCTCTCAGCATGCACAGCAATTCCCCAGCTCCTCCACCTGTGAGCCCAGCTCCAGTAGCCTCAATGCCTGAGGAGAGTCCTGCACTTGCGCAGGTAACCCTCAGGCTGCCGGGGACCTCCAGGCCTCAGGCAGCCAAAGGACAGCTGCCGAAGTCATCATAGGCGATGGGGAAGCACGATCAGCAGCTTGCCTCCAGCACAGCTGCTAATGCAAGAGTCACAACTCGTAGAAGTACTCGTAAATGTATTAAGAAAAGCACCTAGACATACTTGGGGGTTCACATGTATTTGACATTTGCCATTTGTTTTGTTATTAAATTCTACCATTATTACAGTTCACATTCATTTTTGAAAAATGCTTATTCTTTCAGACCTTACTTTGTGAGATGCTGCCTTCACCCTTGCTCCGTCATTGGGCTGCCCATGTATGTATAGCCCTCCTTTGGTAAGCATCTCAGTGCCAGAACAGATGGTTAAGCTGGGTGCTAGGCACGGAATCCAGATAGAAAGGAGACGACAGACTAAATCCATTGAGATGAGTCTTTACTGAGTTCACTGAGAGGCCATCATGGTGGCTGGAAGCGAGTATGAGATTGTCTCATGCTTCCCTGGCCTGTCATTCTATGTGCCTGACCTCCGGTGCAAGGGGTTCAAGATCCAGTGCTACCTGCTCATTAGTCTCCTCCACATCCACCTTTTTGGTTCAGGACTGGCAATCAATCAGGTCCTCTTCATGCAAGGCCTCCCTGCTCTGCAGTTATTGGCTGTGCAGAGCACAGCACACCACCACGATACATAGTGGGGCATACTGCAGGGCTCCACTGGATCAACCATGGCACCAGAATTTCATCTTCAGCAGCCGAATGGCTTGCTTAATGGTTGCTTGGGTGGAGCCACAGCAAGTGTTGTATCTCTCCTCTGTTGCAGCGTGAGGATTCCTCACAGGCGTCAGTAGCCATGTCTTCAATGGATAGCCCTTGTCCCCGAGAATCCATCCCTGAAGGCAAGTGGGGGCCTGAAAAATTGTAGAACCTGGGACTGTCAAAGTATATAGGTGTCATGGCTGTTTCCCGGGAAGCAGGCACACACCTGCAGGAAATACTTTCAGTGCTCGCAGACCAGTTGAACGCTGATGGAATGGAAGCCTTTCCTGCTGATGAAGGCAGCTGGCTGGTCCGTTGGAGCCTTGATGGCCACATGCGTGCAATCTATCACATCTTGCACCTGGGGAAATCCAGCGTCGGCCCCGAAATCGCTGACCCTCTCTGCCTGACTGTTGTAGTTGATCGGGTAGTGCACTTAGTTGCCAACCCTCTTGAACAGAGAATTGGTGATCTTGATGCAGTGGTGGGCTGCTGCCTGTGAGACCCCACACATGTCTCCGGTGGATCCCTGGAAAGATCCAGATGTGTAAATGTTTAGTACCATGGTGATCTTCAGGACCACTGGCATAGGGTGACCAGAGAATCCCACAGGTCACAACTCATCCTGTGGCAGAGTACATAAGCGGGTGACGGCCTCCCTGGAGATCCGTAGTCTTCGCCAGCACTGCTGCTCAGACATTTGGAGGTAGATGAGTTGAGTCCAGTACACTCCTTAGTGCAGGTGGGGTCTTCTTGGCATGGCCAGCTGCTGTCACTCTCATTGTGGAGCTTCATGGGCAGGGGCAGCTGCCTCCTGGCCCTCCCTCCGTTGGAGGCGCCGCATCACACCATGGGAGTCCACAAAGAAAGGATGCATGAGACCCATGCCAGCTGATCAGTAGGCCTCTAGACTGCTGTCCTTGCAGAAACAAACTTGTCTTGGTACCTTTGCCTTTGTTACTCTCCTCGGCTTACATGCTAATTGCCCTTAGTGCCCACCTTTGCTGAGAGACAGCCCAGCACCCAGAAGTATGGCCATGCAACCCTCTCACCGAGGAAGATGGTCACCAGGTACTGACACCCAAGACCAAGCGCACTCATGCAAACTGCACAGTACTGCAGGCTGGCAAAGGCCTCTGCTCCCTGCCCTTCCCCTATCCAGTGCTGGTCATGGCTGCATTCCAGTCACGGGACTGAAGCCTTGCCTTAATGCTACTGCCTTTCGACAGCTGGGGATCCAAAAGTATGTGAGGGGCGCCTGCCGTTCACTTAATTCCAAGCCCCCCACTGAATCGCGATCAATTGCATGCTAATGTATCACAACGACCTGTTCAACAATTCAAATAGCACTTCTGTCGCATCAGTACAGCAACGCCGCTTGGAGCTTTCCCGCTGCTGACTAAACCTGGAACCAACGTCACAACGTCGGATTTCCGGCCAGGCACATCCAACGCAATTCTCCAGTTCCCCATGTCTCATTCCCGCTCCAAACGGCCTCACAAAATTCCACCCCAGCATATTCAGCCAGCACCTTTACTGCTCCCATGTCTGGCCATTTTCAGACCTGGACCTATGCAAATCCAAGATTACTTACAGCCTCCCATCACAGCTCTTATCAACCTCCCTTCCAGCCCCTACCTCCTGTCTCTGCAGTCTCAACCCCCATCTCTAGCCCTCAGTGCTCCCAGACACTATTCCTATGCCCACAGTGCTGCTCGATTCCCTTAGGATTTGCAGTTTGTTTCCTCCTTTAGTATTTCCCATTTTCCCTCTTCTTCCACAAGATAGTTCCTCCCGGTGTACTTAAACTTTCGTAATTTCTATATACCAGTCCTCTCAAACCCTAGTTACCCCTTCCTCCACTGGTTCCAGACTCCAAACAGCCCCCACCCCGCTGCTCCATGCCCCGAAGCCTTCATTGTGCCAAATCTCTTCCTTGATGGTCCACAGACCACAATGTACTCCAAGTTCTTGCCAAACCCCCATTTTCCATCATCCTCCCAGACCCAAGATTCCACTTCAACTGCTCCCAGGTACAAACTCTCTTCTTCCAGCTCAACTCCTGACATTCACAGGCCTGGTGAATTGGCTCATGCCCCAGCCATCCTTGTGAAAGCCAGACGGAAATCCTACTGAATGCTCCCATCCCCAAGGATAACTTCCCCAGTTCCTCCAAGGCCCTGGTTCGTGCCGTCCATTCTTTCACATGCTCCAATCCCGATCTCACTTTCTCCCAAATGAAGTCCACTCTCAATGTCACTCTCTCAAGCATCTCTTCAACTGCTTATTCTGGATCCAGTCTTCTTGCATGCTCCAGGCAAATGGTGTCCACTGGAAGCACTGACTAGCCACAGTTATGGCTACGGTGACATTGTTTTAGCAACATGCATTAATTTTACGAGAAAACATACACACCATACAGGTAAAAATGCATCACATGCCGATATTGGCTTAGCATCTATCGCCATTCAGTAACCAAGGAAGTAAAGCACTCATAACAACTAAATAAACACTTGCACGCTCTGCTTTTCATCTTACCATTTTACCAATAAACACACAAAAAGGTTAAGGTTCACATCCACACACTATGTGAATATGAGTACTGACATCACGTTCAAAAAGAGTGTCCATTAAAGACTCTTAATGACTACTCTGAAATGTCATTTGCCACACCTGGATTCCCAATTTGCCATCACATGAGACCGACGGTGAATGCATTGGACAATACTGCCCTGTGCCCAACAGTAAAGGAACATGTTTAACAGTCAGGTGCACCTGTCAGTAAGCAATGTCACGTTGATCAACTACATTACAATGTATTGTGCATTTCATTTTACAACACCCACCATTACAAAATAGTGTGTCCCTAACTCACCATGACCAGGTCCGAGGAGATCTCTGTAAATAGATTAAAAGTTGTGTATCTGGCACATATTACATGCTCTAGTATGCCTGCAGGATGTTTTTTGATTGATTAAGCCAACCAAAAGCTGCAACACTTACCATTATAGCACAAGTAGATTGTGGACAAAATTCTTTCCAAATCCCAGGTCATCTTGCCACGCCCGAGTTCTACTCTTTCTACATATATCATATACTCAACTTGCGCTGTATCCTACAGCTCTGAGCAACTCCATGAGCAGTATAGAGAGAAAGGGGGAACAGAGAGAGAGAGAGAGAGAGAGAGAGAGAGATAGAGAGCAGGTGGGGGGAGAAAGCAAGGGACAGTGCGGGGGGGGGTGGAGAGCGCAAGGGGGGCGAGACAGAGAGCAGGGGGGGCGAGAGAGAGAGCAGGGGGGGGCGAGAGAAAGAGCAGGGGGGGGCGAGAGAAAGAGCAGGGGGGGGCGAGAGAAAGAGCAGGGGGGGGCGAGAGAAAGAGTAGGGGGGGGCGAGAGAAAGAGCGGGGGGGGGGCGAGAGAAAGAGCGGGGGGGGGGCGAGAGAAAGAGCGGGGGGGGGCGAGAGAAAGAGCGGGGGGGGGCGAGAGAAAGAGCGGGGGGGGGCGAAAGAGCGGGGGGGGGCGAGAGAAAGAGCGGGGGGGGCGAGAGAAAGAGCAGGGGGGGCGAGAGAAAGAGCAGGGGGGGCGAGAGAAAGAGCAGGGGGGGCGAGAGAAAGAGCAGGGGGGGCGAGAGAAAGAGCAGGGGGGGCGAGAGAAAGAGCAGGGGGGGCGAGAGAAAGAGCAGGGGGGGCGAGAGAAAGAGCAGGGGGGGCGAGAGAAAGAGCAGGGGGGGCGAGAGAAAGAGCAGGGGGGGCGAGAGAAAGAGCAGGGGGGGCGAGAGAAAGAGCAGGGGGGGCGAGAGAAAGAGCAGGGGGGGCGAGAGAAAGAGCAGGGGGGGCGAGAGAAAGAGCAGGGGGGGCGAGAGAAAGAGCAGGGGGGGCGAGAGAAAGAGCAGGGGGGGCGAGAGAAAGAGCAGGGGGGGCGAGAGAAAGAGCAGGGGGGGCGAGAGAAAGAGCAGGGGGCGAGAGAGAGAGCAGGGGGCGGCGGAGAGAGCGCAGGGGGCGGCGGAGAGAGAGCAGGGGGCGGCGGAGAGAGAGCAGGGGGCGGCGGAGAGAGAGCAGGGGGCGGCGGAGAGAGAGCAGGGGGCGGCGGAGAGAGAGAGAGAGAGACAGACAGACAGAGAGACTGTCAGGTCGCACATTGTGTAATGCAAATTTCTTTGTGTATACTCCCCCACAGCCCCATGCTATATCCCCTCCCAAGTATGACAGAGGCAGCCATTTGAAATGTACAAACTCTCCAGCAACTGAAGTACATCCACATCTGCAGCCTCTTGGGTACAGAAGACACAGGATAGGAAGGAGATGGAAGTACTAAAGAAATCCCTCCCTTCCTCCACCCACCCCCCATAAGTGTTCAACTGACAGAACCGTTATTTAGTACTGGATACTTAAGCCAATGGCAATAACTTGGAGGACAGCAACCTTGAGAAAATCACAACAACACGAAGCAAGTGATCCCCAAAAGTGGGGTAAATTGCAGAAACCCAGTAGTAATAGGGGGTCCCATTATCAGGGAAACAGGCAGGTGCTTTTACAACTGCAGCCCAGAATCCCGAATGATTTGTTGCCTCCCAATCATCAGGGATTGGGATGTAACAGGGTACGTACAAAGAATTTTGGGGAGTGAATGTCCAATAAAGCAATTTTCAGGAACTAGGAGATAAAATGTACACCTTGAGGGTAGTAATCTCAGGATGACTCCTAGTGCCACACGTTCATCAATACTAAAATAAGGAATGCAAATACAAGGCTAGAAAGAAGATGCAAGAGGTGGGAAGTTCAGAATTTGTGGGACAGGTTGTGAACAGTTCTGCAACAGAAGTGACATGTAAGGAACGGATTCGAGTACTGGAGCAGGGATGTCTTGCTGCAATTATACAGGGCCTCGGTGAGGCCACACCTGGAATATTGTGTGCAGTTTTGGTCTCCTTATCTGAGGAAGGATGTTCTTGCTATAGAGGGAGTGCAGCGAAGTTTTACCAGACTGATTCCTGGGATGGCGGGACTGACATATGAGGAGAGATCGAGTCGGTTAGGATTATATTCGCTGGAGTTCAGAAGAGTGAGGGGAGATCTCATAGAAACCTACAAAATTCTAACAGGACTTGACAGGGTAGATGAAGGAAGGATGTTCTTAATGGTGGGGGAGTCCAGAACCAGGGGTCATAGCCTCAGGATACGGGGTAAACCTTTCAGGACTGAAATGAGGAGAAATTTCTTCACCCGGAGAGTGATGAGCCTGTGGAATTCGCTACCACAGAAAGCAGTTGAGGCCAAAACATTGTATGTTTTCAAGGAGGTGCATATAGCTCTTGGGTCTAAAGGGATCAAAGGGTATGGGGTGAAAGCGGGACCAGACTACCGAGTTGGATGATCAGCCATGATCAGAATGAATGGTGGAGCAGGCTCGAAGGGCCGAATGGGCTACTCCTGCTCCTATTTTCTATGTTTCTATGGAATGGCTTTACCTGAAGACCATAGGGAGCAAGGTCCTCAGCAGTCCAATGGGGAAAAGATTTAAATTAAAATGGCAGAGGAGAAAGGGAAAGACATCTGGAGGAAGTGTAAAGGAAAGCAAAGGGACAAAGGGGTGCAAACAAGATAAAAGGGGAAATCAGGAAAATAGAAGAGGGCAAAAGGAAGTGAAATGCCAGGGGGTGGGGGAATAAATCGGTGAGGCAATATTAATCCACGTTCTAGTACAGCACCAGAGCACAAGGAGGATATAGAGAACAGCAAAAGCAGAATCTATCTACTGGAGTCAAGGGGGATAAAAAGGCAACTGTTACCCTGTTGAGTGTGTATTATGGATTCTTTCTTTTGGGCCTCCTTATCTCGAGAGACAATGGGTAGGCGCCTGGAGGTGGTCAGTGGTTTGTGAAGCAGCGCCTGGAGTGGCTATAAAGGCCAATTCTAGAGTGACAGACTCTTCCACAGGTGCTGCAGAGAAATTTGTTTGTCGGGGCTGTTGCACAGTTGGCTCTCCCCTTGCGCCTCTGTCTTTTTTTGCCTGCCAACTACTAAGTTTCTTCGACTCGCCACATTTTAGCCCCGTCTTTATGGCTGCCTGCCAGCTCTGGCGAATGCTGGCAACTGACTCCCACGACTTGTGATCAATGTCACAGGATTTCCTGTCGCGTTTGCAGACGTCTTTAAAGCGGAGACATGGACGGCCGGTGGGTCTGATGCCAGTGGCAAGCTCGCTGTACAATGTGTCTTTGGGGATCCTGCCATCTTCCATGCGGCTCACATGGCCAAGCCATCTCAAGCGCCGCTGACTCAGTAGGGTGTACAAGCTGGGGATGTTGGCCGCCTCGAGGACTTCTGTGTTGGAGATACGGTCCTGCCACCTGATGCCAAGTATTCTCCGGAGGCAGCGAAGATGGAATGAATTGAGACGTCGCTCTTGGCTGACATATGTTGTCCAGGCCTCGCTGCCATAGAGCAAGGTACTGAGGACACAGGCCTGATACACTCGGACTTTTGTGTTCCGTGTCAGTGTGCCATTTTCCCACACTCTCTTGGCCAGTCTGGACATAGCAGTGGAAGCCTTACCCATGTGCTTGTTGATTTCTGCATCTAGAGACAGGTTACTGGTGATAGATGAGCCTAGGTAGGTGAACTCTTGAACCACTTCCAGAGCGTGGTCGCCGATATTGATGGATGGAGCATTTCTGACGTCCTGCCCCATGATGTTCGTTTTCTTGAGGCTGATGGTTAGGCCAAATTCATTGCAGGCAGCCACAAACCTATCGATGAGACTCTGCAGGCACTCTTCAGTGTGAGATGTTAAAGCAGCATCGTCAGCAAAGAGGAGTTCCCTGTTGAGGACTTTCCGTACTTTGGACTTCGCTCTTAGACGGGCAAGGTTGAACAACCTGCCCCCTGATCTTGTGTGGAGGAAAATTCCTTCTTCAGAGGACTTGAACGCATGTGAAAGCAGCAAGGAGAAGAAAATCCCAAAAAGTGTGGGTGCGAGAACACAGCCCTGTTTCACGCCACTCAGGATAGGAACGGGGTCTGATGAGGAGCCACCATGTTGAATTGTGCCTTTCATATTGTCATGGAGTGAGGTGATGATACTTAGTAGCTTTGGTGGGCATCCGATCTTTTCTAGTAGTCTGAAGAGACCACGTCTACTGACGAGGTCAAAGGCTTTGGTGAGATCAATGAAAGCAATGTAGAGGGGCATCTGTTGTTCACGGCATTTATCTGTATCTGACGAAGGGAGAACAGCATGTCAACGGTCGATCTCTCTGCATGAAAGCCACACTGGGCCTCAGGGTAGACGCGCTCGGCCAGCTTCTGGAGCCTGTTCAGAGCGACTCGAGCAAAGACTTTCCCCACTATGCTGAGCAGGGAGATTCCACGGTAGTTGTTGCAGTCACCGTGGTCACCTTTGTTTTTATAGAGGGTGATGATATTGGCATCGCGCATGTCCTGGGGTACTGCTCCCTTGTCCCAGCACAGGCATAGCAGTTCATGTAGTGCTGAGAGTAAAGCAGGCTTGGCACTCTTGATTATTTCAGGGGTAATGCTGTCCTTTCCAGGGGCTTTTCCGCTGGCTAGATTACCGAACAGTGAATGGTAAGGAAGGAGAGGATGACGTGTGCAAAAAAATTAGAGAAATATGTAGAAAAAACTGGGTCATGACAATGGGTGAATATAATTACCCAGAATAGAGATTGGGTTACAAGTTATGCAAATGATATCAAAGGGGAGGGTTTAAAATATGTTCAGGACTGCTTTCTATATAGGTGCGTTCTTAGTTCAACAAAAAAGGAGGCCGCGTTGGATATAGTTCTAGGAAATGAAGAAATAGCAACCATAAGTTAACTTTATAAAAATTTAAAATTAAAGGGAAGCAGGAAAAGCAGATTGCAACAAGATAAAAAGCGAATGAGCCCAGACAAAAGGAAAGAAAAATTAAAGACAATACAGTGGACAAACAATGGGGAACTTTCAAATAGAGTTGAGGTAGAGATGAGACATATTCCTATAAGAATGGAGTAGAATAAACGACGTGGGGGTGGGTCACTGGATAAGCAGACAAATTCAAATTACAATGACATTTTAAAAAGGCTTATGAGAAATCTAGGACTGTGAATGCATAAGAAAATCAAACAGACTACAGAAAATATAGACAGGAAGTAAGAAAAAGAATGGCTGAAAGAAGCATGAAGGAGGAAATAGAATATTTAATAGATGTTTAGAAAGTAAACAAGTTAAAAGAAAGAGTAGGCTGATTAGAGATGAAAAAGGAACGCAGTTGCAGGATAAAGGAAGTGGAGGTACTAAACGTGCAGTTTTTTAAAAAAAAACAAGAGTGAGAGATTTCGAACAGGCTGGATGGACTAGCTAGGCTGTTCCTGTCAGACATTTCTGCATGTTTGTATAGGAAGAATGAAAGAGCACAAGGGGGCTGTAAAGTATTTTGTCAGGCAAAGCCCCCACCTGCCAAGATTGATGCACACCACCACATGAATATTAAAACTTAATAGGTTTAAGCCCCTGACTGGAAAGACATTTTTGCATAGTAACAGATGGTGTTGAAACAATGGGGACCCAGTAGTTGCTTCCCCAATGCACAGAAACGATCAGACCAGTTTTAGTCACATGACTAACTGGCTGTTGCAGAGATTTGAACTGAGACTTTTTATTTGGAGAAAACTTGAGATCAGAAAGCCACGTGCTCACGGACTGAGAACAGCTCCTCTCGTGTCTGCCTGCCTCCATCTCTTTCCCACGGAACTGAATCTTGTGAGGACACGTAAACTCAAAGAGAGAACAGTCTCCGACATGAAGAAGGTTTAAGACGAATATTGGGCCCCAAAGAAACGCAAGACCATATCATCAATCAAGGACTATAGCAAGCTCGAGAAACAGTAACAAGATATTGCCTCAAACTGTTCTACTTATCTTTTCCTCTGCTCTTTTCTGTCCCTATTTGCATGTGTGTATCGCGTGTGCGTGCAGGCGTGGCGCGTCACATATCCGCAGGTGTTAAACTTAAGAGTTTAAATTTAAATAAATTTAATCTTTCTTCTTTAAACCAAAGGAAGCCCGTTTGTGCTCATTTCTTTGCCTTATAAATGGAAAGTTGTGAACAAGGATTCACAAAGTGGGGGGGAGGGGGGGAAAAGGTCAAAACACAGAGTGTTTAAAATTAAACCCTGTTACAATAACACCAGGTAAAGATAGTAACAGACCCTAGACAACTTTCGCACCTGGTCATAACAATCTAGATCGGATAACTACTGATAAAGAAAGTCATACTCAAAAACATGGTGGAACTCAGGAGTGGCACCTGGCTTTAATAGCATGCTTCCTAGAATGCCAACTCAGAGAGGAAACAGCAGAGTTTATGACCATCATTTTATATATGAGGTGTGCCAGAGAACTGGAGGGAAGCCAATGCAGCATTTATGTTTAAGAATTGATATATGGGTATTGATAAGAGTCAGCCTAACAGTGGCAGTAAACAGAAACAAGAAAATGCTGTAACACTGACAGGTCAATCATCATTGGTGGAGGGCGCAGACAAGTCCATGTTTCAGCAGCTGTTCTAACTCCTGTTTATAACCCTCCAATTCAAAGAAGGGCTCACGCCTGAAACCTCAACTTGGCTGTTCTCTCCACAGATGCTGCCTGAACTGCTTTGTGTTTGCTGCATTTTCTGTTTTTGTTTTAGATTTCTAGCACCTGCTGTATTTTGTTTATTGATATGAAGATAGCTTCTCGAGACCACAATAAGGGACAACACTAAACCTGACTTAGAAAGATGCAGTTATTTTATTTATTTATTTAGAGATACAGCACTGAAACAGGCCCTTCGGCCCACCAAGTCTGTGCCGACCAACAACCACCCATTTATACTAATCCTACATTAATCCCATATTCCCTACCACATCCCCACCATTCTCCTGCCACCTACCTACAGTAGGGGCAATTTACAAAGGCCAATTTACCTATCAACCTGCAAGTCTTTAAGGGAAGCCAATTCTTTGAGAAAATAGCAGTGCATTTGTTGAAATACAGTGGATGTTGTAAATATGGATTTTGGAAAGGCATTTGAAAGGTGCCACTTATGAGACTTGTTCATCAAATTATGGCTCAGAGTATTAAACATAATGAGTTGGCTAAAATACTGAGGGCAGTGAGTAGTGGCTGATGCATGTTTTTTGGACTGGTCAGCATGAGGATCATTGCTCCAACCTGGTCACGGATATGTGCAGCACACCATCAAAATATGCAGATGACACCAAAGTAAACAGCATGATCAACTGTGAAGTGAGCTGTGCATGACTTCAGGAGGATGTGAACAGGTTAGTCGCTCAGGTGGACAGATGTCACACTAAAATTACTGTGATATATATTGAGAAAGAGGAAATATACATCAATCTGTAGAATTTTCAAAGGAGTAAAGGAAATGTAAAAATCTTTAAAAGTCGGAGAGATAGGTTGATAAAGCTGGAAGAAAAAGTAGATGGTATCCTTTGCTTTTGTAAGACGAAAAGAATGCAGAACCTTTACAAATCACATGTTGTGCAGTGGTTAGAATATTGTATCCAATTTTGGGCATCCTATTTTAGGAAGGATGTCAAGGCCATTGAAAGAAAATAGAAGAGATTCATAGGACTGCAAGGCTTTAGTTACAATGCGGCATCAAATAAACTGGTGCACTTTTCAATAGAGCAGAGAAGAGGCAATTTGATAGAGGTGATCAAAATTATGAGGGTGTTTGATAAAGTAAATAGGGAAAAGTAATTTCCACTGGGAAACATCAATTTAAGATCACGACCAGAAGAATGAAGGGTCTGGTGAGGAGACGTTTTTATGCAGAGGAATAGTAATGGAATATAAGAAACAGGGGCAAAAGCAGCCCATTCGGCCCTTCAGGGCTGCTGCTCCATAGTAGCTTGTAACTGTAAGTAGCTAAAAATGTGAAAACTGATGTTACAATGACTTCAAAGAATAGGCAGAGGAATAAGCCTAAAGCAGGCACTATAAGCCATAGTTTTTTGAGGATGTTACTTGTAGCATTGATAAAGGAGAACCAGTGGATGTGGTGTATTTGGATTTTCAGAAGGCTTTTGTTAAGGTCCCACACAGGAAGTTAGTAAACAAAATTAGAGCACATGGCACTGGGGGTAATATACTGGTATGGATTGAGAATTGGTTAACAGACAGAAAGCAGAAAGTAGGAATAAATGGGTCATTCTCAGGATGGCAGGCTGTGACTAGTGGGGACTGCAAGGATCAATGCTTGGGTGACAGCTGTTCACAATCTATATCAGTGATTTGGATATTGGGACCAATTGTAATATTTCTAAATTTGCTGATGACACAAAACTAGGAGGGAATATAAATTGTGCAGAGGATGCAAGGAGGCTTCAAGGGGATTTGGACAGGCTAAATGAATGGGCAAGAACTTGGCAGATGGAATATAATGTGAATAAGTCTGAAGTGATCCAATGGTAGAATAAACTGAAAGGCAGAGTATTTCTTAAATGGTGAGAGGTTGGGAAGTGTTGGTGTCCAAAGAGACCTGGGTGTCCTCGTTCATGAGTCACTAAAAGCTAGTAGGCAGATACAGCAAGCAATTAGGAAGGCAAATGGTATGTTGGTTTTCATTGCAAGGGGATTTGAGTACAGGAGTAAAGATGTATTGCTTCAACTGTATTAAGCCTCGGTGAGACCACACCTGGAGTATTGTGTACAGTTTTGGTTTCTTTATAGAAGGAAGGATATACTTGCCATAGAGGGAGTGCAACGGAGGTTCACCAGACAAATCCCTGGGATGGCGGGATTGCTTTATGAGGAAAGATTGAGGAAACTGGGCCTGTATTCGCTAGAATTTCGAAGAATGAGAGGTGATCTCAATGAAACTTACAGGACGTGACAGGCTAGATGTGGATTGGATGTTTCCTCTGGCTGGTGAGTCTAGAACCAGGGGGCACAGTCTCAGAATAAGGGGAAGACCATTTAAGACTGAGATGAGGAGGAATTTCTTTACTCAGAGGGTGGTGCATCTGTGGAATGCTCTACCCCAGAGGGCTGTGGAAGCTCAATCACTGAGCATGTTCAAAACAGAAATCAATAGATTTCTGGATACTAATAACATTAACAGACATTGGGATAGTGGGGGAAAATGGCGTAGAGGTAGGTGATCAGCCATGATCTGTTGGAATGGCGGAGCAGGCTTGACAGACTCCTATTTCCTATGATCCTACAGCCTCCTGCGATGGTGAAAATTCTATAATTTATTACAAGAACAAAATAATTTCTGAATAACGCAGTTGGTGAAAGGCAGATGCAAGATAGAAGGCAAGAAGATGAAGGGAAAAGAGGGAGGAGATCCAAAAATGAAAATAGGAACAGTTGGAAACAATAGGTCCTGTGTGTGTTTACTGCATAAGTTAATTCTACTACAACGTATACAACTTGTTTTTGTAAGTTAATTCTAAGCTAGATGTTGGCTGTAAAACTGCATTAGAGCCACGTTGCCAAGCTTCCCAAAGGACAACAACAAGCTGTGGCATCTGTTGCTGGCTGTACCCTCCGCTCCAGCCAACGTGCCATAACTTTTCCCTTGAGATGACGTCCCGTGCTGGGTTGTCGTCTGCACCCTTCACTCCAGCCCAAGTACCAGATCCCCTCCCCTAACTTGCCAGTTCATGCAAGACTGCTCTTTCCTGGGCACCAGCAGTTCTCTTGTATCTTGATGAAATGTAAGCCAGGTCATTAACCATCAGCAGGTTATTTTACTGTGGCAAAGCCAAGGCTAATCCTGACCTAAGCTGGCATCTACACAGGCACTTCAACCAGTAAGCAATCAACGACAGAAATCCTGGCTAATCTTTCTCCCTCCCTCATCTAGGGTACCGAGGCCAACTGTGGCAAAACAACAACACACACTCATTTTTTTCTCCAATTCGAAATGAAAACTATTTTACTTAGGTGCAACAATTCAACAGGAAAGAAACCAGAGAGCGAGGGATGGAAAGAAAGAGAAAGAATGAAAGGAAGGAAAAAGGGAATGTAAAAAGGAGCACAAGAAGGCAAGAGAAAGAAAGGACATGAGAGCTCATGCGAAAGAGATACACGCAAACATAGACAAAGAGTGGAAGACACACAAAGACAAGGACAGCGAGACAAGAAGAATTATAGTGAAAAACAAGCAAGAGATTTTTTCCAATCTTTTGTTAGTGAGCAATGGCAGAGGAAGCAAGCAGCATGTATACATAAATAACAAAAAAACTCCCCTGTGACAAGTACTGCATTTAAACCCAGTCACTGCTAAGGAAATCCCCTGGCATGAGGATACACGCCTCCGTACAACTTGTTGCTCTCCACCCGGTCATGTTCACATTATGCTGAGGAAGGGACTAACCCAACCTTAGCAGAACTCCACTTCTTGACTGACTGAGAGCAGTAGTGACCCTTCCTTAACAAAGAAAAATGTTGTGCAGAAAACATAAGCATGGCAGTAAGCATGGTGGTGGAATAAAGGAGATGTTGCGATTGCAAAGCAGAGACTGGGGCAGATTGGAAAAGAAATTTGACTTTCTCCTCTTTCCAGTGACTGTTCTGAAATGCAATTCATGAAGATGCTGATTTCTCAGTCAGGTCATGCTCTCACATAGTACTACATAATTTTTCAAAAGGATATCAGTTCAGTTTACCTTTTTAAAAAAAAATTCTAGATCTACCTATGCTATCAACAAGTAACCCCTGGGTACATTTATCAACTGTCAGAACTGTCATAATTCACTCCCATTAACTATGAATTAATTCATCAAACACTTGCTTTGACTAAAGACTGAACCAAACAAATGACTAAGTGGTAACATTTACAGTCTTCTTAATCCCATTGTTATTTACTGTAGCACTGCGAAATAATCCCCTCACAATGTGGACAGGATATACCACGCTGTAAACAGTTCAGATCAAGTGCTGGAGGAGAATGCCTGTTGAAGCCACATAATTTGATAGTAGCTCAAATACTGAAAAACCGAACAGAACAACTCAGCCCAACAAGAACTCCATGTGTGTGTAATTATTTATAGATCAGACTCAGCATTTCCAGGATATAGTACAGCTTTCATGGTTTACTCGATGGATAGCAAGCTGGCTACAAACAGAAAACAGACAGTAGGTATTAAAGGTACTACTCAGATTGGCAAATGGTGGAAAGTGGTGTTCCAGAAGGATTGGTGATGGGACCTCTGTGGTTCACCTTTGTATCAGTGTTTACTAAGGAAATGGAGGCTGACAAAATATCAGTAGAAGCAGAGAGTAGAGGTGATGGATAGGATAAAAATTGAAAGTGGGGGGGGGGTACTAAAAAGGTTGACTATGCTTAGGGTTGATAAGTCACCTGAACCTGATGGCTTGCATCCCAGGTTGCTCAAGGAAGTGGGGATGGAGATAGCGGAACAGTTTGCCATAATCTTCCACTCTTCCCTGGATATGGGGGAGGTGCCAGAGGACTGGAGAGTGGCAAATGTGACACCCTTATTCAAGAAAGGCTGGAAGGACAGTCCTGGCAACAACAGGCCAGTTAGTTTATCAGTGGTGGGTACAGTTTTAGAAACAATAATCAGGGAAAATATCAATGGACACTTAGAGAGGTTTGAGTTAATTAAGGATAGCCAGCATGGATTTGTAAAAGGCAGACCATGCTTGACTAATCTAATTGAACTTTTCGATGAAGCAACAGAGGTTGATGAAGGGAATGTGGTGGATGTTGTTAATATAAATTTTAAGAAAGCATTTGATAAAGTAACACATAAAAGGCTGGTTAACAAAATTGAGGCTCATGGAATAGTGTCCAATTGGATGAGGAACGGAAAACGGTGGGTCATGGTGGGTAGTTGCTTTTTGGACTGGAGGATGGTGGACAATGGGTGAACCCCGGGGGTCAGTGCTGGGACCGCTGCTTTTTTACTATACATTAATGACTTGGATCTTGGAATTTGCTGACAACACAAAACTTGGAGGTGACACAAACAGTGAGGATGATATGAACTGGCTGCAACAGGTCATATATAGGCTAGCAGAATGGGCAGATGGAATGTAATACTGACAAGTGTGAGGTGATGCATTTTGGCAGAAGGAACAGGAAGAGGCAATATATATTTAATGTCACAGTTCTAATGAGTGTGCAGGAACAGAGGGATCTTTGAAGGTGGCAGGACATATTGAGAAAATGGTTGGTAAAGCATAAAGATCTTTGACATTATGAACAGAGGCATTGAGTACAAAAGCAGGGAAGTTATGCTGAACCTATATAAAGCTCTGGTTAGGCCCCAACTGGAGTACTGCCTCCAGTTCTGGTCACCACACTTTAGGATGTGAGGGCCCTTGAGAGGGTACAGAGGAGATTTACCAGAATGGTTCCAGGGATGGAAGATTTTAGTTACAAGGTTAGGTTGGAAAAGCTGGATTTGTTCTCCTTAGAACAAGGGACATTGAGGGGAGATTTAATAGAAGTGTACAGGATTATGACAGGCTTAGATAAGTTAGACAAGGAAAAACTATTCCCATTAACAAATGGTACAAGGACTAGAGGACACAAATTGAAAGTTCTGGGTAAAAGATGCAGGAGGAATATGAGGAAGCCTTAAGCATCAAGTGGTAATGATCTGGAACTCACTGCCCACAAGGGTGGTGGAAGCAGAGACGATCTATGACTTCAAGATGAGGTTGGGTGGCCACCTGAGAGAAATAGACTTGCAGGGCTACAGGGATCAAGCCAGCATGGACTCCATGGGTCAAATGGCCTCCTTCTGTGCCGTTAATGACTCTGACTCTAATTTAGACTTGGGAATCTAAAGTACAATTTCAAAATTTGTGGACGACAGCAAATTGAGGGGTGGAGTTAATACAGAGCAAAAATGTGACAAAATAAAGACATTAATAAACTTACAGAATGGGCACATAGATAGGTGCAAAGTAGTAAATTTTGCTATGAAGAATAAGGAGGCCACATACTCCTTGGAAAATGTGTGTGTAAATGGGACAGAGGAACAGAGAGATCTTGGGATACAGGTACATAAATCACTCAAAGTAGCGATATAGGTTAATAAAGACCAATAAAACACTCGGGCTCATTTTAGAGGGATCAAATTGAAAAGCAGATATGTTAAACATGTTAGTGCAAAACTTGGGAGGACTGTGAACAGTTCTGATCTTCATATTATAAAAAGGATATGGGAGGCACTCAAGAAGGTGCAAAAAAGGTTTACTAGAATGGAAACAGAAGAGAGGTTGTACCTATCAGGAAAGATTGAAAAGAGAAGACTGAGGGGTGACCTTAAAGAGCTCTTCAAGATTATG
This sequence comes from Heterodontus francisci, assembly GCF_036365525.1. Lineage (NCBI taxonomy): Eukaryota > Metazoa > Chordata > Chondrichthyes > Heterodontiformes > Heterodontidae > Heterodontus > Heterodontus francisci. Next base: position 29,288,004 of record NC_090373.1, read on the forward strand.
AAAGGGTTTAAATAGGGTAGATATAAAGAAAATGTTTGCATTTGTGAGCGGGCTAATTTGTGGTCTAGGGCTAATATAAGATAGTCACTAATAAATGCTATAGAGAATTTAGGAGAAACCTCTTTACCCAAAGAGTGGTGAGAATGAGGAACTTGTTACAGAAATAGTTGAGATGAATAACACAGATGCACTTGAGGGAAAGCTAGGTACACATGCGAGGGAGATAGTAATAGAAGTATATGTTGTTGGAGTTAGATGAAGAGGGGTGGAAGGAGGTTCATGTGGAGCAAAAACACCAACATGGAAGAGTTGGGCCGAATGGCCTGTCTTTGGTCTGCAAATACTGTGTAACACCACATTCTTAAAGCGCTCATGCTTTGTAGCATTTGTAAACTGGCGCAATATCTTTATTTTTTCCATTCTTTGGATGTGGGCATCGCTGGCAAGGCCAGCATTTATTGCTCTTTAGTTGTCCCAAGAAGGTGTGGGTGGGCCTGCTTCTTGAACCACTGCATGTCAGTTTGATACAACTGAAGGGATTGTTAGGCCACTTCAGAGGCCAGTTATAAGTCAACCACATTGCTTTGGGACTGGAGTCACATATACGCTTGGACCTAGTAAGGACAGCAGGGTTCCTTCCCTTCAGGACGCTGGCTTTTATCAACAATCCAAAAGTTTTGCAGTCATCTTTAGACACCAGCTTTTTAATGTCCAGATTTTTTCTTAAAAGCTCAATTGAAACCCTCTCCACTAGTCATACCTAGCACAAATACAAAGCAGCCTGCTTGATCGGCACCCCATCTACTACCATAAATATTCACTCCCTCCACCACCAGTGGACAGTGGCAGCAGTGTGTACCATATACAAGATGCACTGCAGCAACTCACCAAGGCTCCTGCAATAGCACCTTCCAAACCCATGACCTCTACCACCTAGAAGGACAAGGGCAGCAGGTGAATGGGAACACCATGAGCTATGAGTTCCTCTCCAAGTCACAAACTATCCTGACTTGGAACGATATTGCTGTTCCTTCACTGTTGCTGGATCAAAGCTCTGGAACTCCCTTCCTAACAGCACTAACAGTACCTACATCAGATGGACTGCAGCGGTTCAAGGCAGCTCACCACCACCTTCTCAAGGACAATCAGGGATGGGCAATAAATGCTGGCCTTGCCAGCCACCCTCACATCCCAAGAATGAAATTTTAAAAAGGTATTCTCGATAATTTGAAGTCACAGTCTACTGAATTATTGGGCCAGTAACATAACCACGACACCACACGAATGACTGTTCATAGAGTGACCTTTTGTGTCAAGACAGCACAGTTTAGCCCAGAAATAGTGTGATTAATTAGAAAGTGAGACCTGTGGGCAACAATCAGAAGTGAGACAGCAATTCCTGCTGAGAGAGTCAGGTGTTTTTAAAAAGTACTAGTTTTAATCAGGCACACAGACCCGACTGAATTAGCAGTTGATTTTCTGAGCATTGATCCTATCAGCCAACTTTTCCCCAGAGATTGCTACTTTGCCACTTGATATTTTCGTCTGTAACTAAGTGTAAAAGCTTCAGAGCTCAGGAAACCAGCTGAGAGTGTGCTGGGAGCAGTGCCCAAGAGATCAACAGTCATGCCTTAGCTGTCCAAATAAGTTTGAAGTCAGGCCCACAAACATCAGTTTCCAAATTTGAACCACAACTATCCCACAATTTTCTAAAATGCCTCTCCAGTGACAAATCACTATCTTTAATTATCCTGTTGATTATATCCTCTTATGGATTATATGACTGCTCTGCAGCAGGATATCACAACAATCTCCATGTTATACAAAGAAACTTTTTTCACTATTTGCCATTTATATTTAATTAGGGTAAGCGCAATGGTTTAACCAAAAGCAATTGTAATAGAATGACCTCAAACCCACAGTCAGTCTGTAAGGCCAAAGCTTGAAGAGGTTATAACAATTGTGCACCCTATATGATTATTGCATTGAAATTACAGCCACAAAATAGTATTTTCAATGATATTTGTGAGAGATTGGTTTCATTTTCCTGCCAGCAGCAGGTGCTGTGGACACCAACCATGCATTCTTTGCAGTTTATGTACAGCAAAAACTACACCACAGAAAGCATCACAAGGTACTCCTCGCAATATTTACATGAAGTGAATAATAATCCACAAATAATGATACAGCAGAGAATGGGGAACATGTTACACTTACAAATACAGCCACAAAGGCTAATGGTAAAGCTGCAACTTAATCTAAGGGTTCCCGGGATGCATCTTATGTCATCAGAATCCTTATAATAAACACAACCTAACTAACCTTTTGCTAGCATTCACAGTCTTGCACACACAGCTCTGGGTGCAGAAGTTTCAGATATTGAAAGGGTTTCTTCTGCTATGACATCACAGCAGCAAAATCACATCACTGATTGGTTCCAAAGTATTTCTGTGGCTGTTTCGTCTCTCCCTGCAGTGTTAACCTACATAAATACTTCAGCTTGCTCTGTAAATCTGGACTATCTCAATCCACATTATCCTTCCTTCCCATTTCTTGCTTCGTGCCATATTTAAACTGAGCACCACCAGGGCTATGAACACAAACACATTAAGCCAGGAAATACATGAAGGAGTGTCAGAAAAATGGAGGCACCATTGCTATAGCTACCCAGGAGATACATACCTTAACTTTAACAAGCCTTTTTGCTGTCTTGATCTTGGCTTCACAGAATGCCCCTCTGTATTTAGCACTCACATCAGTACCGACTGTCAGATATGGAGGTTCATCGATTGCCTTCAAAATTAAACAAAAGCAAACTTCAGCATCAGGGGTCTGGTTCACCTTAGTAAAACAGTACTATGTCATTTGTGTACAATACAGCTCACATTGCTTCTGCAGAAGCTCTCCCTGCTTGAAATGAGCAGGGAGAGAACAAATGAGAACGTAATCCAGAACCGCCAAGAATGGCACACTGCCAGCAGCTTGCTGCAACTTGGGAGCGCCAGCTTCCCGTTCATCTTAATAGAATACTCAAAGCGCCAACTGAGAGCGTGCATGCTGAACTCCCTGTAGGTGTAAGTGGTAAACAATGCCTCACATTGCAACGTGATTACACACCAACAGACTGTACAGCCACAACCTACACGAGGAGTCATGGATATACCAGTCAAAACAAGATCCATTGCTGTACAAGGTTGTATTGGTGAGTTTTGTAATCAATGTTTATTGATATTTAAATTTCTATTCAATTGCCTTTTAAAAAGAGGACTCAGCCTCGGTTCTCTTCCCCCTGACAGATGAAAAATTTTAACAAGACAGATGTTTCCTACCCATGATTTGCCAGCTGTACTTATTGTGAAGAGGTAAAATATGAGGGAAAATGCTTTTTGAAGATAATGAACATTTTGAGGAAAGAGAATCCATGCAAAATCTTGAGTATTTTCAACTGTGTGCAATTCTTGAATGTCCACTCTATCGTCACTACATTACACATGAATTATTTAAATCTCGCCACTATCTAAGTGTTGTTTCCAGTCATATTTTACACAGAGAATATTGGATACCTAGAAATGTTCATCGTAAGCTGCAGGAGCTTAACCTTTGCAGTTTATTAGCAATCTTAAGAGTTCAGATAACATCTCATCAATCCATTTCGAAAAATATTAGAATTACTGGCTAATTATAGGATCATTTTACCTAGTTTAGGTTCAATCTTTGTACTGACAAAAGCATTCACCATGGATACAAACCATCACTGACACGGAAGGACATCCAAATTAAAGGATTATGAATAGGCTATTAATATAGCAAACTTTATCTAGAAATCATACGAACATATGAATCAATTGAAGCTGTAACCTAAAAATTCCAATTTGGGCTTTTGACACTTTTTTTTGTTCTTTTCTACTACAGGCCTCAATCTCAAATAGGTACCCAGATAAGCCAATAGAGGCCTGGCAAAATCAGGTTACATCACTGAGTGTGCAGCAAATGAAGAAGCTTTGTACTGCCTACCGGTAAGTCCTAGATCTCTGGGCTTCTGCACGATCAGCTGTTAAGCTCAGCAGTCAGCTGTCAAGCTCAGCAGTCAACTTCCCAGGTTATACTGTCACTCTTGTATGCATGTGTTTATAAACACATTTTGGATTTATGCAAGGGCACGGATATTAAATAAAATGAACAAATAGATGTCAAATATTAGCTAGTTTCATGATTCCTCCCCATCGCCCACTTTGTAACAGTTAATTCCACTCGAAATAAAGCCAAAAACCGTCAATCAAGTATACTTAATTTAGCCCAACAGAGAATTCTATTCAAGGCTGCCTTGAAACGGCCCCATTTATCACTCTACGTTTGGATAACCCTGTCAATCCACGTTAGCTACAAAATTGCAAGATTTTGAATTGCAGTGTTTAAAGACATTCTCTAGATGCAATTCTCCAGAATAACGGACTTGGGAACATTCCACTTCTGATCTGAAAAATCAGGTTCCCATCAATGTATGCTGGTTAAACACAAAGGTTTAGCAACTAAAATTCGTACTAAAAATGAAGTAAGCAAAAAGAAGAAATTTGTAGTGCCTAATAAAACAACTGTTATTTTTCTCTGGGAGATAGTTTTTATGAATCTGAAAATTTGTCATTCATACATTATAATGAACACATGGAGGTTGGTGTATTGTGAGTGCATGCACACTTCCCATGTAACTAACAACTTTTGTCATCATTACCAACGGGGAAATCCCCGTTGGATACAAAGCTAGATACTCTCTGTTATCAAGACAAACTGGAACAAGTCCCAATGAGAATATGTGAATCAAACAGTCCAAAAACACAATTGCCGTCTCACGAAAAGTCATCTTCTGAAATGGTAAAAAGTTGAAAAGCTACATAGCTTCAGAAACGAGAAACACGTCGTGTTGACTCATAATTCGTGCACTTATTCAACATGGAGCACACCCTGATAGAGAATTTCGACTGTTGTTGGCTAAAGCTAACGTAAAACATCTTTAACTGGAGTGTGCTGAGTCACTAACAACTTGAGCTTTTGTACACCTTTAGTGCAGTAAAAAGTCCCAAGGCACTTACAGGAGCATAATCAGACACAATTTTTCAGAAAACAGTCTAATAGCCATCGAACCTCTGATGCTAAAATAGTCTCACTTACATTGGGAATTTATTTCCTGTTCCAAATTTGCCAGAGAAATACTTCCAGTAGAAATCCTTTCAAATACATTTCCAATGTAAAAAAGAATGTACAATAATTTGGTGTTTGGACATTGTCCCTATGCAATACCATCAAAACAGACTTTGTCCATTGGTGTTCAAGGTTATCTGCAACACACATAGTGCCTCATAATACTGCACAGCGCATATTACCCCATTTGTATAACTTCATTTGAGTTGTGCGGACAAGATAATCGCTTTAAAACAGCATCTCTGTTTCCTGCCACAAGCTACATCATTACTTACTCGGAGTCACAGTTGAACAGCCTTTACAAAATCAAGGGCCTGCAACTGATACGCATTGAATTCACTTGATGTGCCAGCTTTGGCTCAGTTGGCTCACCTCCGAGTCAAGGTTTCAAACTCCGTTCCAGAGACTTGAGCACAAATTCCAGGTTGACACTCCCAGTGCAGTACTGAGGGAATGCTGCACTGTCAGAGGTGCCGTCTTTTGGGTGAGACTTTGAGGCCCTGTCTGCTCTGTCAGGTGGATGTAAAAGATTCCATAGCACTATTCAAAGATCAGGGGAACTATCCCTGGGGGGTCTCCAGGCCAATATTTACACCTCAAGCAGAATCACCAAAACAAATTATCTGGTCAATTAGCTCATTGCTGTTTGTCAGACCTTGTTGTCCAAAAATTGGCTGCCATGTTTCCTACATTACCACAGTGACTATACTTCAAAAGTACTTAATTGGCTGCAAAGTGCTTTGGGTCATCCTGCATTCATGAAAAGCGCTACAGAAATGTAAGTTCTTTCTTTCAGCCCAAAGATTTCACATTTTTGACTGGATGAGAGTTAAACAGAGTCACTGGTTTACGGTGGCGAACAAGTTCAATTTCATTATATTGTAAGGCTTCCAGAAGTTTTACTTATAGTTTAATGATCACATTGTGCAATCCCATCTGTTTTTCTGTGAAAACCAACAGCTTTGCCTATACAACATGCTATTGTACTGCAGTATGCAGAAAGCCTCCAGTTTCAAAATTATGAAAACTTCCAGGCACATCATTATGGTATTTTAATACCAAACCCTACGGACAATAAAAATTTAAGAAAAGCTAACTTTTGCATGTATTTCTGGTACTCCTACTTAGGTTTTTCAGTGAAACATATGAAAATTGTAACTTTACAATCAATATCATTTGTAACCCATTTTTAAGATGTCCCTTCACTTCCAATATTGTCAAATACAGGACAGTAGTAATTTATAATTATGGAACTACATGATGGATTCCAATAACAATACAGAACACAGGGCGGCACAGTGGCGCAGTGGTTAGCACCGCAGCCTCACAGCTCCAGCGACCCGGGTTCAATTCTGGGTGCTGCCTGTGCAGAGTTTGCAAGTTTTCCCTGTGTCTGCGTGGGTTTTCGCCAGGTGCTCCGGTTTCCTCCCACAGCCAAAGACTTGCAGGTTGATAGGTAAATTAGCCATTATAAATTGCCCCTAGTATAGGTAGGTGGTAGGGGAATATAGGGACAGGTGGGGATGTGGTAGGAATATGAGATTAGTGTAGGATTGGTATAAATTGATGGTTGGCACAGACTTGGTGGGCCGAAGGGCCTGTTTCAGTGCTGTATCTCTAAATAAATAAAAAAATTAATAAACAGAAAGTTTGTTACTCTATTTTGTGAAATGCAACCAAAGGACAGCAACAAGTCAAACTAAATGGCTCCTCCAAATTCAGTCAACCACTGTACATTTAATAAAGAAAAAAGAAAGGTTGCGATTGCACCTTTCATAGCCTCACAACATCCCAAAGCACTTTATAACCACTGAAGTTTGGGTTTGAGAAGGAACTCCTAATTGGGAAACATAGTGGATTGATCGTAATGATAGCTGTCTGAAAACTACAGCATGTAGAATAATAGATATACTAGAAGAGACCCGCAAAACATTTGTGGTCAAATTAGGTCTTTATTGCAACCGTACTTCTTTAAATACAGGATTTCTGGTTATTCTCTCAGCAAAGAATCAAAATTTCTGACTCTGAAAAAAACTACATAAAGCTCCCCATGTGCAAAACAGGCCTAGGAATATGATTACAAATTTTGTCAAGAGCCTTATGACTTGTTTATAGTCATAGAATATTGAAGTCTAATTGAGAACAGTTTTCTCCTGAGTTGAAAAGGCAAGTTTACATCTGATGGGCTCAATACTATTGAGGAATAAACACTCTATTTCCTTGAAATCTGCCTGTTATAATTTCAGCATCTCTCACCGAAGAAAACAGCTTCCTAATTATTAATCTTGTTCCATTGTTTAGGATTCAAGTTTCATAGCAACATTATAATTGCTCCTTCCTTGAATCTAAGTTTGTGTGATGGCATGCCCTTTGGAAGTATTTTTTAAACACTTAACCAACTCCACCAACTCATGCCATCCCCATCCAATTCCTTCCATCCCTCCCACAGCATCCCAATCCCTCCAATCATTCCCATCCCATCCTCACAGAAACAATCTCTCCAGCCAGGGTCACCACAAACCAAAGCTCACGATGACTAGAAAATCTCATACGAATGTTCGTCACTGGGATTTCAACATAGCTTGACAATGAACATCTAAAAATGTATTCACTTGAATAGTGAAAACCAGTAGTACACTCAAAGTTTGTTCTTCCAAACTTGGGTTAAGTCTGGAGAAATTCATGCCACCAACCGTTGACAGCCACACATGCGCCATGCATTCCAGTCCTCTGGGGACGCTATGTGCCTCTGCATGCGCTAGTCTCCGCCCACCAAATCAACCTTTATTTGAAAGAACACCGATGACAATAGGAAAACTAATGTAGAAGAGTGAAATCAGCGCACTGAGAACACAGGAACACAACATAACTGCCACAAATGGGCTGATCTGGCAAAGGACAAGTATGTCTGCTAAGTAAAGTTACAATTTGAAAAATTACAGCTGGAAGTATGCCCATTTTTTAAAAAAAACATTAAATCGTTCTGCATGCGAGTCACAGATTGGTTTGTGTGATGCAACTTCAAAACTTCGTCACTTTGTTCCTTCTGAGTTCCATTAACTCCTTCATCAGCTATTTAATGAAAGTGGGATGATGATGGATGAACACAGTGTCATTCCCCAAGAGAGCTGTGCAACAGGTGTATTAATTCAAACCTCACATATTGCTGGAATCATCGATTTCTTCTTTCCAGGTGTTCGACATGAATATATGCTGAGGGGTGGGGTGATGCGAAGCACCCTTCCCTTTAAACCCATTTGTGTTACTGCAAAATTCTAGCAGATCTCATTTTCCTTTCTATTACTTCTATCATTTGGTAAGCATATACCACACTATTAGTTACATGTAGATCATTTTAAAAACCCATACAACCACACTGAATTTATCAAAAGATATTCAAACTTTAAGGGCACAAAACAAAGTTTAATAAAAAATGAATAGGGTGACTTGACACCAGTTTTAAAACCCATTTCCTATTGAGCCCAATGTACACTGCACGGCATGTAGAAACTGCAGTTTACTGTAATGTCAGCCATAAATAATAGCTACCAGAAAAGTCAAGGATCTCTCTCTAGTCTACACACTCTTAATATCTGCTGACAGACACAGAATATCTTCTTCAAAAATCCTCACTTCTGCTGTCTCAATGTGACCTGTATCCAGGCTGGTCTTTATGATTCTCACACAGTATCATAAGATGCAAAGCGATCCAACCACATAATTCAGAATGAACAGCAGTCAGCTTTCAATTCTGTACATGCAGTAATAGCCACAAGGACAGCAGGCTGACTTAGGTGTGAAATGCCTGTGAACAGATTGTAAGTGTGCACTTTGCACACATTTAGTAATCATCGAACAGTGAGACCATGTATTTTTTTCTGTCTTTCAAAGGCAAAAATACTGCAACGTGCATCAGTCTGCAAACCCACACAGACAATTCCAAAGTACCAAATCACTTCCCCCATTTACTCCAATTGTTTCAAAAACCTAAGTCTGCACAAGTAGTTACCCAATTGTTAACAGACTTCCGACCTTACCCAGGAGAAACTAATATCTTTCAAAGGCCTACTATTTTTCGATAGGATCGAAATGCTGATCAAGTGGGCTGTGTTTTTAACCTGGAATTTAAAGAATTAAAATCATGTACAATTCCAATTAAAGCACTTATTTTTAGCAAACCGATTAGGGTGAGTCTGTAGATTCAACTCAATTAAAAAAAACTTTGCAACCACCCTACCAGTTACAGTCCTGCAAGTTCACGTCACACCACTTATGAAGTCTGCTACCTTTCCACAATACAAGGCACCAGCAATGTTCTGTATTTTGCAAAATGTTGAAAACAAATTATGTTCCTCCATTATATAAAACCATATAGATGCAAGTTCAACAGCTGAGTATTTATGGTATTATACCAAAAATCTGGTTCTCCTAAACCCCAGGATTATGTTATAGAGTCATACAGTCATTATGCACAGAAAGCGGCCAGTCAGCCCATCAAATCCAGGCCGGCTCTCTGTACAGCAATCCAGTCTCCATAGGCCTGCAAGTTTATTTCCCTGAAATGCACATCTAATTATGATTTAGTTATTTCCACTTACCCATCTAGAATAATAATACTTGTGTTTTGCCTGTCCTGTTTTAATTGGTTGGTGGAGTGATTGGGTGGGTGGAGGCTGGGGCACACAGAACATGCAGAGGACGGGAGTGCATGATGCACCTGCAGCGCCAACAACTGGTGGTGGTGACAACAGCAGAAGGTAAGAATGTGATTTGAGATATTTAATAGCATTCTATTACGCAGATGGATATAATCGGTATCGAGGGTGTATTATCTCCAGACCAATTTAGCATACTGGGATCGATGCAATCTTGCCTATAGTGCATGGAACCCAAGATACTTCAAAACTGTGTGAGTGTTACACCATTTTTTAATTATTCCCATTACCTATATTATCAGTGAGAGATCTATAACCACCCATCCTTCACCACACTTTCTCCAGACTTAATACAAGTTTGGAAGGACAAAATCTATAATTGTACTACTGGTTTTCACTATTCAAGTGAATAAATGCTTACATGTCCATTGTCAGGCTATGCTGAAATCCCGGTGATTAACATTTGTATGAGATTTTATAGCTATCATAAGCTTTGGTCTGTGGTAACCCTGGCTGGACAACATGCCACCACAAACTTAGACTCAAGGAAGGAACAGTTATAATGTTGCTACAAAACTTGAATCCTCAACAAGGACTTTGTCATTGAACAAGACTGGTAGTTAGGAAGCTGTTTTCTTGATGAGAGATGCTGAAATTATAACAGGCAGATTTCAAGGAAAGAGAATGTTTATTCCTCGAATGGTACTGAGCCCATCAAATGTAAACCTGCCTTCTCAACTCAGGAGAAAACAGTTTGTAATTAGACTTTCATATTCTATGATAATAAACAAGTCGTAAGGCCTGACTCTTGATAAAATCTGTATTTCTATTCCTAGGCCTGTTTTTACACATGGGGAGCTTTATGTAGCTTTTTCCAGAGTCAGATGTTTTGATTCTGTTAAAGTTTGTGATGAAAGAATAACCAGAAATCTTGTATTTAAAGAAGTTTGGTTGCAATAAAGACCTAATTTGACCACAAATGTGTTGCGGGTCTCTGCTAGTATATCTATTATTCTACACTGCAGTTTTTGGACAGCTATCATTACAACGAATCCAATATATTTTCCAATTAAGAGTTCCTTCTCAAATTCACACTTGGGAAAAGCTACAATAAAATAAATGACATTCAACACATGAAAGAAGCCTGACGATTTGCTGATTAATTTGATTCAAATGAGATTTAAAAGTAAATATGTCGCTCTCAAGTGAATGGCTTGTTGGATCGACAAGGCTTCTTTCCATGCAATCAGATGTCTCTTCCAAAATCTAATTCAGAAATCACCCAATAATCGATCTGAAACGTTAACATTGTTTCTCTCTCCATCGATGCTGCCTGATCTGCTTAGTATTTCCAGCATTTTGTTATTATTTCAGATTGCCCACACCTGCAGTATTTTATTTTTGGACCAGGATCTCCTGGTCTGTATCTCATCACTACAACAGTCAGCTGTGTTATACTGTGTTCAGACCACTGCTATCCTGTCATTTACACCTCATCCAGACACATCTTTTGCTTCTTTATTTGTTCCATTACTGCTCGCTTTGGCTCTGTACCATGAAATCTTTTGTCATTTAATCTTTCCTGCCCTCTACACTATCACAGACCTTCCCTTTTGTTTTTCTTCCCCCTTTTCCCTTTCACTTGCTCAAAAGCTACTACATTTCTAACTTTTGCCAGTTCTGATGAAAGGTCACACAGACCTGAAACTTAACTCTGTATTTTTCTCTCCACAGATGCTGCCTGACCTGTTGAGTATTTCCAGCAGTTTATGTTGTTGTTTGAGTCAGCTGTCGATCAGTGAGTATGACCCTTGTCTATGAGTCAGAAGGTTGTTTGTTCAAGTCCACTCCAGAGACTTGAACACAAATTGTAGGCTGACACTCCAGTACTGAGGGATGGAACACTGTTGAAGGTGCCACCGTTCGGGTGAGATGTTAAACCAAGGCTCAAGTGGCTGTAAAGGATGTCATGGCCACTATTTTGAAGAGAAGGGTAATTCTCCTGGTGTCTTGACCAACGTTTATCCCTCAAACAATATCACAAAAAAAGCATCCAGTCACTATCAGATTGGTGATTTTGGGATCTTGGTTGCATTTGACTGCATTTCAAAAAGTACTTCTTTAGCTTTGGGACATCCTCAGGTAGTGAAAGACATATCTTTCTTTTACACCAGGTTCTGCACTTACCCATCAAGCCAAGTAATGTTTCTAGTGTTGCAGTTACTGAATCAATGTATCCCTCATGGGGAAACCTAAACACCAGCTCACATTCAACATCGCATCTGCGGGCAAGTTTGCCTACTCAGTCCAGCTTTACAGCAGAAGAGCTCCTTCTCATTTTACTCAAGTGTGCTTCCTAAAGGTTGACCAAGGAGCAGAAATTACATCTATACAGGTCATTACTATCAATGCCCATATTCCACTCTACAAACTGAAGAGGGTGACATGCACTTGGGAGTAAGAAAAGAAGACCATACCAATGAGAGAATATTGTAGTACATCACAAAAAATTTATTTTCCTTAAAATAGGAGGATCTTGCTTATTTATATATAGTGTCAGTTTGACTTAGTTGGTCACATGCCCACTCAGAGTAAAAGTCCAGGATCATTGATTCAATTCCCACACCAAAAACTCAGTTCATTATCTAGGTTGACAATTACAATGCAGCACTGAGATAGAATCATAGAATGGTTAGAGCACAGAAGGAGGCCATTTGGCCCGTCGAGTCTATGTCAGCTCTCTGCAAGAGCAATGTCAGCTTAGATCATGCCCTTGCATCCTATGGTAGGGTTTGTGGCATGGTTTAAACACACAACCTTTAACTCAGCTAAGTCTGGCCAAAGAGACAAAGCCTCTTTACCTAAACAGAAAGACTTGCATTTCCCTAGCGTCTTTCACAACCTCAGGATGTCTCAAGGCCCTTCAAAACAATGACGTACCTTTGAAGTGTAGCCACTGTTGTAAGGTAGGAAATGCGCAGCCAATCAGTACACAGTAAGGTCCCACAAACAGCAGTGAGATAATAACCAGATATTGGTTGAAGGATAAATATTGTCCAGGATACCACAGAGCGCTGCCCTGCTCTTCTTCAAATAATGCCACAGGATCTTTTACATCCACCTGAGAAAGTAGACAGGGTAAAGGCCTGCTCGGGTCTGCAAAAAAAACCCCGACCCAAGCCCGACAGAACCACATCCGACCCAAGCCCGACCAGGCCCAAGTCCTTCCATTTTTTCCCACGGCTGACCCGACCATTACTTAACTTACCTTCCGTTTTTCACTTTGTTGCTGATCTGCACAAGCTTAAAATAGCTGCAACAAAACCATCTTTCTAGTGCAAAATTTAAATTAACAGTGGAGCCACTTACCTGTGATACAGCTTGTCCAACCCAGCCCGACCCGAGCCCAAATGCCGGACCCAGAATTGCAACCCGACACAGGTCGCCGGGTCCCGTCGGGTTCAGTTCGAGTAGCAGGCCTTTAGGACAGGGGCCTCCGTTTAACATCTCATCTGAAAGACTGATCCAACAGTGCAGCACTCCTTCAGTACTGCACAGAAATGTCAGCTCAAGTCTCTGGAGTGGGACTAGAACCCACAACCTTCTGACTCAGTGGTGAGTGCGCGACCAAATGAGCCATGGCTGACACATTGGTTGACTTATTCAAAGCCATACAGAAGCTAAAGTATCAGTACTGCCGAAAAAATGCACCAACACAACTGACCCTCCCACGTAAGAGCACCGGGAATACAAGGGGCTAATTCTTGACAAACACTGAAGCTAACTGCAGAGTTCTCCATAGTGCAGGTAGCCCACATTGCACTATCTGAATAATCAAATTACAAACAATACTTCCAATTCAAAACCAAACTGTCCAAAAGCCTAGTCCTGTTCCACTGGGTCTTCCAAGACATGAAAATCCATCGAGGGCATTTATTTCTGTGGTTTAAAACCAGCTTAACACACAGGCAGACTTGCATTTATATAGCACCTTTCAAGATCACAGGACTTATAATGCCTTACATTTAAAAACATCTGTAACAAGATGTACTGACTGAGCACAGAACTGATACTTTGCAGCAAATCTTACTATACATAATAAAAATCTTCTACAACTGATGGGCATTTCCACCCTTTCCATCTTTTGGAGTGTCCCTGTTGCAGTACACCATCCCCAAACGACAACAACTTGCATTTATATAGTGCCTTTAACAGAGCAAAACATCACAAGGTGCTTCACAGAAGCGTTATCAAATAAAATTGGACATTGCGCCACATAAGGAGATATTAGAATAAGTGACCAAAAGCTTGGTCAAAGAGGTAGGTTTTAACGAGCACCTCAAAGAAGGAGAGGTAGAGAGATGGAGAGGTTTTCATAGAAAATTCCAGAACTTTGGGCCTATACAGCTGAAGGGACAGCTGTCAATGACAGAGCGATTAAAATCAGGGATGGACAAGAGTCCAGAATTGGTGGAACGCAGAGTTATCAGAGGGTTGTAAGTCTGGAGGATGATTGAGAGATAGAGAAAGACAAGGCCATGGAAGGATCTGAACACAAGGATGAGAATTTTAAATCGTAACATTGTCGGACGGGAGCTAATGAACACTGTCGAGCACAAGGTGGAGTGTGTGAATGGGATTTGGTGCAAATTAGACAATTGTGAAGCTATCTGTTCCCCACACCCCCAATGCACTGGGGTTAGCAGGAGAATAAACAGGCATTCACTCAACACCTCCCATGATGAGAGGGTTGCAGTGGAGGAATGTGACACAATTAAGATCAGTTAACTCACCCTGAGGATTGCAAATGCAAAGCAACTTGGCAAAGCAACGTGGGGTTTCTAACATGCACCGTTTATGTGATATGTTTCTGTTGCCACAGTACTCAGCCAGAGTCAGAATGTACCTGGAGCCTCCGTCTACAGATTAAAGAAATTATATCTAAACAGGGCCTTTCACAACCTCAATGTCCAAAGGTGTTCTACAGTCAACAAAGTACTTCTAAAGTGTAGTCACTTTTGTAATATAGGAAACACAACAGCAAATTTGCACACAGCAAGCTCCCACTAACACCAATGTGTTAATAGCCAGATAATCTGTTTTTAGGTGGCGAGCTGGACTTCAACCCATAACCTTCAGAAGCGAGCATGCTGCAGCTGAACACAGTCCTCCAATACACTTCAGTGTAGTACACACTGACCTTCAATCCATTCTTACCCCCTCTCCAATTACAAACACCACCCTCATTGGTCTGCAGGCCATCGCAGTTGTTTCAGCCAAGGATAACAAACCCCTTCCTCTGGAGAAACTTGAGTGGAAGCTTTATCCCTGTCAGAAGCACAAATTTCTAGTATTGTGCTTTTTAAAAATATATATTTATATATATAAAACACAGCTGCTGTATCATTTATCCTTCACTGATACAGTTAAGGTTAATTTGTGTGCTAAATTCAAAGGACCATGGATCAATCAACTTGCCTTGTGAATTAACCAGAAATTTCAAAAGCCTAACTAGGAAGCTCGAAATTTGTGAAGGTGACTTGAGGAATACTGTATTGCTGCTTTACTGCACTGAGTAGAAGTAAACATACAACGCAACAGCCGACTTGACGAGCTGATTTTAAATAGGACACAACAATAACTAAGAACTGCCATTTTTTTGCAAAGCTCAGCTAAACCGAAACTAATCTCAAGTAATCATTTGCAGAATTCACGCATTAGATCTTGAATTTACTCTGATTCGTGTGCTCTCAAAATAAGTTAATTCGAGTGGATTCAATGCACCCTATACATTTCTTGAACAACAAAACCGAAATTTCCTGCAGCGTTTGAGAAGCTTCACCTTTAAAAAAACATTTTGCGGTATACAAGAATATTATAGAGCCATTTGAAATGAAGCTCAAGACGACTGCAGCTGAAACGCTGACGGCTGTAAACCGACAGAAAAATCTACACTAGAGACACCTTTTTAAAAATCAAATAGTGAAAAACTCTAATGTGATACACAAAAGATTGGGGAAACAAATACATCAATTCTTGTATCATTCCATCACAAATGCCATGGCTTTACTGAGGTTGAAAGTTAAAGGGAAAAAACCGTGGCTGGGCTATCCTCTGGTCCAGCCGTAATGTTGCCGCACTAAATAAGCAGTTTGTATTTGCTGTTGCTTTGTCATGCAGCATACTCCAACTACATCGAATACATATCTGCAGGGGGGGAAAACCCGGTGTAACAAGAAGGCGACTTAACTCGACACCCGAAAAGCCTTAATTAAACTGCAACACCGCGCGATTAATTTGTCAGCACAAGCCAGAGAAAAATGTGCATTTTTCTTTTTTTTGTTACCTTCATGTTGATTCGAAATGAACCAAATCGCCGTCCGAAGCAAGAAAGTCGCCGTCCTCACACCTAAAGAGGGAAGAAAAGGGGACACAAAAAAAAATCCGTTTGGAAAGAGAAGTGATCGACGTTTCTTTTCAGTGCAGAGCCCACCCCCCAAAACCAGATAATGAATGGCAGCCGAGGCAATGCCAAGACAGCATCATCTTTTGTAAGTTGCGATACGATTTCCCCTCATTATGTCCTCGCTAACATGCAAATGCCCCCACCAGAAGGAAAAGGTAATGAATGGCGGATGGATTGAAACACACAAGATCAGGAGCTGTTATAACGTGCGGCTCAGAGCGATGGAGCTGGTGCGTTTCTCCACCTAACCCCCCTCCCTCCTCCCCACATCTCTCTAGTTGTGTCAATGACGCCATTTCAGCCACAGATCCCAAAGTTACACACGGGCTGCACGGTGCCGATGGTTCAAAGACTGATCGAGGGAGATGAGGGCATGGGGGATGAGGAGAAGGGGAAGAGAGTTGGCTGGGGGGGGGGGGGGGGGGGGGGAAGAGAGAGGAGAAGGTGGCTGGGGGAAGGTCCTTCTCAGCAGCCACACGTACATAGATGGAGCTGGCACACCGCGATCATTTTTAATAACCAGGCGCCGTTTGAGATTCTCCATCTCCCTTCGCCCGGCTTCAGTTTCCCACAGCACTTGACGTGTCTGGAAAAGGGCCCCAGAACTGCTCACGCATCAGGCCTGGCCTCTCCCCCACCATTCCCCAGGTTAAAGCCTTTGGGGAAGGGCTGAAGGGAAGCGAGTGGGAGCTGGGGGTGATCCGCACGGCGGGGGGGGAGTGGGGGCTCCTCTTCTCCCCATCAAACAGTTCCTCATTGTTTAAATCCACCGACCCCCCCCCCCCCCCCCACCAAAACAGCGTGCAGTCGCCGCGGGGAGGGCACTCGTTTCTCTTTCTCTTTCCTCCCCTCTACTCTCTCTCTCTCTCGCACACACACACAAACTACCCTGCCAGCCGCCGCTTCCACTCACCGCCCGTGTAAACTGCGAAGCGCCGCCAACTAAGTGCGCCTCACAGGCCGGGGCCGCGCGCCCGATGTCCGCCCCGGCTTGTCTTCGGCATTCGAGCAACGATCGAAGGGGACACGAAAGCCTGAATCCCTCTCCCACCCCTATTCCACTCCACCACACACTGGCAGGCAGGCCCGCTCTCTGTCGGACTGACAGGGACAACACAGACCGCCGATGAAAGCGCCGACCGACAGCCCCCGGCCAGAGAAACAGCGAAGGGGAGCGCAGAGAATGAAAAAAAAAACACACACACATACACACTCGACCCCACTCAGCAACAAACAACCCTTCCCATTGGCCCGCCGTCACACGGCAACCACAGCACCAGCGCGCCCATTGGCCCTCCCCCTCCTGCCGCCGCTCCGGGGAGGCTGCGCCACGCCAAGCCTGCCGGGAGATGTAGTCCCCTCTCTTGGGAGAGTCAAAGTGCTCAGCTGCCTGGAGAACTATATCTCCCGGCAGGCATAGCGAACCACAGCGGGGGAAAAAATAACCGCATGCGCACTGATAAGGAGAGCAATCTTTAAAAGCGATTACTGCGCAGGCGCATGGCTATTAGGATGGCGTATTTTTTGATGAACTAAAGTAGGGGGAATCGTCTAGGGTGATTCCTCGGCGGCGCAGGGTGACGAATTTTTCCGCCAGATATTGAGACGGGATATTTCGGCCGCTGCCGCTCATTCAGGTTATCGTGCGAGCTTGTGCTGTGTTGGTAGAATTGTGAGGTGCCTTTTGTTTTTCTGATCAAAAAATAAAATTTTAGAAAAAGGATCGGGAGGCCGGAAGTGGCAGCGCCGTGACCCGGATGTAGCCGGCCTCATCCGCCTGGGTGGAGGTGATTTTTATTGCTGCGTCATTATCGCTTCACAGTAAGTGTCTATTTATCTGCTCACATCTCAGTCAGCCCAGAGTGAAAGAAGAAACGAACTGCATGTGTACCGTGTCTTTGATGGCTTCGGGATGTCCCTAAGCACTTCAAAGTCAATCGAGTTCTTTTTGAAGTAGTCTCTGCTGTAATGTAGGAAAAGATGGCTACCAGTTAGTGCACAGCAAGATCCCACAAATAGCAATGTGATAATGACTGGATAATCTGTTTTTAGTGATGTTGATTAAAGCATAATTGTTGGTGAAGACACCAGGAGAAGCATTTCCCTGCTCCTCTTCAAAGTAATGCCAAGGGATCTTTTCCATCCAATTGAAAGTCTAGACAGGGTCTTAGTTTAATGGCTCATCCAAAAGATGGAACCTCTGGCAGTGCAGCACTTCCTCAGTACTGTGCTGGGAGTGTCAACCTGGATTATGGGAAGGAGTCTCTGGAGTGAGGTTTGAACCCATGGCCTAAGCAAGACCAGTCTGTTTCTTCAATTCATTCTTTCCAAGTTTTATAGTAAAACTTTATTAAAGGTAATTGAGTGCAGATTTCACTTGGTTTAGTTCCATTGACTGAAATTGATTTATTTTTCAGTTCTTTCAATTCTTTCACTTTTGTAACTATATATATATATATATATATATATATTTTAAGTGCTAGAAGTCTTAATTTTTTTTTGTACCAGTTCATGTGCAGTAGGTTGCTCTGTGTCTGAAAGAGATTAGTTCTGGTCAAGGGTCACACTTCTCTTTCAGGTGCCTACTGACCTGGTCTACTTTGAAAGTTTGTTTCATTTTAACTATATAAACTTAAATTCTCTCCCTGTGGATTCTTATTTCTTTTGCTGTAAGAGAAAAGACAGGGAAGGGCCTGCACCCACTGATAACTGCAAATAATCTTTGCAATCTTATTTGCATCACTTTTTTTATTTTTGTACTGCTGCAATGTATTGTGGTTCACATTTCCAATATATTTCTTCTGATTTTTACGCTTAAAGGAACCTATAAAACTCCCATCAAAAATGAGCTTTTTAAAATTGGTAAGAGCTATTTCTTGCACACTGCAGTATTTGTTAAATTTTGGGATCAATAGCAGTTAAGAATAGTGCTTTGTAGGGTAATCATTGTCCATTTAACTGAAGGAAAGATTAACTTTTGTGGTTATAATCTTTAGCTAACTTGCTCTTCTCATTTTGGTAGACCATTGTCAACAATTGGTTTAGTGCCCCTGCACGTATTAAGGATTCACTGATACTGTTATTAAATTCCTGTTCATCAGCTCAGCTTTGAGGATGGACTGCTGCTTCACAGGAAATGGTTATAATGCTCCATATTTTGACGTGACTTGATCATCAGTGACTCTGTCCAGATGAAGCGTGTACAATATGAAAGATTTGTTCAAACTAATCATAAAATGGTTTTGGTTTGAGGAAATGAACAGAATCACCAATTTAGATGAATTTATTGCTCTCACATGTACTACTAAGCAGAATGGATTACTTGTTAAATGTGATTTTCCATTCTGTTTTATGTATGAAGATTGTGGACTTGTGTTTTTGTAAAAACTTCAGTTTTATTACTGGTATAAAAACTCTTGTCTGGTCGTCTCTCGCTACTGAGTTACTCAGTTGTTTGTATCCCCTGAATGGTTTCATGAGAAATTGCTGGGACTGTAAGTTCAAACTCTAGATTTCTGGGATGCTAGAAAACCATGCTTTCAACAAGGGAATCTGCACCCCTTTCTGGGATCATGCTTTCTTGGGGGTTCTTGGCTCGGGAGTAGCTCTCGACTCAGTGTGAAGTTACTGTGCTTGCAATGAAACTGCTCTGGAGCTCTCAGTAATTGCAAAGGAGGGACTCAGTCTCCATTACTGGAATTAGCAGAGCTACAAATAGAGAAATAAAATAATGGAAAGTCTGTTGCTGCTTTCCATAAAATGGCAGACTACTTTGAACAAAGAGTACATCCTCATGCTGTTCTTCCCCTTTTATTTTGTGTGACAGTGAAATGGCAGACTTCTACATGTAACTTAATTTTTTCTTAACCAAAGGCTCTAAATTCTGTTTGAACAAGCTTGATTTGGATAAATGGTGTATTCACATTCATACTCAATGGTTCTAGAAGCTTTGCTGGAAAAGCAGGCAAGTTTTGTCTTCAAGCATGCTAATGCTCAGCTGAATTTGACTGCCCTGATTTTGTTGTATTTACAAGTACTTCACCTGAGGCTGTATGTCAATCTTGCCCTGGAGTTTCTGTACCCAAATCTTGATATTTATTTTCATTTTTGCAAGAAATTTTCTTTTTTTATATAAAAGTTAGTTACAGCTGGTGTCTAATGTAATAATTCACAGTTTCCAAGATTTAACTGTGACATTTTTGCTAATTGGTGAGTTATGATCCATCCGCACAAATCAAATGTTCACAGCACCCTTTGCTGTTCAGAATGTCTCTCTAATCTCCAACAGTTTCCAAGTATTGTTAAATGTGTAATTAGAAACACTTTTCAGTTAGTTGATTCAACAGCCGCATTTATTTTTAAAAATTCATCCTCCACATTTCAGCTGTTAAATTACTCGCTAGGTGTGTCTCGCCTGTGGCTAAACAAGGTAATTGTACTCCTTTCATGAATGGTGGGGTCACTTGTGGGTTTGGCACTAACATGAAGACTGCCCATTTCCACCTCACAGATTCCCGAACTCTGCCCTTGCTTCAGCTTATCTGTTGCTGAAACCCTCATCGAAGCCGATGTTACCCCCCGCCTCCACCCCACCACCACCCAAGACTTGACTTTTCCACTGCACTCCTGGCCAGCTTTCCGAGCCTATTCTCCACAAACCTGAGGTCATTCAAAACTCAGCTGCCTGTGTCTTAACTGGCACTAAGTCCTGTTCACCCATCTCCCCTATGCTTGCTGACTTATATTGGCTTACTTAAGCAATGGCTCTTTTTTAAAATGCTCGTTCCATGTTTACAGATCCCTCTGTTGCTGCTCCCTTTCCTGATCACTGTAATCTCCTCCAGCTCTACGTGTCTGTGCTTTTCCATCTCCCCACTTTTCAATCGCTCCACCATTGGTGGCCATGCATTTAACTATCTAGGCACTAAGTTCTGGAATTCCTTCCCTGAATCTTTCCAGTTCACTTTCCTCCTTTTAAAGACATTCCTTAAAACCTGCCTTTTGACCAAGCTTTTGGTCATCTGGCCTCATATCTCCCTAACAGCACTGTTGATGTAGCTGCACTGTGTAGACTGCAGTGATTCAAGAAGGTGGTTCACACCATCTTCTCGAGGGGAATTAGGCATGCGAGTGACACCCACACCCATGAATTAACTTTTTAAAAATGTGGCTTAATGTCAAATTTTGTTAAGGTTTTGTAAGACACTCTTATAAATGTTTTTTAGGTTGCAGATCAGAATCCTGGCTTTGTTGTGATTAGATTAAATCAGCTGCAGATGTTCAGCCTCTGATAATTGTGTATGATGCAGAAATTTGCACAAAGTGTTGACACACAATCTTATGCGTCAGAATACTCAACGTTCCTGGACTTCAGGAAAGGCATCCCATTGAAGTTTCCATTCAGAAAACGAGCCACCAGGAAGTCTTAGTCCTTTTTATTTTTAAAAAAAATCTACAATAATAGTGGCAAATGAATTGTCCAATAAGTACATTTCAGAGCAGAGTGCTCTTCTTGAACTGTGCATTCTCTCTTTGTATATCCTGGTTGGTGAATATTTGCAGGGATTTGGTGAAAAGTGGACATTGTGCCGGAAGAAAATTGGTGTTACATCTGCTACTTTTAAACCATACCTCTGGGGCCTTTATAAAGGAAAGCAATATAACTAAGTATATATTACAAATACGTACAGTATGTTGCTGAAAGCTGGGTGGTTTCCATGTTGGGTGGAAAGATACAACTACAGGTTGGAATTAGATGACTTCTTAGTTTATAGTAAATGTGCATTTGACACTTCATTTGCATTTGAGTCTGTGCTCTTGGGCTGGAACAATCTGGGGTTAGCACTTCATTTCAGTGCTGTGTGATGAGAATTTAGTTGCTGACTGCACTTTACTATGCCAGCTGATTGTGAATGCTGTTAATCACATTCACGACGTCCGAACTCCAGATGGTCTCCCTTTTCCTGGACTTTTTTTTTGCAGTGACAAGCAGTTCTGTTGGATTTCAGGCTGAATTTGTTTCTTAATAAATTTCTCTCCCCTTCCCCACACCCACCCTTGAAGGAATTGCCCCATGAAAGGAGTACAGCATCACTTTTAATTACAAATAATGTAGAATTTACAGCACAGAAAGAGGCCATTCAGCCCAACTGGCTTGTGCCTATGTTTATGCTGCACACAATCATCCTCCCACCTTGCTTCATCTAATCCAGTCAATGTGACCTAATGGTTTCTTGTATTTATCTAGCTTCCCCTTAAGTGCATTTATTCTATTTGCCTCAACTACTTGTGGTAGTGAGTTTTAACATTCTAATCACTCTCTGGGTAAAGAGGTTCTTCCTGAAATGAATGAATTAGTATTTGACCTCTGGTTTTGGACTTGATGCTGTCTTCATGTACCTCATCCAGGTGTCCAATCTTCAGGTCAGCTTTTGCCAAAGGATTCAAAGGTGGGGTTGGTGGTTCACCGCTGCAATGAATCTTGTTTCCTTCCATGTGTACTTACAGTAGAAACCATGTCTCACTTTCTCCTCCTTCCTGCAGCTAGTGATGCGAAGCTAACTGTAGTACTGTACCGCTGCCCTGCTTGACAGCTCACTCACCACAGCCTAGGCAACAAACTGGGGCCTTCTGGTCTGTGTATATGTTCAGCTATTTGTTAGATAAATGTGCTGAGTCATTGAGAGGCACAACTCTGAGGTATTGTTGGTGGGAATTGTGAAGAACACGTGAAAGAGAAGTCAAACAGCCGTTTGTCACAATGGCAATATTTGTTGCATCGTGTATGCTTTTGCTTTTTAAAAGCAACTCTGTTTCTGGCCTCCATCTGTTCCCCATCACTCACCTCAGAACGGCTTCCATTATTTACTTGCTGGATTGCTGAGCAATTTTCTTGCACATCTTCAGGAAGGGTTGTACCTGGCACTGTATTTAAAATCATAAGATTGCAGCTGTTCAGCCCGTTGCCTGTGTTGGCTATTTGCTAAATCAATCGGACATTAATGTCGTTGCTCTGCTATTTTCCCCTTGGCCCACCATATTACTCATCATTTTTAAAAATGCAGAAGTCTCTTGCTCAACTATTCCCTGTGGTAAAGCATTCCGTGCTTTAGCAACGACAAAATTAAATTTACCATTACCTCTGTCTTTGCACTTGTAACTCTGTTTTATTCTATAAAGGCATGGCATTAATCTTCTGGCCGCTTGGTGTAGTAGCACTATAGTGCATTTTTTTAAACCAGAACATTAAATTTTGCAACGTCACCAGATAGTGCAAATGAATAATGACCTTCGACCCATTTGATCTCCTCAACAAGAAGTTGGAGTTCAATACTCTGGGTCAGTCACATTTCCACTTGATCCATTTCTGGCATTGATCAGACTCCACATAAATATTTCCTGGCATTGGCCCTAATTTTGACCTTCAACTCTGAACCTGGCACTGCTGTCTCATTTCTGTGTTTTGAGTTTGTTCTTTATCCCATTGAAGCGTGTTATATCTGAGTTCGCTACTAAGATGTCTAAATTTGAGGCTGAAGATCTCCAGCTTATCAAGTCTTTCCTCCTTTACTGGAGATTAGCATAATATTTCTCATCTGCGCTACCACGGTGGTCTAGTTCATGCCCTTGTGTTCCAGCAAGCACAAGTGTATGCAGTAGTTTCAGGTTGTGTCTGAGTTAGGACACTGACTTTTGGGTATTTTAACATTAATTGATCTCCTGTTAAAACTGAGCATCATGTTTACTATTATTGCTGCATCTCGCTATTTGGATGTGGTGAGTGACGATTCAGCTAACACTACATATCGGTTTTAACCTCCCCGTTGGCAAGTTCAACTCCACTTGTGCAGTAAATGTACCTCTTCCTCTTACAGAATGTAGTATTTTGCATTTGTTCATTTTGGTTTTGTTACCACTGATTAGCCCAAGCATAAACTCTGTTAACTTCTTTAAGATCTTCCTGTTCTTGAATTCACAATACTGGTAAGCTTGTTATAGCTTATTGCATTCTTGCTCTAAGTCAGGTTGTGGGTACAGGCCCCCTATGGACTTGGAACTCGTAATGTAGGTTGACACTCCAGGGAGTTACCATCTTTCATCTGAGTCATTATGCAAGTGTGGTCTTTAATCAGATTAATGTAATAGATCCCATGTCCCTGTTCAAAGACGAGTAGGGAGATCTCCTGGTGTCCTGGCCAACATTTATCCCTCAACCAGCCTTGCCAAAACAAATTTATCTGCTTTACTTTTCTATTTGTAGCACTTCGCTTTGTACAATTTGCCTGCCATGTTTGCCTACGTAAATTCTATCACTTAAAAAGTAATCCACTCGCTAACATGCTTCAGAGATCCAGAATATAAGATATAAATGTAAGTTATTTTTCTTAGCTAGGTGTTACCTGTGAATTTACCTGCTCATTATACTCCATTGATTTTCTAGTTTTTTTTTAAATTTCGCCCCTACGTTTTTGATACTCCCCTAGGTTTTCTGTGGTATCCAGCCCTCGGTATCTGTAATATGCTTCACCTTTTTTCATCCTCTCCTTTAAACCCCTTGACATCCTGGGGCCTCTGGATTTGTTAGTCCAGCCCTTTTTTTTTATTAAGGGAACATACTTACTCTGATCCCTCACCTATCTCTTCCTTGAATGCATCTCGTTGATCTGGCACTTATTTACCTTCAGTAGCAGTTTCTAGCCACGATAGCTAAATTCAAATCTTAGCTTAGTAAAATTAGCTTCCCCCACCCCCCCCATTGAGAATTTTTATTGTCGGTCTACCTTTCTCCATAACTACCCTAAATCCAACTGAATTATGATCACTTTCACCAAAGTACTCACCAGCTGATGCCCTTTCCACTTTCCCAGATTCATTCCCCAAAACAAAGTCCAGAACCACCCCTTCTCTTGGCTGGCTTGCTACAAATGTTCTCCTGTATACCTCAAGAATTCTGGGCATTTCGCATAGTGTATTGAATGGCAGCAGAAGAATTAAGGCGTTTTAATTAAAAATAGCCAATGGTTTTGAGGCTTAAAGGCAAGGAATGAGTTTTTTTAATGGGGGTGATGTTTGGACAGTAGAACCTAGACACTTGAAAGCTCTTCTGTGAGAGGAATACTGGAAAGCTGTGCACAGGAGACCAGAGTTGGAAGCCAGTAGACGGGACTGGAGGAGGTTGCAACAAGTAGAGTCGGCTAAGGCTAGGATTGTTGCGACACTTGCCAATCGACAGTCATCTTTATTGGCCATAACTGAAACCTCTATTACTGATATTCCATATCAGACTTCAAGTGCAGTTCATAACTAACGACTGTTTCCCCTGCTTCGTCATCTGATGCAGGTGGAACCTCAATGCACCCAAGTATCTAGTTTGCCAGTAGAGTCGGGCATTCTTTTGAGGGGAAAATAAACTCTCGTTACCCAATTGGCCATCTGGGTGCTAGTGAATTCTGCACTGAATGGATGGATATGAAAACCAAGCAAATCTTGAGCTGAAAGCTTCATTGATTGTCACATCTGACAAACAGCAAGTTACTTCGTACAGGAATGTTCTTTGGTAATGAGTCCGAGTCTGAAATCTATCTCCTGGGCACCTGGAGCATGGGTGTAAATGGAACCCAGAAGTGATTTGGGCCAGGACTGTTGGGTTTCACGTGCTATTTAACCCTGAGGTGAGCTTTTGACCTCATATCTGCTCCATCACCAAAACCGCCTTTTGCCACTTTTGTAACATAACCTGTCTTTGACCCTTCCTCAGCTTGTCTACTGTTGAAACCCTCAGCCATGCCTTTATCAGTACTCTTCTGGCTGACCTCCCATTTTCCAGCCTCAATAAACATGTGTCAATAAAAAACTCTGCTGCCCATATCCTAACTTGCACTAAGTCCTGTTCACCCATCACCTCTGTTCTCTCTGACCTACGTTAACTCCTGGTCCAGCAACTCCTCTAGCTCTACTACTCTGAGATCACTAGGCTCTTCCAATTCTGACCCCTTGAGTCCCCTGTTTTAATTGCTGTACCACTGGTGGCTGTGCCTTCAGTTTCCTACGAAGCTAAGCTCTGGCATTCCCTCTTGAAACCTTTCAGGCTCTCTAGATCTCAACTCTTTTAAGACCCTCCTTTTAGAACCTATCCT
Organism: Heterodontus francisci; assembly: GCF_036365525.1. Taxonomy (NCBI): domain Eukaryota; kingdom Metazoa; phylum Chordata; class Chondrichthyes; order Heterodontiformes; family Heterodontidae; genus Heterodontus; species Heterodontus francisci. Next base: position 29,314,457 of record NC_090373.1, read on the forward strand.
AATATTTCCTTACATAGCTTGGTGTCAAATTTTGTTATTTGTCTGAAGTGCCTTGGAATGTTTTGCCATGTTAAAGGTGCTATATAAATGCAATAAGAACAAAGTGCTGGAAATCTTCAGGTCAGGCATCATCTGTGGAGAGAACTAGTAGAGTTAACATTTCAGCTCTGTGACCTTGCATCAGAACTGGCAAAGGTTAGAAAAGAATTAGGTTTTTAGCAAGTGAAGGTGGTTTGGTGGGGGGGATGGTGGGGAGGGGTGCGGTGAAGGTGTTGGGGAAGAGAACAAAAGGTAAGGTGTGTGATGGGGCAGAGGGCAGGAGACATTAAATAACAAAGCTGTTATGGGACAATGGCAAAGAGAGTGTTATTGCTTGTGGTGAAAGACAAAGCATTAGTCCAGAGAGAGTGTTAATGGCAAATAATCAGCTCTGGCCAGAAGCACAAACGTGGAAAAGAGGCATGTTCAAAAAAAAAACAAATATTTTTTTTTTAAAAAGCCAGTCATGCCCTGAAATTGTTGAACTCGACCTTGAGTCTGCAAGGCTGCAGAGTGTCTAATCGAAAGATGATTGTGTTGGTGTTCACTGGAGCACTGCAGCAGGCCAAAGACAAAAATGTGTGCATGAGAGCAGGGGGTGGGGTGTTGAAATGGCAAGCAACCGGAAGCTCGGGGTTATGCTTTTGGGGTGAGCGGAAATGTTCCGCAAAGTAGTCACCCAACCTATGTTTGGCCTCCCCAACGTAGAGGCAACCACATTGTGAGCAGCGAATATATTGAAGTGAATTGAAGAAACTTCAAGTAAATAGCTGCTTCACCTGGAAGGAAAGTTTGGGGCCTTGGATGGTGCAGAGAGAAGTGGTAAAAGGGCAGGTAGTACACCTCCTGCGATTGCATCAGAAGGGGACGAGGTTACCTCTCTCTCCGGTACATTGATGACCATATCGGTGCCGCTTCCTGCTCTTGCCCCGAACTTGAAAACTTCAACTTCGCTTCCAATTTCCACCCTTCTCTCACCTTTTACATGGTCTATCTCCGACACCTCCCTTCCTCGACTTCCCTGCCTCCATCTCTGGGGATAGGCTGTCCACCAATATTCATTATAAGCCCAACAACTCCCACGGCTTCCTTGACTACACTTCCTCACACTCTGTTTCCTGTAAAGACTCCATCTCATTCTCCCAGTTTCTCCGTCTCCCCGCATCTGTTCTGATGATGCAGCCTTTCATAATAGCACTTCTGACATGTCTTCCTTTTTCCTCAACTGAGGATTCCGCTCCCCTGTGGTTGACAAGGCCTTCAACAATGTCCGCCCCATTTCCCGCACCTCTGCCCTCACCCCTTCCCCTCCCTCCCAGAACCACGACAGGGTCCCTTGTCCTCGCCCCACCAGCCTCCACATCATTTCCGCCACCTCCAGCGTGATGCCACCAAATGCATCTTCCCTTCCCCTCCCGTCCGCTTTCTCAAGGGATCGTTTTCCTCCGAGACACCCTGGTCCACTCCTCCATCACCCCAGACACCTCTACCCCTCCTCATGGCACCTTCCCATGCAATTGCAGGAGGTATAATACCTGCCCTTTTACCTCCATTCTCCTCACCATCCAAGGCCCCAAAAGCTCCTTCCAGGTGAAGCAACGATTTACTTCAATTTAGTATACTGTATTCGCTGCTCACAATGTGGTTGCCTATACATTGGGGAGACCAAATGCAAATTGGGTGACTACTTTGTGCAACACCTCTGCTCCGTTTGAAAGCATGACCCCGAGCTTCTGGTTGCTTGCCATTTCAACACACACCCTTGCTCTCGTGCCTATATTTCTGTCCTAGGCATGCTGCAGTGTTCCAGTGAACATCAACGCAAGCTTGAGCAGCACCTGACTTTTCAATTAGACACTCTACAGCCTTGTGGACTCAACATTGAGTTCAACAATTTCAGAGCATGACTGGCCTTTTATATTTTTCTATTTTTTTTAACCATGTGCCTGTTCATGTTTGTGCTTCTGGACAGAGCTGCTCATTATTCTACTATTAACACTTTCTGTGGACTAATGCTTTGTCTTTCACAAGCATTTAATTTCTTTGCCTTTGTCCTATAACATCATTGTTGTTGAATCTCTCTGGCCCTCTGCCCTGTCACACACCTTCCCTTTTGTTCGCTTCCTCACCAACACCACTGCCTCCCCCCCCACAAACCCCACCTTCACTTACTTAAAACCTAATTATTTTCTAACCTTTGCCAGTTCTGATGAAAGGTCACAGACCTGAACCGTTAACTCTGCTACTTCTCTCTCCAGAGATGCTGCCTGACCTGAGTATTTCCGGCACTTTGTTTTTATTTCAGATTTCCAGCATCTGCAGTGTTTTGCTTCTATATAAATGCAAGTTGTTCTGGAGTTTCTGATGCATATGAGCTAGGATCTGTGGAGTCCTGTTCTGCTCCATAACACATCTTATTTTAGCACTCAGTTGGGGGGTGGGGTGTCTGTGTTGTACCATGAATTCCAATTCATTGCAACCATGGCACAAGGCCAGTATTATGTGCATTTAAAACATACAACAAAGCACCTTCTACAAGTGCACAGCAGCCAGAATAAAGCTTTCCAAAGCAACTTTTTTTTTGCTGCTTTTAGTTTCTTGGCATTGCACTGTTGCTTGTTTTCTTATCCTGCATTACAACAGTGACTGCATTTCAAAAGTATTGCATTGATTGTAAAGTGCTTTGAGACGTCCGATGGTCATGAAAAGTGCTGTAGAAATGCAAGTCTGTCTTTAGATTGATCATTTATTTGTCCTTTTTTGTTTTTGTTTTTGCTTTAATGTTGGGCTCCACTATTAATGTTTTTGTCTGACATAGGCTTACTTACTTACCCCCTGAGCATTAGCAGTCTGCTGTCACATCTGAGCAATACACAGTTGAAAATGCTGAATTTCTAACTCTGCTAACAGAAAGTTCATTATCACTTTAAGACATGACTTTTCGCACTTTTCTGTTCACAAAGCAAGTTGTGACCCATGTGCTCCAGTATAAGATGCAAATTGTGCAGGGAATGCACCAACAGTGGCGAATGGAAATCACCTGTCGCAGAGAAAAATGTACCAGCCAATAAACTGCTAATACAACCAATGTGCCCACAGTGGAATTTTGTCCCCCAGTATTTTAGGGTTCTTCTAACCACAGAGGATGCCTGTTTTGCACACTTTATAATAGCATTCAGGAGTCAATATGGATAGGAAATCTACCATGCAATTTAAATCTCCATCTCTTGAAAGAAAGGCCTTTTTTCTCTGGAGTTTAGAAGAATGAGAGGAGATCTAGTTGAGGTATATAGGATGATTTAAGGGGATTGACAAAGTAGACAAAGGATGTTTCCTCTTGTGGGGCAATGTAGAATGAGAGGTCATAGTTTTAGGATAAGGGGTAGCAGATTTAAAACAGAGATGAGGAGAAATAATTTCTCTCAAAGGGTCGTGAATCTGTGGCATTCACTACTCCGGAGTGCGGTATATGCCGGGACATTGGGCAAATTTAAGGAGTAGATAGACAAATTTTTAATGAGAAATGGGTTGAAGGGTTATGGAGAATGGGCAGAAAAGTGGAGTTGAGGCTAAGATGAGATCAGCCATGATCGTATTGAATGGCGGAGCAGGCTCGAGGGGCTGAATTGCCTACTCCTGCTCCTAGTTCTTAAGTTCTTATGTATGTTCTTTTGAAAGTTGAAATATTCAGTTTATGGAATGGGTGATTTTTATGTACTTAAAGATCAAATTATGTCGAATAGCACAGAAGCAACCCAAAATGTGTCTGCTGTCATTTATTTTCCACACAAGCCTCCTTCATACTTCCTCAGCTAACTGTATCAGTATATCCCTCTATTCCTTTCTCCCTCATGTACATATTTGGTTTCCCCTTAAATGCATCAATGCTATTGGCCATGGCTACTCCTTGTAGCAATTTCCGCATTCTCACTACGCTCTGGGTAAAACATTTTTTTCTGAATTCTGTATTAGTGACCATCACATTTATGGCCCCTAGTTTTGGACTCCTCCACAAGTGGAAACATTTTTTACATGCACTCCACACCTACCCTAATCAAGATGTCATAATTTTAAAAACCTCTATTAGGTAACCTATTTGCCTTCACCGTCTTTGAGAAAGGCCCCTTCAGTCTTTCACGATAGTTGTGCTTAAGTTAGTTTGCTTCCCTTCGTGTAATTAGCAGAACTTCTTCTAATGTTGAAGAGCTGGTTTGTTCCATCATGTATGTCACTAGATATTATCTCGACATCCTACCTATTCATAACATGTAGGATATTTGACATTTTGTATTTAATTCTGATTTCCAGCTCAGAAATCTGAGCATGGTTCCACTTTTAACGATCCAATTGTATCTTCAAACAAAGAAAAGCTGTTCCATTAATTAATAGTACAAGGACTAGTGGATACAGATTGAAGGTTTTGGGCAGGGGATACAGGGGAATATGAGGAAGAACTTTTTTATGCAGCGGTTGGTGATGACCTGGAATTCACTGCCCACAAGGGGTGGTGGAAGCAGAGACAATCAATGACTTCGAGGAAATAGACTTGCAAGGCTATGGGGATTGAGCGAGGGAGTGGGACTGACTGGATAGCTCTGGAGAGCTGGCATGGACTCAATGGGCTGAATGGTCTCCTGTGCCATAAATGACTGCAGGTAATGTGCAAGAGCTAGAAAAGTCAGTCTGTCCAAATCTATGCACCTGTTCATCTACAATCTGCTGCTTGGTAGGAACATCTGTGGACTTGAGGTCAGCTTCCAGTATATGCTGATGCCATTCATCTCTATTACTGTGCTATCAGACTGCTTGTCTGACATCTAGTCTTGGATGAGAGACAATTTCCTCCAGCTAATCATTGGGCACACTGAATCTGTTGACTTTGGCCCATGCTGCCAACTCTATTTTTGCTAACTGTCTGCTTTCACCTCCATAACTTTGCCCACTTCCTCACCTATCTCGGCTCATTTTGCTCATGGAACCCTCATCCATGGCTTTCTCCTCCAGACTTCTCTGTTGCAATGCTCTACGGACTAATCAACCATCCTTTACTCTCAAATTTCTGCTCATCCAAAACTCTGCCGGTATCATATCCTTGTACCAAGTCGTCCTTGATCTACACCTGCTCCCCCAACACGTCAAATTTTAAATTCATATCCTCTTAATTAAATGCTATTTTTGTCTCTCTTTTCCTACCTCTGCAACCTCCTTCAGTCCTACACTGAACCCTCTTTTTTCCCCCCCCGCCCCCCCCCCCCCCCCCAAATCCACCCACAGTTCCGCTGACTGTCCTTTGTGCATTCTGTCTGCCCCACGATTGATGGCAGTGCCTCAGTTGGCTCAGTCCCAGACTCGCCCTAAAACCTTCCGCCCCTCGACCACCACCTCCCTTAAAAATTCTCCAAAAAAATAATACCTGTGACCAAGCTTCGGGTCACCTTCCTAATAGTCTCCCTTTGGTATGGTGTCTATGTTTGTTTTATTATGTTGCTGTGAAGTGCTTTTAATTTAAATCAGTATCTCAAAGTGCTATGTAAATGGAAGTTGTATTGTTTGTGTACACATGAACCATGTTAATGTGCCTGGAAACCTCTGTCAAAGGACTTGGTGTTGATTTTGATACCTAAGTGGTTAAAAGCAAGTTTGAAACAATGTGATTTGGTGTGTAAATAGAGTGGAAAACTGTCACTCCTTGGTTGAAGAATCTGGAGCAGACAATTTGCTAGATTTATGTAACTGGCAGAGTTCCTATGGAGACCAGAACTTTGTTCCATTTAAATTCCATCCAAGAAACACTCTTATTCAATCCTAAGCAATTTTCACAAAGGATAATTGATCCACTATGGCCTTGCTGTATGTAGGGTTATAATTTTTTTCTGAATAATATGATTGTACTAATGCTAATTTTTAATGGTTTCTACTTTAGAAAGTAACATGTTACATTCCCAATTTTTCTCCATTTTTGCTGTAGCAGTATCTTGCACTCCGATTGGTACTTGAGTGCACTTGCCTGCTCCTGGTTCTCTTTCTGCTCTATATCTTGGACACCGTAGTATCACTTTCCACTATCCTCATTCTGGTTCTTGTGTCACTGACTGACTTTCATAGTCAGTGGGAGATTATTGTTGGAAAGCCCATCAGAATGAGATTGAGCCAGGAGCAATTGTGTGCATTTTCCCCAGAGTGCTTACCTTCAGGAGCAGAGAGCAGTCAGACCTGTGTGGAAACAACCAGAACTGGGAGCCGTTAAATCCAGCGCAAGGCTCGGGGCTTTCACCTACCTTCAGGAGCGGAGAGCAGTCGGAGCTCTTCCAGCGTGCTGGAGTTGTGAAAAAAAAGCCAACTTTGATGTCACAGGAGAGCTGCAAGGTGATTGGTGAGTCACTGCTGTTAGGGAATAGCTGGGTAAGTATCTCAGGTAAGAAAAGTTTAAAGCTTATTTCAAATATAGTAAGTAGTGTTTTTTTTTTTTAGGGAGTTCTGTAGTAACGAGGACCAGGGAAGAAGGGCCCTAGAGTAACTGATATTATTGGGTAGTCATGGCAGGAGAGCTCAAAGTCGTGGTATGCTCCATGTCGGAAGCTGGGAACATTTTCAGTGCACGGGACCAGCATGTGTGCAGGGAATGTATCCAGCTGCCGCTCCTGGAAGCCCGGGTTTCGGAGCTGGAGCAGCAGCTGGGGACACTGGAGCATCCAAGAGGCGAACAGTATAGTGTATAGTACATTTAGCGAGGTGGTCACACCGCAGGCTCAGCCCACAGGCAGGAGGGGAATGGGTGACCACCAGGTAGCAAGAGGACTCGGCAGGCAGTTCGGGAATCTCCTGTGGCTATTCCCCTGCAAAACAGGTAGACTGCTTTGGATACTGTTGGGGGAATGGCCTCTCAGGAAAGTAGCAACAGCCCAATTTGTTGCACCACAGTTGGCTCTGCTGCACAGGGGCGAGGGAGTAAAAAGTGTGGGAATGCAATAGTTATAAGGGATTCAATTGTAACGGGAATAGATAGGCTTTTCTGTGGCTGCAAAAGAGACTCCAGGATGGGTATGTTTCCTCTCTGATGCTAGGGTCAAGGATGTCTCAGAGCGGTTACAGGACATTCTGAAACAAAAAAGGATGAGGTCCTAAAAGCAGATTATAGGGAGCTAGGATGTAAGTTGAAAAGTAGGACCTCAGGATTACTACCAATACCACATGCTGGTCAGTAGAAATAGCAGGTTATATGTGAGGGGGGAGGGTTTTAGATTTCTGGGACATTGGGACGGGTTCTGGGGGAGATGGGACCAATACAAACTGGACGGATTACACCTGGGCAGGACCGGGAATGATGTCCTAGCGGGTGTATTTGCTAGAGTGGTTGGGGAGAGTTTAAACTAAAATGGCAGGGGGATGGGAACCTTTGCAAGGAATCTGAGGAGGGGGGATCAAAGACAAGAACAAAAGACAGTAAGGGGAGTAAGAAAAGTGATGGGCAGAGAAATCAAGGGCCAGAATGAAACAGGGCCACTGAAAAATAGTGGGAAGGGGACAAGTAATCATAAGGCACAAAGCCTTGAGGCTTGTCTTTTTAATGCGCAGAGCATTCGCAATAAAGTGGATGAATTAATCGCGCAAATAGATGTAAACGGGTATGATATAGTCGGGATTATGGAGACATGGCTGCAAGGTGACCAGGGATGGGAAATGAACATCCAAGGATATTCAGTATTTAGGAAGGACCGACAAAAAGCAAAAGGTGGAGTTACATTGCTGGTTAAAGAGGGAATTAACACAATAGTGAGGAAAGATATTAGTTCTGACGATGTGGAATCTGTATGGATAGAGCTGAGAAACACTAAGGGGCAAAAAACATTAGTGGGGGTTGTATATAGACCCCCAAACTGCAGTGGTGATGTTGGGAATGGCATTAAACAAGAAATTAGAGATGCATGCGCTAAAGGAACGTCTGTAATTATGGGTGACCTTAATCTGGATATAGATTGGGCAAATAAAATTAAGCACAATAACGTAGAGGAGGAATTCTTGGAGTGTATACGGGATGGTTTTCTGGACCAATACATTGAGAAATCAACTAGAGAACAGGCCATCCTAGACTGGGTATTGTGTAATGAGAGGGGTTTAATTGACAATCTAGTGGTGCGAGACCCCTTGGGGACGAGTGACTATAATATGATAGAATTCTTCAAGTTGGAGAGCGACGTAGTTGATTCTGAGACAAGAGTCCTGAATCTTAGTAAAGGAAACTACGAAGGTTTGAGGCGCGAGTTGGCCATGACGGTTTGGGAAACGTTACTTAAAGAGATGATGGTGGAAAGGCAATGGCAACATTCAAACAGCGCATGGATGAACTGCAACAATTGTTTATCCTTGGCGCAAAAGTAAAACGGGAAAGGTAGCCAAACCATGGCTTATAAGGGAAATTAGAGATAACGTTAGATCCAAGGAAGAGGCATATAAGTTTGCCAGGAAAAACAACAGACCTGAGGATTGGGAGCAGTTTAGAATTCAGTAAAGGAGGACCAAGGGATTGATTAAGAAGGGGGAAATGGAGTACGAGAGTAAGCTTGCGGGGAACATAAAAACTGACTGTAAAAGTTTCTATAGGTATGTGAAGAAAAAAAGATTGGTGAAGACAAATGTAGGTCCCTTACATTCCCCTGTCGGAAACAGGAGAATTTATTATGGGGAATAAAGAAATGGCTGACCAACTAAGTGCATACTTTGGTTCTGTCTTCACAAAGGAGGACACCAGAAATGTTGGGGAACACAGGGCTTAGTGAGAGAGGAACTGAAGGAAATCAGTATTAGTAGAGAAATGGTGTTGGGGAAATTGGGATCGAAGGCCGATAAATCCCCAGGGCCTGATGGTCTGCATCCCAGAGTGGCCCTAGAAATTGTGGGTGCATTGGTGGTCATCTTCCAAGATTCTATAGACTCTGGAACAGTTCCTACAGATTGGAGGGTGGCTAGAGAGAAAGCAGGGCATTATAGACCAGTCTGCCTGACGTCGGTAGTGGGGAAAATTCTAAAGTCCATTATCAAAGATTTTATAGCAGAGCACTTGGAGAACAGTGGTAGAATCGGGCAGAGTCAGCATTGATTTAATAAAGGGAAATCCTGCTTGACAAATCTATTAGAATTCTTCGAGGATGTAACTAGTAGAGTTGATAAGGGGAGCCAGTAGATATGGTTTATTTGGACTTTCAGAAGGCTTTTGTCAAAGTCCCACATAAGAGATTAGCATGTAAAATTAATGCGCATGATAGAAACTTGGTTGGCGGACAGGAAACAAAGAGCAGGGATAAATGGGTCTTTTTCCGAATGGCAGGCAGCGACTAACGCAGGGATCGGTGCTAGGACCCCAGTTATTCACAATATATATTAATGATTTAGATGAGGGAACTAAATGTAATATCTCCAAATTTGCAGTTGAGACAAAACTGGGTGGGAGGGTGAGTTGAGGATGCAGAAATGCTTCAGGGTGACTTGGACAAGTTGAGTGAGTGGGCTAATGCATGGTAGATGCAGTATAATGTGGATAAATGTGAGGTTATCCACTTTGGTAACAGAAATAGGAAGATAGATTATTATCTGAACGGCTATAAACTGAGAGGGGGGAATATGCAGCGAGACCTGGGTGTTCTTGTACACTAGTCGCTGAAGGTAAGCATGCAGGTCCAACAGGCGGTAAAAAAGGCAAATGGTTTGTTGGCCTTCATAGCGAGAGGATTTGCGTACAAGAGCAGGGATGTCTTGCTGCAATTATACAGGGCCTCGGTGATGCCACACCTGGAATATTGTGTGCAGTTTTGGTCTCCTTATCTGAGGAAGGATGTTCTTGCTATAGAGGGAGTGCAGCGAAGGTTTACCAGACTGATTCCTGGGATGGCGGGACTGACGTATGAGGAGAGATTGAGTCGGTTAGGATTATATTTGCTGGAGTTCAGAAGAGTGAGGGGGGACCTCCTAGAAACCTATAAAATTCTAATAGGACTTGACAGGTTAGATGCAGGAAGGCTGTTCCTGATGGTGGGGGAGTCCAGAACCAGGGGTCATAGTCTCAGGATATGGGGTAAACCCTTCAGGACTGAGATGAGGAGAAATTTCTTCACCCAGAGAGTGGTGAGCCTGTGGAATTTTCTACCACAGAAAGCAGTTGAGGCCCAAACCTTGTATGTTTTCAAGAAGGAGTTAGATATAGTTCTTGGGTCTAAAGGGATCAAAGGATATGGGGCGAAAGCGGGAACATGTTACTGAGTTGGATGATCAGCCATGATAATGAATGGCGGAGCAGGCTCTAAGGGCTGAATGGCCTACTATTGCTCCTATTTTCTATGTGAGCTCCATAACTATCCCACATACCAGCTGCAGTTGAGGATGTCAAGAATGGAAATTACCCCATTTAGAAAGGGCTAGGAATAGGAGAGGAGAGCTCGAGTTGCGGACAGACAGGAGAACAGGGTTGGGACCGCACAGGTGACCAGTTTAAGGTGTAGTAGCTATTGTCTCCAACTAATGTTACACTTCTAGCTGAATGAAGCCCAATACACGTGAGACTTGACTATAATTCATTTTTGTGCTTTGCATGTCTATTGCATATAGACTATCCAGTTGTATGGACCTGTGACTTCAGCAGCTCTAATCAGTTGATATATTGGCTGTGGGGGAAAAAAAGGGCTGTCATTGCAGATGCGATAAAGTGATGTATAAATTTCTGCTAAAAGGGAAGTGGAAATATCAGTTGTGCAGTTGGGGGCAAGACATGACATGGGGTGAAGCAGAAAATGATTTACTCCAAATCTTTTGTGGAGCCTAACCATGGACATGGACCTTTTGGGCCTTATTTCTGTGCCCTATTTCTGTGCTGTAAATGCTTTGTTGTGCTTTACATTTAACTTGGAGTGTTTCATGCTGATGTTTTCCAAACTGAAAGAAGGTCTCTAATACTGACATCTCCTTGGAATCCTAAAAATCGACTTCAAACTATTTCTCATCGGAAGCTCTTCCAATTTAAGTTCCACGGTTCAGATCTCATTGCTGCATGAACTGTGTCCGTGGAAATCAATGTAGAATAGAATTGAGAAATCAACTTATTGTCCCTGATGAAACCAATCCAGAAGGACCATAGAATCATACAGCAGAGAAAGGGTTATTTGGCCCATTGTGCTTATGCTGGCTCTTGGAAAGAGTTATCCAATTATTTCCACTCCTGCCGCTCATCCCCAATCTTCAACTTTGGGATTTACTTAGGAATAGCAGGTCTGATTTCTAACATGGAAAGGAATTAGATCACAGTTTTCATTATCAATGAGAATATTTGCCTTGTAAGAGCAAAAAGGGTAGAATCGAGTCATCCTCCAGTCAGTGGGCAAGTTGCCAAACACCCAAATTACTTAATTTTACAGAAACCATGAATGAGTAATGTTTTCTAATGCTTCTAATTTGTTATTTCATTTCAGGGGGAACAGATTGTTTGACTTATTTTGTTCAATGTAAGCAATTTCATTAATGGCAAACAAGGAAATCAAACCCATGTCATAACGTTGGCTTTGAATTCTATTGTTTTGGATTAGAGGTCATCAGCCAACAGCCGAGAGGTGGTTCGAATCGGGCAGAGTCAACATAGTTTTGTGAAAAGGAAATCATATTTAAGCAATTTATTGGAGTTCTTTTGAAGAAGTAGCATGTGCTGTGGATAAAGGGGATCTGGTGGATGTACTGTATTTGGATTTCCAGAAGCATTTGCTAAGGTGCCAGATCAAAAGTCATTGCGTAAAATAAAAGCTTATGGTGTAGGGGGTAACATTTTGGCATGGATAGAAGATTGGCTAGCTAACAGGAAACAGAGAGTAGGCATAAATAGGTCATTTTCTGGCTGGCAAGATGTAACAAGTGATGTGCCACAAGGATCAGTGCTGGGGCCTCCACATTTTACAATCCATATAATTGACATGGATGAACGGACCGAATGTATGGTTGCTATATTTGCTGATGACGCAAAGATAGGTAGGAAAGTAAGTTGTGAAGAGGACATGAGTCTGCAAAGGGATATAGATAGATTGTGAGTGAGTGGGCAAAGGTCTGGCAAATGGAGTATAATGTGGGAAAGTGGGAAATTGTCCACTTTGGCAGGAAAAATAAAAAAGCATATTATCTAAGTAGTGAGAGATTGCAGAGCTCTGAGATGCAGGGGGATCTGGGGGTGTCCTCGTGCATGAATCGCAAAAGGTTAGTATGCAGGTACAGTAAGTAATTAGGAAAACTAATAGAATGTTATTGTTTATTGCAAATTGAATACAAAAGTAGGGAGATAATCGTTATACAGGGCATTGGTGAGATCATACCTGGAGTACTGTGTACAATATTGGTCTCCGTATTTAAGGAAGTAATTAAATGCGTTGGAAGCAGTTCAAAGAAGGTTTACTAGACTAATACTTGGAATGGAAAGGTTGGACAGGCTGGACTTGTATCCGCTGGTATTTAGAAGAGTAAGGGGTAACTTGATTGCAACATTCAAGATCCTGAGGGGTCTTGACAGGGTGGATGTGGAAAGGATGTTGCCTCTTGTGGGAGAATCTAGAGCTAGGGGTCTAGGGGCGGCGCAGTGGTTCGCACCGCAGTCTCTCAGCTCCAGTGACCCAGTTTCAGTTCTGGGTACTGCCTGTGCAGAGTTTGCAAGTTCTCCCTGTGACTGCGTGGGTTTCTGCCCGGTGCTCCGGTTTCCTCCCACAGCCAAAGACTTGCAGGTTGATAGGTAAATTGGCCTTTGTAAATTGCCCCTACTGTAGGTAGGTGGTAGGAGAATGGTGGGGATGTGGTAGGGAATATGGGATTAATGTAGGATTAGTATGAATGGGTGGTTGGTCAGCACAGACTTGGTGGGCCGAAGGGCCTGTTTCAGTGCTGTATCTCTAAATAAATAAAAAATAAATCAATAAATAAATGGAACTGTTTAAAAATAAGGGTCACTCATTTAAGACAGATGAGGAGAAATTTTTATCCGAGGGTCGTGAGTCTTTAGAACTCTCTTCCTCCAAAAGGCGGTGGAAGCAGAGTCTTTAAATTTTAAGGCACAGGTAGATAAATTTTTGATAAGGGAGTGAAAGGTTATTGTGGGGTAGGTGGGAATGTGGAGTTGAGGTAACAATCCGATCAGCCATGATCTTGTGGAATGGTGGAGCAGGCTCGAGGGACCGAGTGGCCTACTCCTGCTCCTAATTCATTTTTGTATGTCCTATCTACAATGGAGAGTTGAAAGAGACTGCAAATGTTATGGGAATTCCGAGGGGGGAATTGGAACATGGCATCTGGATCATCTGCTGCATCCTTCCAAGCCTGTACCTCCAAGATATACTTGTTTTAGCTTAGTTTGCAGCAGTATTTCCTCTCTACGCCATTTAATGTCCCTCTGTAAGGTCCTGTCTACTTCCTCATCCTTTTTTTCTCAAGTTACTCCCCTGATGCTGGGGATTATGGTTTGATTGTTCTGTGCAGCACTTTTATGACTTTAATATCTTCCTTATGTTAGGTTACTATAAAAATGATACTTAAGGTGTGGTTTAATATGCATGTTGTAAAGTTTGGCATTTTCTGACTTGCATTCTACTAATTTATTGATTGTGATCTATTATTTATTGCAGCCCATCAGTGATTGACAAATTGAGTACTGATTCCTGTGAACCTCACTTGTTTTTAAACCTCATTCTACACCATTCATCACGTACATCTGACCCTATTCATGCAGCATCTTAGCCTTCATAAATCTCATTTGCCTCTCCTGTGCTCATTTACAGGTATAATCTTTTTGTGGGAGGGGTACTAACTGATTCTTTAAACTCAACTTTTCTTTCTTCTCACCCCGCCATTACTCATTTTATCAGCTTCAAATTCCCACTGCTTCAGAATTCCTAGCAGTGGCCCAAATACCAACCTGATTATTAGTATTTATGTTCCCTGCCTCACACCACCCTGTTATCAATCTCCTAGCAAGTATTCTTTTCCATCTGCCAACTTCTGCCTTGAATTCCAACTGTTTCAATTTCTGAAGCAGCCTTTGAGGATCGGATGATTTTCAGTAGTCCATTTGGGATTTCAACTCCAAAAAAGAAAATCAAGGCGATTGAGCAGGCAGAAACTTGCCCTTTTGATGCATTGTTAACTGCTATTCACTAGATTATTGCAGCTGCCAAAAAAATTGTGCCTCAACCTGACGCATGCAACCCTATCATGTTCGAGTTTTCAAAACAAACTACTGATAAATCTACACCATACCCCCCCCAGAGTTTGTTTGCCAGTAAAAAGAAAGACTGGCATTTCTATAGCACCTTTCATGACCTCAGGACACCCTAAAGTGCTTTTAAAGCCAATAAAGTACTTTGCGGCAACTGTTGTAATGGATGGCATTCTTTTGTTCTTCCTTGCTCATGGTTGTTCTCTCCTTTCTAGCTCTCTTCCCCACCCAGTAGGGACACATGAGGACTGCCAAGTGTGCAAAGGGATACTGTTATACCAGCCAGAACCATGCAGTTTCCCACCATTTTAGGTCCTGCTGGTGAATCAAGTGCACGGGAGTCCCACAGGCTGGCCTGCTTCAAGCAACAGTTACCAACCCTGTTGCTTGGTTTTGAGCTTCTATTGCCAGACATGTCATCTTGGAGCCACCTTGACTGCAAATAAGCGCCACTTAACTCTGGAGCAGAGGAAGGATAAATCTGCACCTTCCCCTGTAGTTTCCCTCATTGGTACTTGATACGTGGTGGCAAGCTGATATTTGTTTTCATTGTGTTGGGATAACCGATGCTATTAAATGATTAGTTTTAGGAATAGTGTTAGATCATTAAATTAGGGTAATCAATGACTAAAATTAGCTTTTATTTAGAATTGTGTAATCATTTTAAACTAGAACAATGCCTTTTCCTGTGAAGCTGTATCATGCTGCTTTGCTGTGTTTAGTAAAGTCCGTATTCCCCTATGGAGGAAAACCAGAAATCTGAGTAATTCAGTGGCAATCCTCGGCATTTGGTACTTTCTGCCTTCAAGAAGGTAAACTTTGATCAGTGTGCTGTATACGAATATAAGGTCAAACAATTGATTTATGCATGAGCATGCTTGGTTAAACACATTTCCTGATGAGAAGGCTGTGACTTTTATAATTTTTTATTTAGGATCGGGTAGGGAATGGTGTTGCTGTATTTCTGCACAAGAATCCTTTGTGGGTTCTTTGGACTTGCTTGTGAAGTACCTGTTCTTTTAACTGAGCTGACAAACTATAATATTGACTTGTACTTGGCATTGGCATTATTGGTTTCTTGGGAATTTTTTTCTTTTCCTGCTGATCTTGGATTTAATCTAAAGATCCAAGGTAATAAATTTGAATTGTTTGCCATGTGAAACATTGACTTATTGGTGGCTTTCTTGCTTATAAGTCAAAGGTCCTAGGTTCCAGCCCCACTCCAGAACTTGACCACATAATCCAGACTAAAGGTTCAAAGCTGTATAGAGGGGGTGATTTTTTTTTTGGATGGACATTAAACTGAAACCTTGCCCACTTGCTTTTCAAGGTAAGCAACCAGTGTGCTGTATATGAACACACAAAAGATTCTATGGCACAGTTGGAAGACGAGTAGGGAGATTCTTCATCTTTCTTGGTCAACACCTAGCCCTTTACCAATGCCACCAAAATCAGATCACCACAGTGCTGTGTGAGAGACTGTCATTTCATGCCATTTCTAGAATCATAGAAAATAGGAGCAGGAGTAGGCCCTATGAGCCTGCTCTGCCATTCATTATGATCATGGCTGATCATCCAACTCAGTAGCCTGTGCCTGCTTTTGCCCCACACTTGTTTTTAATAGTGATTGTGATTGCCATTAATCATTTTCAACCAAGAAAATCACAGTCCAAAAAAATGTGATATCCTCCTCGCCTCCCAACAAGTTTGAGGAGATTGAGTTTGTTGCTCACACAAAATTGAGACATCCACTTTTTCCCCATGCTCCATCTTTGAACCTGCATCTCTCTAGTCTGTCACATTTTCCCTCATGTCCTTGTCCTGTCCATGAAACTCATCTCCTATTTCATTTGAGTTCACCTCCTATTAAACTGATCACCAAACTGGTGAGCTTCCAGTGTAATTGGGACCCTCTTTGGGCAGTATACTTTTCCCTTTCTAGAATAGAAAAAGCGAAGTATTTAAATGGCGAGAGACTGCAGAATACTGTAGTACAGAGGGATTTGGGTGTCTTTGTACATGAATTGCAAAAAGATAGCCTGCAAGTATAGCAAGTAACTAGGAAGGCAAATGAAATGCTGAACGTTATTGCAAGGGGGTGGAGTATAAAAGTAGGGAAGTCTTGTTACAACTGTACAGGATGTTGAGACCGCACCTAGAGTACTGCATACAGCTTTGGTCTCCTTTTATTTAAGGAGGTATATACTTGCATTAGAGGCAGCTCAGAGAAGGTTCACTGATTTGATTTAATATAAAAGCAAAATACTGCAGATGCTGGAAATCTGAAATAAAAACAAGAAATGCTGGAAATACTCAGCAGGTCTGGCAGCATCTGTGGAGAGAAGCAGAGTTAACATTTCAGGTCAGTGACCCTTCAGAACTGGCAAATATTAGAAATGTGAAAAGTTATAAGCAAGTAAAGCAGGGGTGGGGCAAGAGATAACAAAGGAGAAAATGTAGATAGGACAAGGTCACCGTATAGCTGACCAGAAGGTCGTGGAGCAAAGGCAAACAATATGTTAATGGTGTGTTGAAAGACAAAGCATTAGTACACATAGGGTGTTAGTGGACTGAAAATTGAACAGCCGCAAGTACAAACATGGAAAAAAAACTGAAAAGAAAACAGTGGGTAAGCAAACAGAACAAACTAAGAAATAAAATAAACACAAAAAATATAAAGCAAAAAATAACTAAATATAAAAGTAAAATGGGGGACCCGTCATGCTCTGAAATTATTTTACTCTGTCTTCAGTTGGGCAGGCTTTAGTGTGCCTAATTGGTAAATAAGATGCTGTTCCTCGAGCTTGCATTGATGTTCAGTGGAACACTGCAGCAATCCCAGAACAGAGATGAGAGCAGGGGGGAGTGTTGAAATGGCAAGCAACCGGAAGCTCAGGGTCCTGCTTGCGGACTGAGCGGAGGTGTTCCACAAAGCAGTCACCCAGTTTGCGTTTGGTCTCCCCAATGTAGAGGAGACCACATTGTCAGCAGCGAATACAGTATACTACATTGAAAGAAGTACAAGTAAATCGCTGCTTCACCTGAAAGGAGTGTTTGGGGCCTGGGATAGTGAGGAGAGAGAAGGTAAATGGGCAGGTAATTACACCACCTGCGATTACAGGGGAAGGGGATGAGGCGATGGGGGTAATGGAGGAGTGCACCAGGGTGTCACGGAGTGAACGATCCCTTCGGAATGCTGACAGGGGAAGGGAGGGAAATGCATTTGGTAGCGGCATCACGCTGGAGTGGCGGAAATGGCTGTTTGGGTGGGAAGTGAGGACAAGGGGAACCCTGTCACGGTTCTAGGAGGGAGGGGCAGGGGTGAGGGTAGAGGTGTGGGAATGGGCCAGTCACGGTTGAGGGCCCTGTCAACCACGGTGGGAGGAGGGGGGAATCCTTGGTTGAGGGATTCTTGACCTCTTTGTACTAGCACTGGCTATGCCTTCAGCCACTTAAGCCCCAAGCTCTGCAATTTCCTTTTTTAAACTCTCCTGCCTCTGTCTCTCCTTTAAGATCCTCAAAACCCACCTGAAGTTTTTGATTTTCCTAATTAAAGATGCTATAATGAATGGAATGTTGTGCAGGTGGAAAGTTATTTAATTTTGACACAGTGCAGCAATTGTTATGCTGCAAACTGGTTCATTTTAGAAGAAAGACCTTGATCTAAAGGTTTGCTTCCTCCTTCCTGTACAAGATATGTGGACTGTATATTTTGAGGGTAGTGTGTGCTTGTTTTTCCAACTCCTACTTCCTGTTAGTGCAGGAAATGAACACCACTGTGGGCAGAGTTTCTCCCAAGATCAGAAATTTCTGCCAAAAAATGAAATTGCCATTCATGCTTCAGCATGAATTGAGAGGGAATTGTTGGGTGGATAAGAAGTGTGCCAGCATGGATTGGGGCGGGGGTAGAGGGAGAGATGTGCCGCCATGAACTGAAGAGGGTTGGGGGGAATAAGGGACCAGAGTGAAGCCGGGCAAGGAGACGCAAGAGCACCAGCATGAATTGAGTTGGGAAGAATAATTTGTGGGGTAGGGCAAAGACTTATAACAGAATCCATTGAAGTTGTATTAACACCTCAGATTCAAGTTGGTGTTGGAGTTGAGTGCTATGGAAAAGTAGAGGTAATTAAATTATAGAATATGATGGTTTTTGAAAGAGAGTGTTGGAAAGATGTTGTAAATTGGTCACTATCTGGAGAGAGAATTGGTATTTTGGATAGAGACACTCTGAACTGAAAAGGGAAGTCAGCAAACCAGAAGGACCTTTTGTTTTCTCTATTGGTTTAGAGTCAGGTTCCAGTGGCTGGTGCCTGAAGTAATACTGTTAAATCCAGGGTCTACTGATTTTTCTTCCAATCTCTACAGAAGCCAGGATCAGCGTCCTAAACAATGGGAACTAGTTCACAAATTGAACTTCTGAACTCTGCTCAGAAATATATAAAAGACTTGAGAGGAGAATTGTGGGCGACAATCACATACCTAATATGGTAAGTACTATTGCGCACACGACTTTAATGACCTCAATATTTTTAAATAAATGAGACAAAGATTAAAAATTGCTGAACAAAATAAATAGTTGTCTTCTGCATAGTCGAGCAACTTAAAAAAAAAATGAGCAGAACATTTAGTGCAAGGGAGCAAACTTGAATGGGAGAAAATGACAGAAAATAGCTAAGGATAGGAGCAGTGTAAGAAGCAATAGACTGAAAGGTCAGAGTGGGATGAAATGGAAGTCTGCCTTATCCTTGCAGAGATGTTCGCCAATCCTTGGGGCTCACTAGTTTTTGTCTCTTCCCCCTTCACATTGGGGCTCACTACTTACATCTCTTCCTGCTCACATTTTTTCTATCTTCCGCCTTCTACGCTGCTGCAGCTGATAGGACAGTGTCTTGCCTTTCTCCTGGGCGCTCTAGCCTGCTGGGCCTGTACATTGCCTTTAACAACTTCAGACCTTGGCACACTATCTGCTGGCCATATTAGCTCTGCTTCCTTTTGGAGCTGCTCATCAGGCTGTGAAAAGGCTGTAAAAACATTAAGTAAGCTTAATCTTTATGCTGACTGGATATTTAACACATTCTTGAACTGTTGGGATCATGGCAATATTTTGCTTGAGGTAAATGGCAAGGTTGTGGAATGGAGTTGTATTTAGTAGTTACGGAGTCCTATGTCGACTTGTCCTATCTGGGTCTTTAGGATGTGGGTGGGTGTGTATATTGTAAGAGGAAGGAAAATCGGTGACACTTTGGTTTATGTCTTGGTTATCAATTACCAAGTTATCTTGACCAAGATTTGGAAGCAAATTCTTTACGCATGAGGGCAAACAGAGTTAAAATTCCTTGCCTGCTCCAAGGGTAGTCATAGTGTTTCGATAAGAGTCTCTGGGAGATGCTCGAGCAGCCATGGGGAACACTCTCTGAGGAAGTGTCTGAACTTGTGCTCACATGCATGTCAGTAAACGAGAATGGAAACTGTGAACATTCCTTGTGCTATTCCATCTCGTATCCATTCCACAGCTCTGTGGAGTCTGAGATGCAGCTTCGGGGGAAATCTTATTTATCAATGCATGATGGATGAGATGGATGTAAGGCTGTGAGATAGTGTTAGCATTTCAGTATTTATTGTGTATGCTGCTTTTTTTTATTGCTGTTGTTGTGGACATTGAACAGAGTCTGGAGGTAATGATCTACAGGGATGTTTCAAGGACAACCTGATCACTTTCTGTATATACTTGGCTCGTACTTGCTTACGGCAACGCATGCATCCTTTGCGTAGGTTCAAATTCATGTCTTTGCAATAATAATGTGACTTTGTGAAATAGATGCAGTGGTATATTGTCAACGGAGACGTTGGGAAAGATCGAATCCATTATTGAAACTGTTTCAGTCTTAATATTTTGTTACCTTAGGTTCAATTGACAGAATGCACATTTTCTTCCAAGTCAGGAACAACATGAGTTCATATAGTGCCTTATAACATAGTAAAATGATCCAAGATGCTTCACAGGAATGTTATAAAACAGTTTGACACTGTACCACGAGATATTGAGAGGTGACCAACAGCTTGGGTGAAGAGGTATATTTTTAAGGAGCATTATAAAGGAGGAGAGAGAGAGGGGGGTAGAGAGGAGGAGGGGTTTAGGAAGAGAATTGCAGAGCACAGTAGCCAGTGATGGAGCAACTAAAATCACGCATGTTCTAGAGGCCAGAATTAAATGAAAGATGAGTGTTGTAGGGCTGTAGGAGATTCGAGATGGGGTGGAGCAACGCCATGAAAGGATTTGAAAAATTTGAAATTTAAAACTGGTGATTCTTAACTGCAAAATAGTGTAGGTCAGCGAGCGCAGGGATGATAGGTGAACAGGACTTGGTGCAAGTTAAGACACTGGCAACAGAGTTTTGGTTGACCTTCAGTTTATGCAGGGGAGGCCAGCTAGGAGTGAGTTGGAATAATCAAGTCTAGAAGTAACAGGCATGGATGAGGGTTTCAGCAGATGAGCTGAGGCAGGGGCGAGCCAGGTGATGTTATGGAGGTGGAAAATAGGCGGTCTTCGTAACGGTGCAGACGTGTGGACGGAAGCTCATCTATCAAATACAACACCAAGGTTGTGAACAGTTAATTCAGCCTCACTGTTGAGGAGAGGAATGGAGTCAATGGCTAGGGAATGGTGTTTTTGGCAAGGCCTGAAGATGCTAGCTTCAGTCTCTCCAGTGTTTAGTTGGAGGAAATTTCTGCTCATCACTGGATGTTGGATACATTGTCTCATAATTTAGAGACAGTGGAGGGGTCAAGAGGGGTGGTGGTGATGTAGATAAAAGCAAAATGCTGCAGATGGTGGAAATCTGAAATAAAACCAAGCGCTAGAAATACTCAGCAGGTCAGGCAGCATCTGTGGAGAGAGAAGCAGTTAATGTTTCAGGTCTGTGACTGTGATGAAGTAGAGTTGGATGTCGTCAGCATACATGTGAAAACTGACGCTATTTTTGGATGATTTCGCTGAGGGGCAACATGTAAATGATAGATAGCAGGGAGCCAAGGTTTGTTCCATGGGAATCACCAGAGGTAATAGTGAAGGAGCAGGAAGAGAAGCCATTGCTGTTGATTCTCTGGCTATGACTGGATATATGAGAATGAAACCAGGCAAGTGCAGTCCTGCCCAACTGGATGACCGAGGCATTGGAGGAAGATGATGTGGTCCAAGGCTGCAGACAGATTGCGAAGGATGAGGTGGAGTACTTTATTTTTGCCACAATCCCATGATTCCATTTGTAACTTTTCATAAAAAGCCATCTCAGTACTGTGGTGGAGCAGAACTGAGTGTTGGGAAAGATGGGCACAAATTTGGAAGACAACACGTTGAAGGTCTTGAGAGGAAAGGGAGGTTGCAGCTGGGGAGCTCGGGGTTGGGGTGTTAGTTTGAAAGTCTGAGGGTTCAAGGGTGGTTGATTTGAGGAGTGGGTGGTGGTGGCAAATTTGAAAGAGGGAGGGCTAGTACCTGAGGAGAGGGGACAGTTAACAATATCAACTAACATAAGAGTCAGGAAGAGAAGAGGTTGTCAGTTTATTGGGAGTAGGGTTGAGGGAGCAGGAGGTGGGTCTTATGGATAAGATCTTGGAGAGAGGACATGGGGGGAGATTGGAGAGAAACTAAGTTCATGCCTAGGGCAGGGGAGAGCCTTGGATGAAGTTTGACTGGATGGGCTCATGGAACGGAGGGAAGTGACAAGCAGCTGAACGGATGGTCTCAATCTTGGTGATAAAGTCCATGAGTTCCTTTACACTTGTTTCAAGATGAGAGTGCGAGAGAAGGGTTTAAGAAGACAGTTTGCAGTTGCAAAGGGAAGCTGGGGGTTTTCCTTGCCTTCGAAGATGATTCTGGAATAATCCGTTTTGGTAGTTGAGCTGAACCTGATGGCGTTATAAGTGATCCAGCCAGATCTGGCAGTGGATGGCTAATCCAGTTATCTACCATATGCTTTCAAGTCTGTGCCCCTTGGACTTCAAGGGAGTGGACATGAGGGTTGTCCTGGGGGTATGGCCGGGGTGAGGAAGAGTAAAAGTTTTAATGGGAGCTAGGACTTCTAAGGTGGAAGTGAGGGTGTGATTTAAGCAGATGGGTAGGTGCAGAAGTATTGTGATGAATGGAGGGCCAAAGGTTGGACAGTTGGGATTTTGAAAGTGCAGTTGCAAATTAATTGGGACAGAGATGTTTTTTAGGGGTGGCCACAATGAAACTGGGTTGGAAGTGAGAAGGAATACGTGGGCGGTGAGCGATACAAGTAAGTTACCGCAGATGTCCTTGGCTGTGATTGATACCATGGGAGTAGCAAGGCCACGTGAGATGGCAAGGTCAAGGGGTTAGCAATGAATATCGGTTGGTGAGATTACAAGCTCAAAGCACCATGGACTTGAGCACTCCATCTAACTTGATAATTTAGCAGGACTGAGCTGCACTATCATAGGTGCTGTCTTACAAATAAGTTAAACTAAGCTATGCCGTTAATATGAAGTCAAACTAAACGGGCAATCTGTTGAAGTGGATGTAAAAGGGCGGCACAGTGGTTCGCACCGCAACCTCACAGCTCCAGCGACCCAGGTTCAATTCTGGGTACTGCCTGTGCGGAGTTTGCAAGTTCTCCCTGTGACCACATGGGTTTTCGCCGGGTGCTCCGGTTTCCTCCCACAGCCAAAGACTTGCAAGTTGATCGGTAAATTGGCCATTATAAATTGCCCCTAGTATAGGTAGGTGGTAGGGGAATTGAGGGAAGGTGGGGTTGTGGTAGGAATATGGGATTAATGCAGGATTAGTATAAATGGGTGGTTGATGGTTGGCACAGACTCGGTGGGCCGAAGGGCCTGTTTCAGTGCTGTATCTCTAAATAAAATAAATCCCATGGTACTCTTCAGAGAAGAGCAGTCTATTCTGGAACATAGGAAATAGGAGGAGGCTATTTGGACCCTCAAGCTTGCTGTCATTCAACTAGATCATGGCTGATCTACCTCAATACCATTTTCCCCGAACTATCCCCATATCCCTTGATATCTAGAAATCTGTGGATCTCTGTCTTGAATATATTCGATGACTGATTCTCCACAGTCCTCTGGGGTAGAGAATTCCAAAGATTCACCACCTTCAGTGAAGAAATTTCTCCTCATCTCAGTCCTAAATGGCTTGCCCCTTATTCTGAGACTGCCCCCGGTTCTAGATTCTTTTCTTTCCTTCCCCTTCTCTTTTTTCCACCCCACACCCCCCCACACACACCCCAGCCATGAGAAAGTTCCTTCCTGCATCTACACTGTCGAACCTGTACACCTTTCATTCTTCTAAACCCTTGAATATAGGTCCAGTCTCCTCATCTCTAAGGACAATCCAGCCATCCCAGAGATCAGTCTGGTAAACGTTTGCACTCCCTCTATGGCAGTTAAATCCTTCCTTGGGTAAGGAGACCAAAACTGTACACAATAGTCCAGGTGCAGTCTCACCAAGGTGCTATACAATTGCAGCAAGACTTCTTTACTCAACTCAAATCTTCTTGCAATAATGGCCAACGTACCATTTGCCTTCCGAATTGCTTGTTGCACCTGCGTGTTAGCTTTCAGTGACTTGTGAACACAGACACCCAGGTCCTTTTGGACATCAACACTTCCTAATCTCTCTCCATTTAAGAAATGCGCTACATTTCTGTTTTTCCTATCAAAGTGGAAAACTTAACATTTTTCCATGTTGTATTCCGTCTGCCATGTTCTTGCTGACTCACTTAGCCTGTCTAAATTTTCCTTGAAGCCTCTTTTGCATCCCCCTCACAACACCAATTCCTACCTAGTTTTGTCATCAGCAAACTGGGGAAATAGTACTAAGAACAAAATACTGTGGATGCTGGAACTCTGAAATGAGAACAGAAAGTGCTGAAAATACTGAGCAGGCCTAGCAGCATCTGTGTAAAGAAACAGTTAATGTTTCAGGTCTGTGACC
The DNA here is from genome assembly GCF_036365525.1 of Heterodontus francisci. Lineage (NCBI taxonomy): Eukaryota > Metazoa > Chordata > Chondrichthyes > Heterodontiformes > Heterodontidae > Heterodontus > Heterodontus francisci. The sequence continues at coordinate 29,338,693 of NC_090373.1, forward strand.
CTTCATCAGAACTGGCAAAAGGTAGAAATGTTAGTATTTGAGCAAGTGAAATTATTAATTTATTTAATCTTCCCCCCCCCCCCCCCCAACTGTCCTATCACAGTCCTTCCTTCCTTGATCTTCCTCCCCCTCTCCCCCTTTCACTTGCTTAAAGACTGTTAAATTTTGAACTTCTGCCAGTTCTGATGAAGGGTCACAGACCTGAAATGTTAACTCTGTTTCTGTCTACACAGATGCTGCCTGACCTGCTGAGTATTTCTGTTCTCATTTGGGGAAATAGTACATTTGGTCCCCACATCCAAATCATTGATATATATTGGACTCAAGCACTTATCCTTGCGGTATTCCACCAGTTACAGCCTACTAACCTGAGAATGACCTGTTTACTCCTACTCTGTTTTCTGTCCATTAATTAATTCTCAGTCCATGCCAGTATTTTACCCCGAACCCCACATGCTCTAATTTTGCTTAATGACCTCCTATGTTGGACCTTATCAAAAGCCTTCTGTAAATACGAATACACTACATGCAATGGTTTCCCCTTATCTATTCTACGAGTTACATCTTCAAAAAAAACTCTCAGGCTTGTCAAACATAATTTCCCTTTCATAAATCCATGCTGACTCTGCTCAAACCTGCCGTTATTTTAAATGTCTAGGTATCACGCCCTTTATAATAGATTCTAGCACTTTCCCTAACAGATCTATAGATCCTTGTTTTCTCTCTCACTCGTGCCTTTAAGTAGTGTGATTAAATTTGCTACCTTCCAATTTGCAGGAACTGTTCCAAGATCTATAGAATTTTGGAGGATGACCAATGCATCCACCATCTCTATAGCCATCTCTTAAAACACTCTAGGTTGTTGATCAGGTCCAGTGGATTTATCTACTTTCAGTCCCATTAATTTCCCAAGTACTATTTTTTTAAAACTTTATGTATTTCCTTTCAGTTCCTCATTCTTGCTAGTCCCTTGGTTCTCTAGTAATCCTGGGAGTTTTTTTTTGTATCTTCCTTTGAAGACAGATAAAGTATTTGTTTAATTTCTCTGCTATTTCCTTAATCACCATTATAAATTCTTCTGTCCCTGCCTGTAGTGGGTCTATATTTTTCCTCGTTAATCATGTCTTTGTGAATTTCCTTTTTACATAACTATAAAAACTTTTACAGTCTGTTTTTTTTTTTGTTCCGAGTTTACTTTCATGCTCTATTTTCTCTTTCTTTATCAGTTTCTTGGGCCGCCTTTGCTAAATACTAAAATGCTCCCAATCCTCAAGCTCACTACTTTGTCAACTTTATAAGCTTCTTCCTTTGATTGAATACAATCTTTAAGTTCTCTTGTTAGCCATGGTTTGATCACCTTTTTCTGCTGGGTTTTGTGCATCAAAGCATGTAAATTTGTAAAGCACATATTAATTCTTTAAATGCTGGCCATTGCCATTGTCTATCTACCAATGCCAGTTTGCCCCACATACTTTCAAAGTTTCCTTTGTTCAGATTGAAGACCCTCATTTTGGGTTGAACTACATCACATTCAAACTTAGAATTTTACATTATCATTATGGTCACTCTTTCCTAGAGGCTCCTTTATAACAAGATTATTAATTAACCCTTACTCATTGCACAATACTTGATCGAAAATAGCTCATTCTCCAGTTGGTTCCTCAACATACTGTTTGCTCTGAATTCACAGCAACAACACACAGTATAAACTTTCTGCAGGTTCCAGGGTTTCCCAAAACACAGGAGGCAACAGTAACCACACTGGATGCAGGAATTCCTCAGACAGGAGGCAATAGACATCTGCCACCTTTCAAATACAGGATTTCTTTTCAAGAGATGCAGGCGCTCTCTCTTTATAGAGAGAGGTATTTTCTCAGGTCTCCAGGCAGGTCGCAGCCAGATTTCAACTGCCTGCTTCTTATCTAGCTCACTGGTACTTTCACAATCCAAAAGTGAAAAGAACTTCAACAATCAAGTCACATCTAAATCTTGACCTGTCATTCCCTGCTGAGTTGTGGGACCTGGACAAGTTGTACGGGTTGCACCTGAACCAGAATGGGACCAACATCCTGGCTGGGAGGTTTGCTAGTGCTGTTGGTGGGGAGGAGATTTAGACTAATTTGGCAGGGGGATGGGATAAAGAGTGGAGTTACAGTAGGGGGTGATGCACAGTCAATTGTAGAAGAGAAACTGAGTCAGTCTGGAGGCAGAGCAACTATAGACCTGTTAAGGCACAAGTGAAAAATGCAAGATTGGATTGGTCTATTTTAATGCAAGGAGTCTTACTAGTAAGGCAGATGAATTGAGGGCGTTGATTAGCACATGGCATTATGATATTGCTATCACAGAGATATGTTTGAGGGAGGGGCAGGACAGGCAGCTCAATATTCCAAGGTATAGAATCTTCAGGCATGACGGGAGGGGGTAGAAGAGGAGGTGGCATTGAACTAAAGACGAGAAATGGTGGAAATACTCAGCAGGTCTGGCAGCATCTGGAGAGAGAAGCAGAGTTAACCTTTCAGGTCAGTGACCTTCAGAACTGGCAAATATTAGAAATGTGAAAGGTTTTAAGTAAGTAAAGTAGGGGTGGGGCAAGAGATAACAAAGGAGATGGTGTAGATAGGACGAGGTCACAGAATAACTGACCAGAAGGCCATGGAGCATTGCACTGTTGATCAAGGAGTCAATTACTACAGTAAAGATGGGCCGGAAATAAAGGTACTGAATTGGGGGAAGGCCGATTTTAAGATGAAACCGGATCTGGCCAAAGTGGATTGGGAGCAGCTACTTGTAGGAAGTCGACATCCGATCAGTGGGAGTCATTCAAAGAGGAAATACTGAGTTCAGAGCCAACATGTACCTATTAAGGTGAAGGGTAGGACCAACAAGTCCAGGGAACCCTGGATGTTGAGGGATATAGAGGATTGGATCAGTTATATAAAAAAAAAAGAGGCTTATGACAGATTCAGAGCGCTGAAAACAGTGGAGGCACTAGAGGAGTATCGAAAGTGTAGGGGGAGTACTTAAAAAAAAAAAAAAAGTAATTAGGAGACCGCAGAGGGGACATGAAAAACACTGGCAGGGAAGATAAAGGATTATCCTAAGGCGTTTTATAAGTATATTAAGGGCAAGAGGATAACCAGGGAAAGAGTGGGGCCCATTAAGGACCAAAGTGGCAATCTGTGTGTGGAGCCGGAGGACATAGGTGAGGTTTTAAATTATTACTTTCAATCAGTGTTCGCTATGGAGAAGGATGATGTAGGTGTAGAGATCAGGGAGGGGGATTGTGATGTACTTGAACAAATTAGCATTGCAAGAGGGGAACGTATTAGCTGTTTTAGCGGGCTTAAAAGTGGATAAATCCCCAGGCCCAGATTAGATGTATCCCAGGCTGTTATGTGAGGCAAGGGAGGAGATAGCAGGGCCACAGGAGAGGTACCAGAGGACTGGCGGGCAGTGAATGTTGTACCATTATTGAAGAAGGGTAGCAGGGATAAACCAGGTAATTACAGGCCAGTGAGTCTAACATCAGTGGCTGGGAAACGATTGGGAAAAAATTCTGAGGGGCATGATTAATCGCCACTTGGACAGGCAGGGATTAATCAGGGATAGTCAGCATGGCTTTGTCAGGGGGAGATGGTGTCTGACTAACTTGATTGAATTATTTGAGTTAGTTACGAAATGTGTAGATGAGGGTAAAGCAGTTGATGTCGTCTACATGGACTTCAGTAAGGCTTTTGATAAGGTCCCGCATGGGAGATTGGTTAAGAAGGTAAGAGCCCATGGGATCCAGGGCAATTTGGCAAATTGGATCCAAAATTGGCTTAGTGGCAGGTGGCGGATGGTGATGGTCGAGGGTTGTTTTTGCGAGTGGAAACCTGTGACCAGTGATGTACTGCAGGGATTGGTGCTGGGACCCTTGCTGTTTGTAGTGTACATTAATGACTTAGATGTGAATATAGGGGGTATGATCAGTAAGTTCACAGATGACACGAAAATTGGTGGTGCCGTAAGTAGTGAGGAGGAAAGCCTTAGATTACAGGACTATATAGATGGGCGGAGCTTTGGCAAATGGAATTTAATCCTGAGAAGTGAGAGGTGATTTATTTTGGGAGGACCAACAAGGCAAGGGAATATACAATGGGTGGTAGGACCCTAGGAAGTACAGAGGGTCAGAGGGACCTTGGTGTACTTGTCCATAGATCACTGAAGGCAGCAGCACAGGTAGATAAGGTGGTTAGGAAAGCATATGGGATACTTGTCTTTATTGGCCGAGGTTTTGATGGAGCTGTATAAAATGCTGGTTAGGCCATAGCTTGAGTACTGTGCACAGTTCTGGTCACCACACTATAGGAAGGGTGTGATTGCACTGGGGAGGGTGCAGAGGACATTGAGCAGGATGTTGCCTGGGCTGGAGCATTTCAGCTATGAAGAGAGACTGAAAAGGCTAGGGTTATTTTCCTTGGAACAGAGAAGGCTGAGGGGAGATATGATTGAGGTATACAAAATAATGAGGAGCATAGATAGGTTAGAAAGGAAGAAATCTTTTCCCTTTAGCAGAGGGGTCAGTAACCAGGGGGCATAGATTTAAGGTAAAGTGCAGGAGGTTCAGAGGGGATTGGAGGAAAAATCTTTTCACCCAGAGGGCAGTTGGAATCTGGAACGCATTGCCTGAAGGGGTGGTCGAAGCAGGAACCCTGACAACATTTAAGAAGTATTTAGATGAGCACTTGATTTGCCACAGCATACAAAGCTACGGGCCAAGCGCTGGAAAATGGGATCAGAGTAATTAGGTGCTTGATTGGCGGCACAGACGCGATGGGCCAAAGGGCTTGTTTCCGTGCCGCACTCTGACATTACTGCTAATTAGGATTACCCAGACTATGTGTAGATTGATATCTCCAATGATTACTGTATTACCCTTGTTATGATCTACATTACCACTACTGTTTCACCTATAACAACTTCCAGGTATTTATATGGAAACAAAATACTGAAGTTCCTGGAACTCTGAACTAAAAACCAAGTACTGGAAATACTGAGCAGGTCAGGCAGCATCTGGGGAGAGAGAAGCAGAGTTAATGTTTCAGGTCTGTGACCTTCTATCAGAATTGGCAAAGGTTAGAAAAGATTTGGGTTTTAAGCGTGAAGGTAGTGAGGAGGTATGTGATGCAGAGGGGCAGGAGAGATTAAATAACAAAGCTGAACGATCTGTACTTAACAGAGGACTCTGAGGTGGGACCATAAGGGGATAAAACAATGAATTTCGCGCTTGGACTGACAATGAGCTGTTCCATCATCTTCGCCTCTGGGCTTACTACTTTGACTAGGAGTCCTCCCCTCGAGCAGTGGACCATTTTACCCACCTCCAGTATTTTCCCTCCACCTGGACCCCTCTGGCCTGTTACCCACTCTTGACCTCTTCATTGAGTTCTGTCGGAGTGACATTGGCTTTCTCAATTTCTCTGCTCCCCTCGCTCACTCAACCTGTCTCTCTTAGAACTTGCTGCACTCCGTTCTCTGGTCTAACCCCAACATTGTGAATAGACCTGCTGATGAGGGTGGTGCTGTTGTTGGGCATACTGACCTGACCTACCTTGCAGAGGCTGAGCGCTGACTCTGACACTTCTTCCTACCTCCCCCTGGACCATGCCCCACCACTGAACATCAAACCACTGTCTCTAGCGCTGTCACTGACTCCTCCTCCTCCAGAGATTTCCCCCCCCCCCCCAACAGCTTCCAACCTCTGACAGTCCGCTTTATCTACTTCCCAAAATCCACAAACCGGACTGTCCTAGTTGACCCATTGTTTCAGCCTGTTCCTGCCACACTGAACTTATTTCTGCCTATCTCAGCTCTATCTTTTCTCCCCAGTCCATTCTCTTCCCACCTACGTCTGTGACTCTTCTGACATTCTATGTCATTTGGACAGTTTTCAGTTTCCTGGCCCTAACTGCCACCTCATCGCTATGGACATCCAATCTCTCTACACCTTCATCCCCCACCACGACAGTTGGAGGGTACTCTGCTTCATTGAACAGAGACCCATTCAGTCCCCATCAACCACCACCACCCTCCTCCGCCCGGCTGAACTTGTTCTCAAAAACTTCTCCTTCAACTCTACTCCCTTCTGCTGTGGATACCTGCGTGGGTCCTAGTTATGCCTGTCTTTATGTGGGCTATGTGAACATTCCTTGTTCCAGTCCTACTCAGTCCCCCTCTCTCAGCTCTTTTCCAGTACATTGATGACTATATCGATGTCTCTTCCTGCTTTCGGTCTGAACTGGAAAACCTCATCGTTTGCTTCCCGTTTCCACCCTTCTCGCCTTTACATGAGCTATCTCCAACAATTCCCTTCCCTTCCTCAACTTCTCTGGGGAGAGGTGGTCCACCAATATTCATTATAAGCCCACTGACTCCCATGGCTACATTGACCCACCGGGGTGGAGAAGCGAGCAACAGAGAACAATCGGCAGAGGGCGGGGGAGGGGGAGGACTGTGGCGTGACCCTGAGGAGCTAGCAGTGAGAAGATTGGCGCGGGAGGGAGTGGCAAAGAGAAGCGCAATGGCAGGAGGAAGCGGGGGACTGTTGGGGGGTGGGATGGAGGCAGTGATGGCAGCCATTGAGGGATTTTTGGATTGAATTTGTTTTTTGTGATAAATTGAACAATGCCACCTTTAATCTTGGCAGCTGCCTGAAACGTTGCAGACAGTGATGTTTCAGTGGAAGAGGCTGCATTTGCCCATGTGCTAGTTCTGTGCCACCTAGTGGTTGCATTGTCAGCAAATGCAGTATTTCACTAAATGTTCTACTTCACCCGATTTGAAATTCCCTAGTTAAGATAAATCGGAAATATTGACCCCCCCCCCCCCCCCCCCAAATCTAGTCAGCTTTACTACTATTCGTAAACCTAAGTTACTAAAATTACCTGAGTTTTTGAAAGGTATAGGAGACAAATACTCACTAACTAATCAACTACCTGTTTTCCTGTGACATCACACTTTGATTTTTCTCAGAATTACATCATTCGACTCTGGAGCCACAGACTGGACTGAATAGCTCTCTTGGGTGCTGCTGTCTGTCTCTCGGTCCTCCTCCTCTTCGTGCTCTTCTCCCAGTGTGCTGGCCAATATTCCTCCATTTATCAACAGATTATCTGATCATCTTGCTATTTGGAACCTTGTGTGAATTGGGTACAGCTCTTGCTCTCAGTGACTCCACTCAAAAAGTAATCTGTGTAATGTTCCAGGACAAGACGCAACAGAAATGCCAGTTCCTAATTCATATTTTTTATTATTTTAATGTGAGCATCTCTGGCTCGGCCAGCATTTATTGCCCATCCTCAATTGCCCTTGAAGGTGGTGGTGAGCCGCCGCCTTGAACCGCTGCAGTCCATATGGTAAAGGACTCACCCACGGTGTTGGGGAGTTCCAGGATACTCACCCAGCGACAGTGAAAATTGTTCTCCTCTGTCTTAAATGGGAGACATCTTATTTTTAAACTGTGCTCCTTTAGTTTTAGTCTCTTGCACAAGGGGAAACATCCTCCGCATCCACACTGTCAAGACCCCTCAGGGTCTTTTATCTTTCAATACGATCACCCCTCCTTCTAAACTCCAATGAATACAGACTCAACCTGTCCGACCTTTCCTCGTAAGAGCCCTGTCATCCCAGAATCAGTTGAGTGAACCTTCTCTGAACTGCGTTCAATGCAATTATAATCTTCAGAGACCAAAACTGTACACAATACTTCATGTATAACTTTAGCTTGTGATTTTATTAATTATACATAAAGCTGCTGCTTGGTATTGAAGTTTAATAACCAATTACAAGGACTGTGTTGTGTAATCAGTGTTGGTCCCACAATGTGCTTCAAAGTGCTATTACCAATTCTACAATGCCCCTTGCATCGTAAAGTAGCAGTATTTCATCCCTTCACACAAATTTGAATATACTGTTGAATATTCTGATTTGGACCATAACTATACAGCATGCACTGTTCAGTGTGATTTTTTTTTTTTCCCCTCATGAACAAGTGGTCTTCAACAAATGTTATTCTTTGGGTGGGTTAATGGTGATAGAAGCCCACATGGTTGAAGAAATGAGCCTCCTAGAGACTAATTCAGAACAGCACCAGTGCTGCCAGCTGGAATTGGTTCTTTACCCATGATGGCAAATGAGTTTATCCTCTGGGCAGGTGGAGAGGGTCAAAAACAGCATATTACTGTTTTAGAATTGGGATCCTGTCTGGACAACAGGGATTGCAACAAACGTGCCCCAAAATTGGATGTTGAATGGCACATAGTAACAGGAATAAGCCACACAGCTCCTCGAACCTGCTCTGCCATTCACTTTGATCATGGCTGATCGGCATCTTAACTCCATTTACCTGCCTTTGTTGCATAGCCCATTGATGCCCTTACCTGACAAATTGTCTCATTATCCACTGACTTTTAAGAATTGCAGTTCGGTTTGTGCTTCCTGATTTTGCTCGTGAATGGTCAGACAGTAACTTTAAGATTACGTCCCTTTGTTCTGGATTCCCCACTAGGGGAATCAAAAATATTTTTTTCATGTCTCCAGTATCATTCTTAATCCTCTACTCGAGGGAATACGTCTAATGTATGCAGACTGTCCTCTTAATTTAACCCTTTTGGCCCCAGTATAATTCTGGTGAATCTGCACTACACCCCTTCCAAAGCCAATATACCCTTCCTCTGGTGCCCAGAACTGATCTGAGTACTCCAAATGGGGTCTGACCAAGGCTCTATTCAACTGAAGCACAACTTCTACCCCTTTGTAATCCAGCTGTTTTGAGATAAAGGCCAACATTCCATTAGCTTTTGAGATTGCTATTTGTACCTTTCTGCTTGTTTTTAATTTGTGTACATGGACTTCCAAATCTTTCTGCCATTCTACAGTTCCTAGTTTCTCACCATTTCAAAAATACTGATTTCTGTTTCTTGGGTCCAAAGTGGATGACCACTCTTCCCCACATTGAACTCCATCTGTCACAGTCTTGTCCACTCACCTTAATCTCTGTGTACAGTTGTAACTTCCTGCTCCCATCTGCACTACCTAATGTCGCAGAAAATTTTGATATCCAACTCATTCCTTTATTCAAACCATGAATATATTGATCCCTGAGGATCATGCCACTTCCCGTTTCTCCCCCAAAGTACCTGTCCTATATCGCCACACACTCTCCCTCCTCCTAAATCAAAAAGCTATCTCATTTTTGTTACTCCTTGTTTGGAGCCTTATTGAATGCCTTCTGTAGGCCTATTGATGCACCCTGATCTACCTTTATTAGTGACCTCTAATTTAAGAAAAAGGTTCTGTAGACATAATTTTCCTTTAAAGCCATGCTGACTCTCTCTGATCAGCTCCTATTTAGTAATGTATTAGTCATTCTCTTAATGGCAGATTCTAGTTGTTTCCCCACAACTTCAGTTAAACTGACAGGCCCGTAGTCACTTGGTTTTTCGCTCCCGCCTGTTTTAAATAATGAAGTAACGTTAGCAAATTACTAGTCTAATGGCACAATTTCATGATCAGAACTTAAGATGATTAACACTACTGCAATATCCTCACCTTTTGAACATTTTGTGGTGGAAACAGTCAGGTCCTGGAGATTTATCTATCCTAAGCTGTTTTATTTTTTCCATTACTTTTTCTTAAAACTTGCATTGAATTCAGTAAGTTTCTCCCTTTGGATTATTTTTAGTTTCCCTTCTATCAATGGCATTTTATCCTTTTTCTTCTACTGTGGAAATCGATAGAAAGTACAGTAATTGTTCAGTCGGCCATTATCTTGTCGGTTGAAGTATTACTTGCATCTTTAATGGACCTACACCTCCCTTTAATATCCAACTCAAGGTTAACTGTTCCTCCACAGATGCCGTCAGACCTGCGGAGTATTTCCAGTACTCCGTTTTTACCTGCCTTAACCACTTTTTTTTTTTACTCTTAAACTTTGGCTTCTTGCAGCTTGTTTAAAATTGTAACTGCTGAAAAGAATCAATGGAACTGAAGAGAAGCATGCACATAGATGGGTAATAGAGATTACAGTACAACTGACTGAGAATAAATCATGTCATGATCATTTGAATGCCCCTGTGAGGTGGGAGGTATATAAAAGACCATCTTAAGTTAGGGGGGGGGGGAAGCAAAGCAGCTACAGAACAGAGAATTGAACAATGCAAGATCCTGAGGGGTCTTGACGACAAGGTGGATGTGGAAAGGATGTTTCCCCTTGTGGGAGAATCTAGAAATGAGGGTTACTATTTAAAAATAAGGCATTGCCCAATTAAGACAGATGAGAAATTTTTTTCTGAGGGTCGGGAGTCTTTGGAACTCTCTTCCTCAAGGCAGTGGAAGCAGAGCCTTTAAATATTTTTAAGGCAAATGTCGATAGTCCCTTGATAAGAGGGTGAAATTTTATTTGGGGGGGGTGGCGGTGAGGGCGGGTGGTAGGTGAGAGTATGGAGTCGAGGTTACAATCAGATCAGCCATTATCTTATTGACTGGCAAAGCAGGCTCGAGGGGCCGAGTGGCCTATTCCTCCTAATTCATATGTTTGTAGTCAATCAGTCATTTACAGCAGAGAAGGAGGCAATTTGGCCCATCGAGTCCATGCCAGCTCTCTGGCACAATAGTCAGTCCCATTCCCCTGCTCAATTTTCCACTGTAGCCCTGCAAATCTATTTTTTTCTTTCCGTTTCCATCACCCTCTTTCCAGGTCTTTACCACTTGCTGCGTTTAAACAAAGAGGTCTTCCTCACATTTCCCCAGCATCTTTTGCCCAAAACCTTCAAAGTATGTCCCTTAGTCCTTGTACTGTGGAACTACCGTGGAATCTCCCTGCTCAGCATAGTGGGGAAAGTCTTCGCTCGTGGTGCCTTAAACAGGCTCCAGAAGCTGGCTGAGCGTGTCTATCCTGAGGCACAGTGTGGCTTTCGAGCAAAGAGAGATCCGCCATTGACATGCTGTTCTCCCTTCGCCAGCTACAGGAGAAATGCCATGAACAACAGATGCCACTCTACGTGCTTTCATTGATCTCACCAAAGCCTTTGACCTCGTCAGCAGACGTGGTCTCTTCAGACTACTAGAAAAGATTGGATGCCCACCAAAGCTACTAAGTATCAACATCTCATTCCATGACAATATGAAAGGCATAGGGACATCCACTTCATTTCTTCCCCCCCCCCCCCCCACCCCCCCCCCCCCCCCCCCCATCAATCCTCTCCACAACCTCATCAAAAATATCAACCAAATTCGTAAAACACAATCTGCTCTTCACCAATCCATGCTGCTATCTTTAACCAACTCAAACCTTCAAAGTGCCTCTGATTTTTTTTTTTTCCCTGAAACTTTACCCACCTCCAATGCCAAACTGACCAGCCCATAGTTACTAGGAATATCCCCACACTCTAGCACAGAATCGTTACTGTGCAGAAAGAGGCCTTCGGCCTATCGTGTCTGCGCTCACTGAAAGAGCAATCCGCTCAGTTGCATTTCCCCGCATTCTCCCCGTTTCATATAACTGTCTAATTCCCTTTTAAATGCTTCAATTGAACCTGCCTCCTCCACATTCTCAGGCAGCGCATTCCAGACTTTAACCACGCACTGTGAAAAAGTTTTTCCTCATGTTACTTTTGCTTCTCTTATCAAATACTTTAAATCTGTGCCCCTTCATTCTCAATCCTTTCACAAATGGGAGCAGTTTCTGTCTATCTGCTCTGTCCAGAGTCCTCATGATTTTGAATATCTCTATCAAATCCCCTCTCAGTCTTTCCTTCTGCAAGGAAAACCGTCCTAACTTCTTCAATCTATCTTCATAACTGAAATTCCTCATCCCTGGAACCATTCTCGGGCGGCGCAGTGGTTAGCACCGCAGCCTCACAGCTCCAGGGACCCGGGTTCGATTCCGGGTACTGCCTGTGTGGAGTTTGCAAGTTCTCCCTATGTCTGCGTGGGTTTTCTCCGGGTGCTCCGGTTTCCTCCCACAAGCCAAAAGACTTGCAGGTTGATAGGTAAATTGGCCATTATAAATTGTCACTAGTGTAGGTAGGTGGTAGGGAAATATAGGGACAGGTGGGGATGTTTGGTAGGAATATGGGATTAGTGTAGGATTAGTATAAATGGGTGGTTGATGTTCGGCACAGACTCGGTGGGCCGAAGGGCCTGTTCCAGTGCTGTATCTCTAATCTAATCTAATCTAATCTTTTCTGTACACTCTCCATTGCCCTCACGTCTTTCCTAAAGTACAGCGCCCAGAACTGGATGTAATACTCCTGAGGCCGAACTAGTGTCTTATGCAAGTTCAATATAACTTCCTTGCTCTTGTACTCTATGCCCCTATTAATTAAGCCCAGGATACTGTATGCTTTATCAACCCGTCTCTCAACCTGTTCTGCCACCTTCAATGACTTATGCACATATACACCTAGGTCCCTCTGTTCCTGCACCCCCTTTAGATTTGTACCTTTTTATCTTGTATTGTCTCTCCATGTTCTTACTACCAAAAATTTCCTGAGCAAGGGTGTCACATCCGCCACTTAACAATTTTCTGGTACCAAGCCCCCCCGCCCCCCACCCCCAGGGGAGATTGGAAGATTATCGCCAGCTTCGAAAGGGAGGAAGTATTAGCCGTTTTAGCAGTCTTATAAGTGGATAAATCCCTAGGCCCAGATGAGATGTATCTCAGACTGTAATGTGAGGCAAGGGAGGAGATAGTAGGGGCTCTGACACAAATTTTCAAATCCTCTCTGGCCACAGGAGAGATATCAGAGGCCTGGAGGACAGCAAATGTGGTACCATTATTCAAGAAGGGTAGCAGGGATAAACCAGGTAATTACAGGCCAGTGAGTCTAACATCAGTGGTAGGGAAATTATTGGAAAAAATTGAGAGGCAGGGATTAATCAAGGATAGTCAGCATGGCTTTGTCAGTGGGAGATCGTGTCAGACTAACTTGATTGAATTTTTTGAGTTGGTGATGAACTGTGTAGATGAGGGTAAAGCAATTGATGTGGTCTACATGGGCTTCAACAATAAAGCTTTTGATAAGGTCCCGCATGGGAGATTTCTTCGGGTAAGGGCCCATGGGATCCAGGGCAATTTGGCAAAGTGGATCCAAAATTAGCTTAGTGGCAGGAGGCGATGGTCGAGGGTTATTTTTGCGAGTGGAAGCTTGTGACCAGTGGTGTACCACAGGGATCGGTGCTGGGACCCTTGCTGTTTGTAGTGTACATTAATGACTTAGACGTGAATATAGGAGGTATGATCAGTAAGTTTGCAGATGACATGAAAATTGGTGTCGTAAATAGTGAGGAAAGCCTTAGATTACAGGATGATCTAGATGGGTGGAGCTGTGGCAAATGGAATTTAATCCTGAGAAGTGTGAGGTGATGCATTTTGGGAGGACTAACCAGGCAAGGGAATATACAATGGATGGTAGAACCCTAGGAAGTACAGATGGTCAGAGGGACCTTGGTGTACTTGTCCATAGATCACTGAAGGCAGCAGCACAGGTAGATAAGGTGGTTAGGAAGGCATATGGGATACTTGCCTTTATTAGCCGAGGCATAGAATATAAAAGCTGGGAGGTTATGATGGAGCTGTGTAAAACGCTGGTTAGGCCATAGCTTGAGTACTGTGTACAGTTCTGGTCACCACACTATAGGAAGGATGTGACTGCACTGGAGAGGGTGCAGAGGAGATTCACCAGGATGTTGCCTGGGCTGGAGCATTTCAGCTATGAAGAGAGACTGAAAAGACTAGGGTTGTTTTCCTTGGAGGGGAGATATGATTGAGATATACAAAATTATGAGGGACATTGATCGGTTAGATAGGAAGAAACCTCTTCCCTTACGGGGTCAATAACCAGGGGGCATAGATTTAAGTGGGGCAGGAGGTTTAGAGAGGGTTTGAGGAAAAAAATTTCACTGGTTGGAATCTGGAACACACTACGTGAAGAGGTAGTAGAGGCAGGAACCCTCACAACATTTAAGAAGTATTTAGATGAGCACTTGAACCGCCATAGCATACAAGGCTACGGCCCAAGTGCTGGAAAATATGATTAGAATAGTTAGGTGCTTGAGGGCCAAAGGGCCTGTTTCTGTGCTGTATAACTCGATGACTCTAAGCCCCTGCACATCTCCACCACAATCTTCCCCAGCGGCCTGGGATGCAATCCATCCGCACCAGGCAACTTATCCACTCCAAGTCGTTGGCCTGCTGCAGGACACTTGAAGTATCTGTGGGAGATTAAAGGCATGAATTAAAACTTTATTTTCTTGACAGATTTAAGTGATCACCATGTACCTTATCGTACTGTACTTCTAATATCAAGTCATGAGGTGGGTGCTGTATGTCATGTGGCTGTTTGATATTTAATTCTGTCATCAGGTAGCTGGGAGTCTCCCATCTCCAATGGCCAATCATGCCAAGACTGCACTCCAGTTCAGCTCCTCCTCCTCCTGTTGTCAGTATGGAGATAGCTGGAAGGCCACCTGTAGTTCTCTGCCTTTTCTTGGTGTTGGGAGTAACCTGAGGGCTAGGCATGACTTTGCATAGGGGTGAGAATGAGTGTCGCTGGTGAATAGACAGTGAGGGGTGGATGCATCTGCAGGTAGGTTAGTGTGAAGAGTGATGTGTTTGAGAATCCAGAGTGAGGGGTTTGACTTTACACACCGATCAGGATGTAATTGAATGTGTCACCTTACCTTTCCTGCCCTGCTTAGCTCATTAAACCGCTTCTGGCATTGAATCCACAAGGGTGATACCACACTCCTGCTGAACTGATAGGTAGCTCCAGCCATGCCTTCTTGATTTCACCAGCTGGCTTTTTCCTCCCATCTGTTGGAAAGAGTACTTCCCTGCAGGCTATTACAGCCCCAGCAGCACATCTAAAATGAAGTGCAGCCTTTCAACGTGTGCACTCTATCTGTCAATTCCTTCTGCTCCCAACTTAAATTCCATGTTTGCAATGTACCTTTTAAATATTGGTGTTGAAATTAACTCACGTGGGCCGTCTTCACGTCCACTCAAGTTACTTGGTCAGGAATCCTGGAAATAATGCAGTGGCTGGGTTAAAAAGCCACTGACGGATGTACTCCACTTACCTCCTGGTTTCCCCACACACTACCAGTTCGCCCCACCCCACCCCATCATAGCGCATTGGGAACCCAGAATCTGACCCGGTATGTTAGCCTTGGATCAGTGGTGGAATGTCTGAGTCAGAAGGCCGTACAGGCTGACAATTTTCAATGTTGTCCTGAGGTAGTGCTGCACTGTCAGAGGTGCCGTGTTTAGGATGAAACATTAAACCAAGACCAGGTCTGCTGTCTCAGATGGATGTAAAAAAAAAATGTGGACATTTCTGCATGTAAATTACCTGCCATGTTTCTGCACATTACAACAATGACTGTACTTCAAAAATGCTTTATTGGCTGTAAAGTACTTTTTGAGACATCCTGATGCTGTAAAATGTGCTATAGAAACAAGTTTTTTTCTTGGTAAATCTAAGTCTGCAAAGACACATCTCTTGTACATTCCCTCATTACGATAATGGAATGCATGGAGGGGGACTGGACTTTCTCCAATGCTGCCGCAGTCTTTCGTTTTATTTGAGTTTCCTTAGGAAACCCATGGTGCTGTGCTGCAACCTTTTATTGTGAATGGGTGTAAAGAAAAATTGCAGACAACCAGAGAGCGCCTCGTTCTGACAGTTTGAAAAAACTATTAGCTCCCTTAGGAAAAAAAAATAGAAAAATTACAACACAGAAGGAGGCCATTTAGCCTGTTGTGTCCGTGCCAGCCACCCATCTAGCCACCCAATCTAACCCCACCTTCCAGCACCTTGTCGGTTACAACCCTTCTGGATAAACACTTTAAAAGGACAAGTTTCACAAACTTGGCTTGTATTCCCTTGACTTTAGAAGATTGAGGGGTGATTAAAATGATCAAAGGATTCAGTAGGGTAAATTATAGAGAAACTATTTCCTCTGTTAGTGCAGAAAAGATTTACTCAATACCAGAACTGAGAAGTTATACATATCAGGAAAGATTGAAAAGGCTGGGGCTCGTTTCTCTTGAAACAGTAAGTGGAGATGTCTTGATTACAATTAGAAAGGATTTGATAGGGTAGTTAGAGAAAATGTTTCCACTTGGGGAGACTAAAACTAGAGGCGAGAAATGTTAAGGTGGTCACTAATCCAATAAGGAATTCAGGAGAAACTTCTTTACACAGTGATTAGAATGGAGTGGCTGATGTGAATTGCATAGATTCATTTAAGGGGGAAATGGAATAAACACGTGAGAAAGGAACAGAGGATATGTTGATTGGGTGAGATGGAGTAAGGTGGGAGAAGGCTTCTGTGGAGCAGAAAAACTGGCGTAGACCTGTTGGGCTGAATAGCCTGTTTCTGTGCTGTGTATACGATGTAACAAATTAACAGTTTAGGTACTTGCTGTGTTTAATTATTCCTGGTTTGTTGTGATTGACTGATCTTTGGTCTTTCATGTTACATTTAAATAAATTACAAAATGATGTGCTGGCCTTTTTTGTTACAGGTCATCATCCATTACCATCAAAAATGAGTTCTTTATAAAAGAGGAAATATAGACTTGGATTTAAAAAAAAAAAATCAACCTGTCTACAGTCTTAATACTTTCACTGGCTTCTATAAACATTTGAACTGTAAATCATATCTACAGCGTAAAAGTAGCTCCCTATTCTAACCTCTATCTGGAGACAGGTTCCCAGTGATGCAACTAGACTTAATACCCATAGTGATGCTTTTAATGTTGCATTTACTGCTGTTGCCTCTTGTGACCCACCATCATTCTCTTTGCTCCATGTTCCATCATTTATTTCTCACCTCTCCTTCAAAACCGGCTTTGAGATGATCCCATTTCCTCTTGCTTCTTGGAGTCTGGCTAGCATCTCTGCACCTTTCTAACATACAGTTTTTGAAAATTCCGTTTTCTGCTGGTTACAATTTACAGTTAGTCAAAATGCTGAATTTGACAGAGATTAAAACTAACCAGTGGAGCACTCATGATATAGCATTCTGTCTGGAGACAAAACTTTGTACATGAATTACAGCTCGAGTTTAAAATGAATTCCTTGTGTATGAGTTTAGACTCCATACCATGAATGGTATTGAAATAACCAAGGTGAAGTTGAAAGAAAACCAGAAGTCATATTAGGTAAAAGGTATGACGGTGCATAAACAATGGGTAGTCTTCAAAGAATTATGACATAGTTTACAGCAACAATACAGTACTTCAAGGCACAAAAACCCCAAAAGTAAAGGCAGTCAACTGTGGTTAACAAAAAGGAAGTTAAGGATTGTATAAGATTAAAAGAAAAGGCCTATAAAGTTGCCGGGAATAGTAGTAAACCTGAGGATTGGGAGGATTTTAGAATACAGCAAAGGAGGACAAAGAAACTGATAAAGGGAGAATAGAATAGGCATGTGAACTAGCAAAAAACACACACTGACTGTAAAAGCTTCTACAGGTATGGAAAAAGGAAGTGTTTGACTAAGGCAAATGTGGGTCCATTACAGGCAGAGTCAGGAGAATTTATAATGGGGAATAAAGAAATAGCAAAGAAGCTAAATCATTACTTTGTCTTCACTAATTCTGGGAGATGTCTTGTATCTGCCTCAGAGATGCAAGGGACTACCAGGACTACCTGGCGATTCACCAGGATGGTGCCTGGGATGGAACATTTAAGCTATGAACAGAGGTTGGAAAGGCTTGGGTTGTTTTCGCTGGAGCAGAGAAGACTGAGGGGTGACCTGATCGAGTTGTATAAGATTGAGGGACATGGACAGGGTGGATAGGGAGCAGCTGTTCCCCTTAGTTGAAGGGTCAGTTACGAGGGGACACAAGTTTAAGGTGAGGGGCAGGAGGTTTAAGGGGGATTTGAGGAAGAACTTTTATACCCAGAGGGTGGTGACGGTCTGGAATGCACTGCCTGGGAGGGTGGTAGAGGTGGGTTGCCTCACATCCTTTAAAAAGTACCTGGATGAGCACTTGGCATGTCAAAACAGTCAAGGCTATGGGCAAGGGCTGGCAAATGGAATTAGGTAGACAGGTCAGGTGTCTTTAATGCATCGGTGCAGACTCGATGGGCCTCTTCTGCACTATTATTCTGTGACTAGGGAGAATGAGAAATTGAAGGAAATTAGTATTAGTAAGAAGGTTGTATTGGAGAAATTTAATGGGGCTGAAGGTTGATAAGTCCCCGGGACCTTATATTCTACATCCCAGAATGTTGAGAGGTAGCTATGGAGGTCGTGGATGCATTGGTGGTCATCTTCCAAAATTCCATAGATTCTGAAACTGTTCCTGCAGATTGGGAGGTAGCAAACGTCACACCACTATTTAAGGAGGGAGAAAGAGAAAAAACAGGGAACTTTAGACCTGTTGGTCTTAGATCAGTAGCAGGGAAAATGTTAGAATCTATTCTGAAGGATATGATAAATGGACACTTGGATAATCTGGGCATAGTCAACATGGATTTATGAATGGAAATCATGTTTGACAAACCTGTTGAAGTTTTTTTTGAGAATGTTAACAGAATTGATAAAGGGGAGTCGGTGGACGTGGTAGACTTGGATTTTCAGAAGACTTTTGATAAAGTTCCCCACAGGAGGTTGGTTAGCAAAATTAAAGCACATGGGATAGAAGGTAATATTCTGGCATAGATTAAGGATTGGTTAACAGGCAGAAAACAGTGGAAATAAACGGGTCATTCTCACGTTGGCAGGCTATGACTAGTGGGGTACTGCAAAGATCCTTACTTGGGCCCCAGCTGTTCACTATATATCGATGATTTGGATGTGGGGACCAAATGTAATGTTTCCAAGTTCGCAGATGACACAAAACTAGGTGGGGATAAAGGCCTGCTACCTGACCCGAACCCGATGGGACCCAATGACGTGTCGAGGTCGGGTCAGGCCCCTCTTCTGGGCCCAGTTTTCGGTCTCTGGTCGGGCCGGACACACGGTATGTGCTCTACGAGTAAGTATTGAAATTTTTTTTTAAAACTTAGCTGAGCTAGGAGTCTGCACAGTGAGCAAGTGATGTCACTATGACGTCTTCACGTATGCGCTGCAGGTTCCGAGTTGGAAGGTCAGTAAAAGGATGGTCAGGTCGGGCTTGGGGCAAAATCAGAGGGACTCTGTCCGGGTCGGGCTCGGGTCCACTGTGGTTTGGTTGGGGTCAGGGTCTTTTTCCCGACCTGAGCAGGCCTTTAGGTGGGAATGTGTGTTGTGAGGAAGATGCAAAGCGGCTTCAAGGGGATTTGGACAGACTTAGTGAGTGGGCAAGAACGTGGCAGATGGAATATAATGTGGAAAAATGTGAGGTTATCCACTTTGTTTAGTTTAGAGATACAGCACTGAAACAGGCCCTTCGGCCCACTGAGTCTGTGCCGACCATCAACCACCCATTTATACTAATCCTACACTAACTCCATATTCCTACCACATCCCCACCTGTCCCTATATTTCCCTACCACCTACCTATACTAGGGGCAATTTATAATGGCCAATTAACCTATCAACCTGCAAGTCTTTTGGAGGTGGGAGGAAACCGGAGCACCCGGAGGAAACCCATGCAGACACAGGGAGAACTTGCAAACTCCACACAGGCAGTACCCAGAATTGAACCCAGGTCGCTGGAGCTGTGAGGCTGCGGCGCTAACCATTGCGCCACTGTGTGTAGGGTATTTCTTAAATGGCAAGAGATTAGAAAGTGTAGATGTACAAGGGGACCTCGGTTCCTTGTCAATAAGTCACTGAAAGCTAACATGCAGGTGCAACAAGCAATTAAGAAGGCTAATGTTAGGTTGGCCTTTATCGTAAGAGGATTTGAGTACAGAAGTGGTGGTCTTCAGTTGTATAGAACCTTGGTTAGACTGCACCTGGAGTACTATGTGCAGTTTTGGTCCCCTTACCTTAGGAAGGATATTATTGCCATAGAGGGAGTGCAATGAAGGTTCACCAGACTTGTTCCCGGGATTGCAGGACTATCCATGAAGAGAGATTGGGGAAACTGGGCCTGTATTCTCTGGAGTGTCAAGGAATGAGAGGTGATCTCATTGAAACCTACAAAATACTGAAAGGGATAGACTGGGTAGATGCAGGTAAGATGTTTCCCCTGGTTGGGGAGTCTCGAACCAGGGGACACAATTTCAAAATAAGAGGAAAGCTATTTAGGACAGATATGAGGAGAAATTTCTTTACTCGGGGTTGTGAATCTTTGGAATTCTCTAGCCCCAGAGAGCTGTGGAAGCTCAGTCATTGAGTATGTTTAAAACTGAGATTGACAGATTTTTAAGTACCAATGACAAAGGGATATGGGGATGGCGGGGTGGGGGGGGGGGGGGGGGGCAGGTAGGAGAAGGCATTGAAGTGGATGATCAGCCATGATCGTATTGAATGGCGGAGCAGGCTCGATTGGCTGAATGGCCTACTCCTGTTCCTATTAGACATCTCTCGTTTCGCTCGATCTCCTCTCATCCTCGCTGAGCTCACCTTGTCCATAAGACCTTCCTGGATCCTATTGTCAGCCATGGTTCAGCGCTCCCCTCTGAATCGCAAGGTTCCGGGTTCAAGTCCCACTCAGGACTTGAACACAAATATCAAGGCAGACACTCCAGTGAAGTACGAAGGGAATGCTGCACTGCCAGAGGTCCTGTCTTTCGGGTGAGACATTAAACTGAGGGCATGTCTGACCCCTCGGGTGGATGTAAAAGATCCCGTGTCACTCGTTCAAAGAACAGCAGGGAGGTTCTTCCTGATGCCCATGACACTAATTATTCCATAATCAACGTCTGAAAGAGATTATCTGGTCATTATCACATTGCTGTTTGTGGGAGCAAATTGGCTGCTGTGTTTCCTACATTACAACAGTGACTACACTTCAAAAGTATTTCATTGGCTATAAAGCACTTTGAGATGTCTGGTGGTTGTGAAAAATGCAAGTTGTTTTTTTATATTCCCACCAAACTGCTGACCACCCAACTTCCCTTCCTGCTGACTGATATTGTTAACGGTGTACTCTCTGCAGGTACTGTCCCTCTTTCAAATCTGTCATCAACATGCTCTTCAAAATACTTGGCCCCACTGTCCTTGAAAACTATTGCCACATCTCCAACCTCCCTTCCTTTTCAAAAGTCCTTGAATGCATTGTCGCCTCCCAAATCTGTGTCCATCTCTCCCACAACTCGATATTTTAATCCCTCAAATCAGGTTTCCACCCGTCACAACACTGCAATGGCCCTTAAAAGTCTACTTGCACCCCCAGGTGTCTGCTCCATCCAATATAAAATTGAACCCTTTAGTTTACATTGCCTTTCCTCATTCTTCATACCAAAATGCATCACTTTATTTTTGTCTGCATTAAATTTTATCTGCTCTGTGTCCTCCCATTTCACCAGTCTGTCTGCATTCTCGAAGTCTGTTACCATCCTCCTCATTGTTTACAGTATTTGAGTTTCAAGCCATCTGTAAGCTTTGAAATTGTATATTGTGGTTGTAAGCCAATCATCTCAGACCCAGGACATTGCTCCAGGAGTTCCTTATGGTAGTTTCCTTAGGCTCAACCATCTTCAGCTGCTTCATCAATGACCATCCCTCCATCATCGGGTCAGAGTTCGGGGTGTTCACAGTATTTAGTACCATTCACAACTCGTCAGATACTGAAGCAGAAAGACTTCGACAGCATTCAGGCTTGAACTGATGAGTGGCAAGTAACATTCATACTAGGCAATGACCATCTCAAACGGAGAATCTAACTATCTCCACTTGATATTCAATGGCATTACCATTGCTGAACCCCTCACCATCACATGTTCACCTGCTCTGCAAAGGATTCGGGTAATACTGTACTTTGTACTTACTGCCATGATACTGTGTAACTAATTGTACCTGATTATTAAAATTGCTGATAGCTATCATATTAGTTGTCTTGTTGAATCTGTACAGCACAGTTTTATAGACTGATATTTTTTCTGTCTTGCCCTCTTGCGACTCTTTTTTTGTCCCTTTTTTGCTTTCTATTTCTGCCAATTGGCTGGATTACTGCTTTTCTTTGCATTTATTTAAGCTATTTCTTCTAGCTTCGTGTCTTGCCTCATTTGTTGACCTTGGTTACTTGGCTGTACAAGTTGAACTTTTGCTTTTTAGGGGTGTATCGTGATCATGTACAAATACTTCTTTGAATACCTGTCACTATATTCTGTAGGTTTACCTGTTAAACTGGGTTCAGCTGTTAATATCTTCAGTTTGCACCTCGTTCCTTCAAAGTCAGCCTTCCTTAAGTTTAAAACCTTGGTGTGTGATCTTTTTTCCTTCTTGAACTTGATGTCAAACCCTCATCTTGGGGTCACTAAGATTCTCCCTTATTGTCAGTTTGCTAATTAAATCTGGCCATGACTCATTACTGAATCTTGTAGGGCCTGTTCACCTGTTTGTTCTAAAATACCATTTCAGAAAACTGTCCTGGATACACCTTTTGTACCTGTCTGTCTCATTTGCTTTTGCCACTTGCTTCTCTGATCTCCATATTTTTGCATCTTGTGACTACATCGCTGCTGTCAGAAGGTCTGTAGTCAACAGTCAACAGCCACCAGTCTTGCATCTTTTTGTCAATTCTACACTGCCTGCTCACCCATACCACTATCTCTTTCAACTGCTATAATATTGTCTTGGCTGTATTCTTATTTCCTCCTCCTTTCCCTATTTCCCTGTTCTTTCTAACATTCTTGTAGCTCCCAGTCGTTCCCAGCTTAGAACAAAGAACAGTACAGCACAGGAACAGGCCATTCGGCCCTCCAAGCCTGCGCCGATATTGATGCCTGCCTAAACTAAAACCTTCTGCACTTCCGGGGACCGTATCCCTCTATTCCCATCCTATTCATGTATTTGTCAAGATGCCTCTTAAACGTCATCAGGTATCTGTATTGCTTACTGCATCGTACCCTTTGACCTGAATTTCTGCTTCCATTTCACTTACCTTATTCAAACATTGACTTTCCAGCGCAGAAACGGGCTATTTGGCCCAACGCTGTTTTTAACATCTCGTCTTTTTTTCAATGCATGTGTTTTTATTTACATCAGGTATATTATTCCTATACTACTGTCTGAACTTGTATTATTTATATTTCTTTTTGATATCATTAAGTTATCAGTTTTACCATTATTTGTAGCTCCTTCTACACTCTGCCCACTTTATTGGTTTAATGCCCTTCCTGTAGTTCAAGTGGAGCCCATCCCAAGAGTACAGCTTCTTCCTGTCCCTGTCCTGGAGTCAGTGTCCCAAAAAATGGAGCTCCTTCCCACACAAGTTCTTTTAATCATGCATTCACTTTCCTTATCTGCTTGTTGCTAAGATAACATGTGGGCAGAATAATAACGACCCTTGAGGACCTTTTTAATTGCTCTAACCTCCGAACACTCAAGACCTCCCTGTCCTTTACTATGTCATTGGTCCCAACATGGACCATGACAACTAACCTTTCCCTCCCTTCCCGGACAGATCTCTTACTCTGGCACCAGTGGGCAACGTTAGGAGCATAAAAGCCTTCATAAACTATGTTGCTTTGGTCTTCAGAAACTGGTATTTGATACTGGATGTCAGTGTTGTGTACGGGAGTACTTTGTTTCTAATGAAAGCTAATGGGGATCCCATCATTAGTGCTGGGAACACTGAACACTCTGGCTTCACTTTTTTAACAGGCTTGTCACAAAATCAGCAATAATCTTAAAGTGTGCCATTTGGATCGGAAACACAAGTCTCTTCTGTTGCAGATGTTTGCATTGTTTTACTTGGAGTATCATTTGCTCTGCCGGGTTCATGTTTTTAAAAATAAAAAATAATTCCTGGGTCATGGTTTTTGATAGTTTCTTAATTGGACTTTGGAATTTCTCAATACATTCCCATTTGAAGTTTGTAACCAATGTGTGTATATTTTAACATCGTTGTTCACCAGTTTGCAACTTTGAAGGGAGCAAGAGAGTGTCAGAGGTGGTGGGGTTGTGAAAGGAATGAAGATGGTGCAACCTGAGGATTGCTCAAAACCTGGCACCTCAATAAGCTTCACTGTCGGACTCAGTTATTAGCCTTAGGCTAATATGTGAGGTTTTCCACTGATTAACAGTAAATAGCAGTTGCAACTAAAGCTTGAACCTGACTGGTTGATTGGGTTCCGGTCGGGTTGCCAGGCTTTAATTGCAATAGTAAAAATCCAGGCAAGGTAGGAAGCAAATAACCTTGCTGGCCTGGAGACTCAGCTGGGAGATGTACAACATGGTTGAGCAAATCATTCCAACAGTGTCGCTGCTGTAAATGTCAAAATAACCATAAAATAGTATATTTACTTTGAACTGTCAGCACAACACTCTAGTTTTAAAACTAAAGCAAAATGCTACAGATGCTGGAAATCTGAAATAAAAACACAGATAAATAGAAAATGCTAGACATACTCAGGTCGGGCAGCATCTATGGAGAGAGAAGCAGAGTTAATGTTTTAGGTCTGTGAAAGGGCACTGACCTGAAACATCAACTCTGCTTCTCTCTCCACAGATGCTGTCTGACCTGAGTATTTCCAGCACTTTGTTTTTTATTCTAGTTTAAAACTGATTCTTGCAGTTTATTGGCCAACCAACAAGTGGATTCATACATTGATTAGAAAGGCAAACCGAAGTTTGACTTTATGTAGGACTGTTAGACAGGAAGATTGCACATTTTTCACACCAAGCACTGAAGTTTTGGATTAGCATTTCAGACTAGTTGAATGTTGTGTTGCACTGTTTGGGTTTGGCAGTAGTTCTGACAAAGGACAAATTTTATTTGTTAAGGCCATGATTGGTTTAGTTTAGAAATACAGCACTGAAACAGGCCCTTCGGCCCACCGAGTCTGTGCTGACCATCAACCACCCATTTATACTAATCCTGCACTAATTCCATATTCCTACCACATACCCACCTGTCCCTATATTTCCCTACCACCTACCTATACTAGGGGCAATTTATAATGGCCAATTAACCTATCAACCAGCAAGTCTTTGGCATGTGGGAGGAAACAGGAGCACCCGGAGGAAACCCACGCAGACACAGGGAGAACTTGCAAACTCCACACAGGCAGTACCCAGAATTGAACCCGGGTCGCTGGAGCTGAGAGGCTGCGGTGCTAACCACTGCGCCACTGTGCCGCCGTTTCCTGGGCAGAGACCTATATTGTTGCTCCAAACTCCTCCAACAGCACAAATCTAATTCCACTTTGTGTTGCCAATGCTGGAATTTAAGCTGGTAAATGTCTTTCACATTCTCTTTCTCCCTCCAGCAACCACCTCAAATCAGATAATCCCGCTGGAGTTTTTGTTGAAGCTGAATGCCAAAGTTTGAACTTTGATGATTTGCCCAGTATTTATATTGCTGCTGATGCAGTGTGTGGGGGTAGTGAGACTGTTCTGCCTGCATTACACTGAATACCAATAAAGGCAAGTATTAGTAAGCCGTGAATTTTTTCTGGAGGGCTGCCATGGTACTCTGAATCTCTAATTAGTGGCATTTCATGGCTGCATTGCACTTGAATGTGTGAAATGAATGCAAATCCTGTAACGTAAAGCAGAATTGACATTCTCAGCAGAAAGGCTAATGGTAGTGCCGTAACAACTTTCACAATATTTTGTCTGCAAATCTGTTATACAGTAAATATTTAATTCATTGCAGATTAACGCTTGTCCGTGCAACTCAGAACTATGGAGAACAAGAAAGTAACTTCTGAAAGGATCCTGCTAGAGCCTTACCACTATGTGCTTCAGTTGCCAGGTACAGTACCTAGATGTATCCCATGACTTTTTTTTAAGTTGTATGTCAAATGTTAGTGAGATGAGTAGCCAATTGAGTGGGTGAAAGCTGCAGTTATTGTAGCAGTGCTGAATTTTGGCAGTTGGATTGATTTTTTTTTTAAATTCATTTTCGCATATGGGCATTGCTGGCATTTATTGTCTATCTTCAGTCGCTCTGAGCGGAATATATGACTGAGGAGGTTGCTGGACCACTTCACATGTGAGAGGCAACCACATTGGTGTAGGACTGGAATCCCTTGTAAGTCTGACTGCTGGTAAGGACAGCAGTTGTCCTTCAGGGAAGGACATCACTGAACCAGTTGGGTTCTGATGAAAATCCAACAGCTCCATGATTATTTTTATTATTTTTACTGATAAAAATCTTGAAATAAAGTCTTTAAAAAAAAAAAAACTGAATTCCAATTCTCAAATAGCTATGTCTGGATTTGAACTTGTATTCTCTGGATTACTAGTGGCAGCACACATGCCTCTGATTTCAATCCCCACTCCAGTAATAGAATGCTTATAATGCACTACTGATGGGAGTCCTTACCTTTTGGATAAGTCACCAAAGGGCCATCAACATATTCTCTTGAGCATTAAAAATCCAGTGGCATTACTTTTATTTGAGTAGTGTATTCTCCCAATTATCCCATCTAAACCTTAAGTTAACACCTTCCAAAACAGATGAACTGACCATTCATCTTGCTGTATGCAAAATTCATCCTGCTGTACTTTCCTGCATAACTACATTCTAATCAATATCTTAAATGCTTTCTTGACTGGTGCAAAACCATATCACGTTTGAAGACACCCACCACTGTATCCTGCTGGTTAGCCCATTGTTGAAGTTATTAGGTGGAGAATGCTAGACTTCCCAGATAAATCTGCCAGCAACATAGTTTTCTATTTTTAAAAAAAGTGCTGTAAGTCTTCTGCAAATACTCAATATGCATCCTATGAAGCATTCAACGCATCAGTGAGGAACTTGAATAGGGTAGGTGGTGGTGGACAACCTTGCAGATTACAGTGCTCAAATACCTTGATGTGCTGTTTACCCTCACTACCCAAGAGCAAGACTCAATGATCAAATTATTAGGTCAGATCATAAAGGTGACACAGTGAGCTTTGACAGGATGAGTGTTGAGACCAAGTTAAATTAACATTTGAGACACCAAGGTATGGTACCAGCTATTGTGACTGCTGCTGCATTCTAGCAAATTATACCTAATTGGGCTTGACGTGAAATTTAGACGCAGTTGGAAGTGATGCTTCTCAACCAAAATTGGCCCTTTTTATTCCCTGTGCGATACCATTTACTCTTGAATATTGCTAACATCTATTTAATTATATGCTAAAACTCTACTTCTGGTACCGACAGGTTGCACCTCAACAGAACTGGGACCAATGTCCTCTCTGGGAAGTTGACTAGTGTGGTTGGGGAGGTTTTAAACTAAATTGGCGGGATGGGTGGGCACCAGTACATGGGAGTAGAAACAAGGAATAAGGTGGATAAAGGTGTGAGAGTGTTGGATAGTACTAAAGAAGAAAGTAGTACCACATTAGATAGAAACAGACTAAGAAGGACTACAAGGAATACAAACAGGTTTGGAATGCATGTATGTAAATGCACAATGTATGAGTAAGGTTGGTGAGCCACAGTGCACATAGCTATGTGGGGGTATGAAAGTGTGACTTAAAATGGTGAGGACTGGGTGCTTAATATTGAAAATACAAAGTATTCAGAAATGATAGGGAAGGGAAAAAGGGAGGTGGATTGGCAGTACTGATTTAAGGAAGACATTGTAGTGTTGGAAAGAAAGGATGTCCTTGAAAAGGCATGGACAATCCATTTGGTTACAGTTGAGAAGCAAAAAGGTATAATGCTGCTGGAGACCTTCATTAGGCCTCAAAATGGTGAGAGGTAGAGGAGCTAATCTGCGGGGAAGTCGCTGCAAGAATTAAGGGCCAGAATTTTACATGGCGGTGGAGACCCAGCCCGCCATCTCATAAGTCAGGGGCGAGCCCGCCTCTGCTGGGCCTGGAAGCCATGCAGCAATCTAATTGGCCTTGGGTGGGACTTCCACCTTTCAGAGGCAGGAATTCCTGCCTCCAATCAGAAGGCTGGCAGCTCCTCAGTCCCAGCAGCGACGCTGGGAGCAGTGTGAGAAACAAGATGGATGCTAGCACTGAAAGGTAAGTGGGGTTTCTGGCCTCGCTGGGGAAAATCAGCTGAGCCCTGGCGTGGTGGTGGGGGTGGGACGTGCTCCAGCGGAGATGGCTTGTGCTGTGCGTGTATGGTGGGGCCTGCCTTTGTGGGGCACAGGATCCTACCCCCCACGCCTCCCACTCTGTTTTACACTGCCACCACCTTCAGTCCACCCCCGGGATGGGCCGTAAAGTTCCAGCCAGAGCGTAGATATTGAAGAACTTCAACGCGATTCAAATTGATATTGGGGCAATTAGAGTTAAGGGTAAAGACGGTGAGAAACTTCCTGAAAAAATGTTCAGGGGAACTTCCTTGATCAGCTATGTTCTCAGTGATCATCATATCTTAAGTTTTAGATTAGTAATGGAGAAAAGCAAGGAACAATCTAAAATAGAACATCTAAATTGGAAGAGGGCTAACTTCAATAGGATGAGCGGGGCTCTCTGGTTTAGGTTGACATCCTTCCATTTACGAAAGATGATGGACACACAGCAAAAAATCCATGTAGGTGGGGTGTCTTCTTGTGTGCACCTTTTGCTGATGGCTGTGAAGGCCATCAACGTAGAATTCTCTAATCAGGCCGTGATGCCTCTTCGCTTTCAACCTTGATAGATTGGAGAGCTTGCCAGCTCACCTAGTGTGCATCTGTAGGGAAGGCGAAGGTCAGGACCATGAAGATGATGCCAACAGAGTGGGGGCTTGGGCACAACCCTGTTTTACTGCATTCTTCACTCTGAAACTGTACAGTGCAGTACATGTTGTCATGGAAGGAGCGGATGAGACTGAGGAGCTTTGGTGGACAGCCAATTATCCCAAAATCTTGTAGAGCCCTGCTCTGCTGCTGATGTCATGCCTTTAGTGAGATCTGTGAAAGTAAGGTAAAGGGGGTATACTCTGTTCCCTACACTTGTTGCTGGCTTATGGAGAAGATCATATTCACAGTAGATCTGCTGGCATGGAAATGGCACTGCGCTTCCAGGTACACTGTCTGTGTACCTGTAAATGGAGTCTTTAAATATGACACTAGCAAACCTTCCCTGTGATGCTAAGGAGTGAGATGCCCCTGTAGTTGCAATTTCCTCTGTTGCCTTTGTTGTATAGTGAGCTGATTTTGGCATCACACATCTCCTCTGCTGGAAAATACCTTGTTCCACAGGAGGAGAAGGTCATAAAGGTGTGGCAATAGATGGGACTTTCTGTGCATGAGCAGTTCAGTTGGGATTCTGTTCTAGCCAGGGAAAAATGGAACTAAGGACTGGCAAGTGACATTGTAACAGAACAATGGGTGATCTTTTAAGGAGATGTTTCCGGTACAGGCTAGGTGTATTCCAACAAGAGGGAAAGGCAAGGAGCCAAAGCCCAGGGCTCTGTGGATGATGGAGATAGAGGATATGACAAAACAAAAAGAGGGTGTATGATGCATGTCAGGTGAGTTCTTTAAGTGAGAACCAGGCCAAATACAGCAAGTTGAGAGGGTAAGTGAAAGAGGAAGATGAGACTGGTGTTCCGAACGAGGCGGGAGGAGTGCACTGTTGTTCTGCACAAGAAATCTGGTTTATCCTTTTGCTTTTTTTCAATTATTACCCCACTTCGAGTCATAGTTATACAGCACAGAAATAGGCCTTTCAGTCCATCGTGTCTGTGCCAGCGATCAAGCACCTATCTATTCTAATCCCATTTTCCAGCACTTGGCCTGTAGCCTTGTATGCTATGGTGTTTCAAGTGCTCATCTGAATGCTACTTGAATGTTGTTGGTTCCTGCCTCTACCACCCCTTCAGGTAGTGTGTTCTAGATTCCAACCACCCTCTGGGTGAAAATCTTTTTCCTCAAATCCCCTCTAAACCTTACCTTTAAATCTATGCCCCCTGGTTATTGATCCCTTCGCAAAGGGATAAGGTTACTTCCCGTCTATCCTATCAATGCCCCTCATAATTTTGTATACCTCTATCAGATCCCCCCTCGGCCTTTTCTGCTCTAAGGGAAACGGCCCTAGCCTATCCAGTCTCTCTTCATAGCTGAAATTCTCCAGCCCAGGCAACATCCTGGTGAATGTCCTCTGCACCCTCTCCAGTGCAATCACATCCTTCCTGTAGTGCAGTGACCTGAACTGTACATAGTACTCCAACTGTGGTCTAACTAGCATTTTATGCAGCTCCCTCAACCTCGCTGCTCTTATATTCTATGCCTCAGCTAATAAAGGCAAGTAATCCATATGCCTTCTTCACCTTATCTACCTGTGCTGCTGCCTTCAGTGATCTATGGACAAGCACACCAAGGTCCCTCTGACCCTCTGTACTTGCTAGGGTCCTACCATCCATTGTTTATTCCCTTGCCTTGTTATTCCTCCCAAAATGCATCACCTCACACTTCAGGAGTAAATTCCATTTGCCACTGCTCCAACCATCTTACCAACCCATCTATATTGTCCTGTAATCTAAGGCTTTCCTCCTCACTATTTACGACACCACCAATTTTCGAGTCATCTGCGAACTTACTACTTATACCTCCTATATTCACGTCTAAATCATTAATGTGCACTACAAACAACAAGGGTCCCAGCACCGATCCCTGTGGTACACCACTAGTCACAGGTTTCCACTTGCAAAAACAACCCTCGACCATCACCCTCTGCCTCCTGCCACTAAGCCAATTTTGGATCCAAATTGCCCTGGGTCCCATGGACTCTTACCTTAAGAAATCTCCCATGCCTTACTGAAGTCCATGTAGACTACATCAACTGCTTTACCCTCATCTACGCATCTAGTCACCTTGAAAAATTCAATCAAGTTTGTTAGACTTACAATTGCACCTTGTCGGTGTTGGGTTTTCCTGCATGAGCCCCAAATTATATGTTACGACTTAGGCAGGAGGAGTGCACTGTCATTTCTAATTCCACTTCTGCACAGGTCACAACATAGGTTTTTTTCCCCCAATTACCAATACGATCAATGATGGACTCTATTTCTTTCCCAGCGTAAAATACACCTACCAGGTTTCTTTATTAAACAACAAAATTATCAGTTTATTATGAAAGTCTTAAATAGTAACCAAGAAAACCAGCAACACCGATTGAAATATAAAAGTTCCCTTTTTACCTTAGCCCCTCGTGCGCACACACAAATACTTGCTAATTCTTAAGAAAAAAAAAAATGGAAAAATGCCTGATGCCCTTTCTTTCGGTTTGGCGTCCCAAATATGCTAGACAGCTGTCACTGGAATCTTCCTAAAACCATTCTTGTCAGGTGACATTGAAGATCAGTTTGGACAGGCTTTCCAGGAAAAATGCAGCAACAGTTTCAGTCTGTTTCTTACACTTGCTTCTCCGAGATTGAAAGCTGGCAGGCTTTTCAAAGAGCTGGAACAGACTGAATTGGGGCTTTGCTCCCTTGGCAAGTTTTCTCCAACTGTCTTTATTTTTTAAACACTGTCCATATCACCAACTTGCTGTCATGAAGACCCCACCTGCCAAGAATGAGGCATATTAATTTCATCATATGAACTTCAATTTTAAACTGTTGCTGAACTAAAGAGATGAATTGTTTAGAGATCAGCAGTGGCTGGAAATATTTGCATACTAAGATAGTTGCCTGGACAGACAATAGAACTGCTTCCTGATCCAATTAACCCAAATGGATTTTGATCAGACATTGAATGTGGAACAAGCCAGCATTCCATTCCTTCCCCCCTCCCCCACCCCAAACTCTCTCAAACGCTAGTTGGGCCACGGCTGGAGTACTGTGTACGGTTCTGGTCGCCACGCTATAGGAAGGATGTGATTGCACTGGAGTGGGTGCAGAGGAGATTCACCAGGATGTTGCCTGGGCTGGAGCATTTCAGCCATGAAGAGAGACTGGATAGACTAGCCGCCTTTTCTTTGGAGCAGAGAAGGCTGAGGGGGGATATGATTGAGGGGCATAGATAGGCTAGATAGGAAGCAACTTTTTCCCTTTAATGGTGGTGTCAATAACCAGGGGCCATAGATTTTCAGGTAAGGGGCAGGAGGTTTAGAGGGGATTTGAGGAAAAATGTTTTCAGCCAGAAGGAGGTTTGACTCGAACACACTGCCTGAAGGGGTGGTAGAGGCAGGTATCCTCACAACATTTAAGAACTGTTTAGATGAGCACTTGAAACGACAGCATACAAGGCTACGGGCCAAGTGCTTGATGGCTGGCACGGACACAATGGGCCGAAGAGCCTGTTTCTGTGCTGTATAACTCTGACACTGTGGGTGTCTGCAAAGATGAAGGGAATCCACAAAATGCAGGGGGTTTTTTTTAAACTAGTCACATGATTAACCTGGCCCAAGTTTGGTTTTCAACTGCTCAACAGTTTGGGTCAGACTGCAACTGAACTTGAAGAAAGAGCCCCTCGCTTGCCTGGCACACTCCCCCTCTCATCAATTTCCAGATCCACTGAAGACCGTTTAACCTCAAGAGAAGACTCCTACCTCCAAACAAGTTTGGAAGAGTCCACTGGGCCCCAATGGAACGGCAAGATTTACCTGCAATCAAAGATTCTACCTCGAACTCCAAGGACAGTAAATAAACCCCAGCTATTGCTTCAAACTTACCTCTTTGTTTTTTTTCTGTGTCTATCTGCATGTGTTTATAGCGTATGCATGCTAGTGTGGTTGTGTTGTGTATTCGTTGTCATTTTAACTGAATTAGAGTTTTAAGGTTAATAAACTTCCACTTTGTTTAAATTTAAGGAAAACCTGTCCGGTTGATTTCTTTGCCTTACAGTTGGAGAGCAGTGAACAAGGATTCACTGAGGGGGAGCTAAAAACACTTTTTTAAAAACTAAACCCTATTATGGTCAAACCAGGCAAAGGCTGAGAGGGAAACCCTATACCCCTTTTTCACCTGGTTGTAACACTGTCCAAAGTGAAACCAAAAACAATGTCACGAGTTAAGCCTCCTGACCCCGATCAATCTTGACTTGTCACTTTTTAAACATCTGTCCCCAAGACAAAAAGAAGAGCCCTGCTGGGTAACTATCTGAAAACGGGTGTCTTCCAGTAAGGGCTTGTTTTTAGCACTCCTTGATTGTTTCAGTAACGGTTGTTTGCAATCTCCGTCCAAAAGACCACCTGATGTCCTTTTTTTTAAAAAAAAAGTGCCAGTTTCTATGGAATCCTTTTTCAGTTTTAACACACAAATCCTCATAATTTAACAAAAAAAGGAAGCACTCATAACAAAGAGAATATGTGAATAAAATGGCAGTTAACGTAAAAAGATCCCAAAAATCATCATCCAGCATATAACTACTAAGTGGGTAGTAAGAGTCCGCGTGGAGCCTCTTTCAGACAGAGTACTGTATGCTTAGAGGCATGAAATAATCTGATCTGGACTTGTGTTTGGGGGCACAATATCAACATTTACTGATAACCCCAAAGTATTGAAAATTGTTCCAATAGAAAGAGTTTTTTTGATGAACAAGGTAGTCAAGGGTTATGGGGGACAGACAGGAAAGTGGAGTTGAGACCGCAACCAGATCAGCCATGATCTTATCAAATGGCGGAGCAGGCTCGAACGGCCAAATGGCTTACTCCTGCTTCTATGTTCCTAGGCACAGGGCATGGGTCAGATTCTTCGCGTGTACTTTGTATTGGTGTTTTCTAAGGAAGAGGATGCTGACAAAATCAATAGAGGATGTTGGAGGTAGTGGATGGCGTGAAAATTGATGGGAGGAATGTCCTGACTGGCTATGCTTAAGCATGGATAAGTTGACTGGTCTGGATGACTTGCATCCCAGGTTGCTAAGGGAAGTGGGGTGTGGAGATGGTGGAAGGGGTTGCTGTAATCTATGGATTTTATGGAGGTGTTTGACAAAGTACCACATGAAAGGCTGCCTGCCAAAATTGAGGCTCATGGAATAGAGTCAGTGTCAGCTTGAATACAGTTGACTTGAGTACAGAAAACAGTGAGTTGGCGTAAATAGTTGTTATTCAGACTGGAGGATGGTAGACAGTGGTCCCCAAAGTTTAGTGCTAGGACCACTGCTATTTTTGCTTTATATAAATGACTTGGATATTGGAATACAGAGTAAAATTTCAAAGTTTGCTGATATACCAAACTTGGAGGTGTGGCAGACAGTGAGGATAATAAGTCAGTCGACTGCAACAGAACATAGATAGACTAGCAGAATGAAAAGATAAATGGCAGATGGAATTTAATGAACAAGGGTAAGGTGATACATTTTGGCAGAAGAGATGGGCAGAAGCAATATAGACTAAATGGCATAGTTCTAGTGTGTGCGGGGACAGAGACCTGGGGGTTCATGTGCATAGATTGTTGATGGCAGGGCATCAGAGTTGTTAGTAAAGCATAAATGGAGGTATTGAGTACACAAGCAGACTAGTGATACTGAACTTTTATAAAGCTCTGGTTAGGCCCCAATGAGAGTATTGCATCCAGTTCTGGTCACTACACTTTAAGAGGGATGTGAGAGCCCTTGAGAGAGTGCGGAGATGATTTTACCAGGATGGTTCCAGGGATTTTTAGCTACAAGGTTAGGTTGGAGAAGCTGGGATTCTTTTTGGAGTGAAGAGGGGAGATTTATTAGAGGTGTACAAGATTGACAAGTTCAGCCAAGTAACTGTTCCCATTAGCTGGTACAAGGACTAGAGGACACAGATTTAAGGTAAGAGAAGCAGGGAGAATGTGAGGAATTTTTTTATGCAGCAAGTGGTAATGACCTGGAACTCAATGTCCCTACTTTCACCACCCTTGTAGGCAATCAATGATTGCTAAAGGAAATTGGATGGGTGCTGGAAGGAAATAGACTTGCAGGGCAATGTGGTTAGGGACCTGGCAGGCAGTGTCTACTGGGGTACTGCAGGGATCGGTGCTAGGATCCCAGCTATTCACAATATATATTAATGATGTAGATGAGGGAACTAAATGTAATTTCTCCAAATTTGCAGATTATACAAAATTGGGTGGGAGGGTGAGTTGTGAGGAGGATGCAGAGGCTTCAGGGTGATTTGGACAAGTTGAGTGAGTGGCAGATGGCAGCATAATGTGGATAAATGTGAAGTTATCCACTTTGGTAGCAGAAACAGGAAGGCAGATTATTAACTGGCTATAAACTGAGAGAGGGGGAATATGCAGCGAGACCTGGGTGTTCTCGTACACCAGTTGCTGAAGGTAAGCATGCAGGTCTGATGGGTGGTAAAAAAGGCAAATGGTATGTTGGCCTTCATAGCGAGAGGATTTGAGTACAGGAGCAGGGATGTCTTGCTGCATTTATACAGGGCCTCGGTGAGGCCGCACCTGGAATATTGTGTGCAGTTTTGGTCTCCTTATCTGAGGAAGGATGTTCTTGCTATAGAGGGAGTGCAGCGAAGGTTTACCAGACTGATTCCTGGGATAGCGGGACTGACGTATGAGGAGAGATTGAGGCGGTTAGGATTATATTAGCTGGAGTTCAGAAGAGTGAAGGGGGATCTCATAGAAAACTATAAAATTGTAACAGGACTTGACAGGGTAGATGCAGGAAGGATGTTCCTGATGGTGGGGGAGTTCAGAACCAGGGGTCATAGTCTCAGGATATGGGGTTAACCTTTCAGGACTGAGATGAGGAGAAATTTCTTCACTCAGAGTGGTGAGCCTGTGGAATTTTCTGCCACAGAAAGCAGTTGAGGCCAAAACATTGTATGTTTTCAAGATGGAGTCAGATATAGCTCTTGGGTCTAAAGGGATCAAAGGGTACGGGGGGGAAAAGCGGAAAAAGGTTAATGAGTTGGATGATCAGCCATGATAATGAATGGCAGAGCAGGCTCGAAGGGCCGAATGGCCGCCTCCTCTTTCTATGTTACTCGATTGCTCTGCAGAGAACCAGCATAGATTCAATAGGCCAAATAGCTGTCATGACTTTTGGTCCTTCTGGGTCCAAACAGCTGCCATTTCAATCTTTACTGGTCATCTACATCATCTAGATTCTTGAAAGGCACTTTGGAAATCAAATCTGGAGAGACTGCCTTTTACTGAACTGATGTCTATTTGACTTTTTACAATCTGAATCTTCCTTCAAACCTTGTAACACATCATAGATAACTGCACGTTGGCTCTGATTTCAACTTGTAGAGGGAGGGAAGTCCATCTGGCAAATAAGTGGAAGCGTGTGTTTCCGTTTTGTACACATACAGGGTTTCCTGCCAAAATTAGAATCCGTTTTCAAGTTGGTCAAGAAACTGACATTCATCCTTTTTCTTTTCTCTCCTTTCCTTCCCCTCTCCTCTCATTAGGAACAACTTGGATTTGGATTGACAGTTCAGTATAAATATTCAGACAACTCTGACATGTGAAAGGTAGTCAGACCTTCCATCAGATTTTCAGATGTTTTGTGTGTGTACAAGCTACTCTCTAAATGATGATTTCAAGAATGCATTCTCCTTTGTTATCACCCCTTTTAGCTAGAAATTGGTTATGTCAGTGAAGATCTATTCCACTGGCTCTCATGGCAGCATCTTGGCATATTTGATCGGGTATCCATTTGAATAGAGAAAACAGCAGCTAGCAATAATCCATATACTTAGAATAGTTATAGCACAGAAGGAGGCCATTTGGTCCATCAATCTCGTGCTGGCTCTCCAAGAGTGATTAAGCTCCTCCTACTCCCCTGCCTTTTCCCCATAGTTCTGAAATTTTTTTACCCTTCAGGTGCTTATCCAATTCCCTTTTGAAAGTCACAGTTGAATCTGCCTTCACTTCCCTTTCAGACAGTGAATTCCAGATCGTAACATTACTGCAATTTTCCTCCTGTTGCATTTTTGGTTCTTCTGCCAATCACTTCAAATGTGTCCCCTGGTCCTCAACTCTTCTGCAAATGGGAACAGTTTCTCCCTATCTACTGTGTCCAGACCCTTCATAATTTTGAACACCTCTATCAAATCTCCTCTTCTCTCCAAACAGCCCCAGCTTCTCCAATCTATCAGCATAACTGAACTATTTAATTCCTGGAACCATTCTCAAATCTTTTCTGCACCCTCTCAAAAGCCTTCAATTCCTAAAGCCCATAATTGGACACACCACTCCAGTTGAGGCTATATCACTTTTTATAAAGCTTCTTCATAACTTCCTTGCAGCCCCCTTTTTTGAATTTTATTTATTTTCTATGGCCTCTCCTCATTCTTCCTATCAGTGTATCACTTCTCATTTCTCTGCATTAAATTTCATCTGCCATTTGTCCACTGAAGTCTCGCTATCCTCTCCATAGGTCACAATATTTGCCAAATTTTGAAATTTGTGCCCTGTACACCCAAGGCTAGATCACTAATATAGATTAAGAAAAGCACTGGTTCTAGTACTGAGCCCTAGGGAATATTGTATACTTTCATCCAGTCAGGAAAAACAATAAAATAAAAGCAAAATACTGCGGATGCTGGAAATCTGAAATAAAAACAAGAAATGCTGGAACCACGCAGCAGGTCTGGCAGCATCTGTGAAAAGAGAAGCAGAGTTAACGTTTCGGGTCAGTGACCCTTCTTCGGAACTTTCACATGCTGCCAGACCTGCTGAGTGGTTCCAGCATTTCTTGTTTTTATTTCAGGAAAAACAATAGTTCACCACCACCTTCTTTCCTGTCACTTAGCCAGTTCTGTTTCTGTGCTGCCACTGTCCCTTTTATTCCTAGAACTTCAACTTTGTTGGCAAGTCTGTTATGTGGCACTTTATCAATCACTTTTTAGAAGTCTATATATACTACATCAACTGCATTGCCTTCATCAATCCTCTATCTTACATTATCAAAGAATGCAATCAGGTTAAGCACAATTTGCCTTTAACAAATCTCTGCTGACTCTTAATTAATCCATACTTGTCCAAGTAGCTGTTAATTTTGTCTCTTATGGAAGTGCTTCTGTTTTTTATTTTTTGAGGAATTCATAGTCAAACTGAATAAATGTTAGACCAGTTTTGTTTTTGAAGAGGGCACGGAGAATTAATTTGGCAACAATGTTTACTGGTTGTCACATAACTCAAATTAAAAATAGAACAGAAACCCCGTAACAGGAAAATGTGGGCAGTGAAGTCAATAGCGCCCTTTGATGGGACAAGCCCAGCCGCAGCAGAGCACACCTGGGAGAGCAGAAAACTCGCAGGCTTTTGTTTGTAGCAGTCAGTGTGTTTTACTTTCTGGAGTGAGCAGCTGATCAAGTTAGCCTGAAGAAATCGTATGGGAAGGAGACAAGACTACAACCCAGTTCGCTTTCCAGCATCTCTAAAAGACCCTGAGAAGTTCACTGTTAATTCCTTTCATCTTCTGTTTTTGAAGAAAGCCTGCTAAAAATAATTCTCAATGTCACCTGAAAAGAACTGTTCGAAAAGATCCTAGTGACGTGTTTACTCAGAAGCTAGACTGTGTGCCAGTTTTGGAATAACATATCTCATCTGCTGTTTTCCTCAAAACTGAGCAAGTAATCAGGCCAAGTGTTCTTTTTGTCTCTAACAGAGCTGTGAATTTTAAAAATCCCTTTTATTTTTCCGGTTAGCTGGTGTTTATATGTGAGAGTGAGGGGCTAAGGTAAAAAGGGACTTCAAAATTTAAAATCTGTATGCTTACGTTGTGTTCTATATGATTGTATCATTAAGTGGGAAAATTTAAAATCTATGTTGTGACCTGTGGAGAAGTGGAACTGGAATAAACAGTGCGCTCCTCCCACCTCAGTCATAACATTCATTTCTGGAAGCTTTCCCATCACTGAGGTTAAACTAACTGGACTTTAGTTGTTGGGTTTATCCTTACACCCTCTTTTTATAACCTTTGTAATTCTCCAGTCCTCTGGTACCACCTCGTGTATATAACGAGGATTGGAAGATTATGGCCAATACCTATGTAATTGCCACCTTTTACTTCCCTCAGCATCCTCTGATGCAACCCATCCAGTTCTGGTGACTTGCCAACTTAAAGTATAGCCAGCCTTTCAAATCCTCCTCTTCTATCAATTTTTAGCCCGAGTATCTCAACAGCCTTCTCTTTTGCTATGACTTTGTCAGCATCTTCCTTGGTGAAGACAGATGCAGTGTACACCTTTAGTGCCTTAGCTATGCCCTCTGCCTCCATGCATGGATCTCCTTTTTGGTCCCTAATTGGCCTAGTCCCTTCAATTATCATTTTACTATTTTTATCTGCTTGTAGAAGGCTTTTGGAGTCCCTTTTTATGTTTGGGTTCCAAACTCTCCTCTTAATTCCTTTGCCCTTCTCATTTCCTTTTTCACTTCCCCTCTGAACTTTGTGTTCAGTCAGGTTCTCACTTGTATTATCAACCTGTCACCTCTTATGCATTCTTCTGTTTCATCTTGCTCTATCGTTCATCATCCATGGAGATCTGGCTTTGGTTTTTCTACCTATTCTCTCTCATGGGAATATACCTTGATTTGTATCTGAACTACCTCCTCTTTAAAGGCAGCCCATTGTTCAATTGCAGCTTTGTCTGCCATTTTTTAATTCCAATTTACCTGGGCCAGATGTGTTCTTACCCCACTGAAATTGACTCTCTCCCAATTAAATATTTTGACTCTAGATTGTTCCTTGTCCTTTTTCCATAAGCTAATCTAAACCTTATTCTGTGATTACTGTTCTCTAAATGTTCACTTACTGACACTTGACCCACCTCATTCCCCAGAGAATGAGATTTAACAATGGTTTTCATTGAGCTGGAAATGAACTGATCAAGAAAATTTTCCTGAAGATATTTCAGAAACTTTCTCCCCTGATCCCCTACACCATCCTT
The DNA here is from genome assembly GCF_036365525.1 of Heterodontus francisci. Lineage (NCBI taxonomy): Eukaryota > Metazoa > Chordata > Chondrichthyes > Heterodontiformes > Heterodontidae > Heterodontus > Heterodontus francisci. The sequence continues at coordinate 29,378,512 of NC_090373.1, forward strand.
TACATTTAGTATTCCTGTCTATATTAGGATAGCTGAAGTTCCTCTCCCTGCCACTGCCCCCCGCCCCCAAATATCAGTACTCTATAGTGAACCTCTTCATAGTTTCCCTGCAAATTTCCTCCTCTATCTTTCCTATAAGTTGGTGGTCTATAGAATGCACCCAGTAATGTAATGGCACCTCTATTAATTCTAACCAAATTGATTCTGTCCTTGACTCCTCCACGACACCTACTGTCTCCAGCACTGTAATATTCTCAATCAGTGCTGACACTCCTCCTCCATTCTTTCCTGAACACCTAGGATCCAGGAATATTTAATATCCTGCCCTGCCCATTTTTGAGCCAGGTCTCTCTTATCACCACAACATCATATTTCCATGTGGCTCTTTGTACCTGCAGCTCACTAGACTTTTTTACCATGCTTTGTGCATTTGCATACATGCACTGTAAACCTAATTTCGACCTTAATGCATTTCCTCTTGGTCTGACCCCACCTAATATTGTACTATTTCTTGTTCTCGTGTTATCTGTCTTGCCATACTTTGTGCACTTTGTTTCTCCTTTTTAATGCTACATTCTGATTCCTATACCCCTGCCAAATCCATTTAAATCCTGTCCAAGAAGACTAGCAAATCACCCCACAAGGATGTTAGCCCTGGCCCTGTTGAAGTGCAATCCATTCGTTTGTACAGATCGCACCTCCCCCAAACTGATCCCAATGTCTGAGGAATCTGAAGTCTTCCTTTCTGCACCATCTCTCCAGCCATGCGTTTATCTGCTCTATCTTCCTATTTCTGTACTTACTAGCATGTGCCACTGGGAGAATTCTGGAGATGACCACCTTTTTGAGTTCTTGCTTATTAATCTCTGTGGTCCTGCAGGCGGATATTGGGAAGCTTAGAAAGCGATTTAATAAGCAGGACCTTGTCCCTCCTGCCTATATATTGGTGCCGATGTGGGCAATGACCCCTCTGGCTTTTCATCTTCCCCCTCAATGTTCAGCCACTCTGGATCCAGACACCAGGAAGGCAGGCAGCATACTATCCTGGAATCATGTTTACACAGCAGAAACATCTGTTCCCCTAATTATAAAATCCCCCATCACTGTTGCTTTCCCATCTTCCTCCTGCCTCTATGCTGTACAGCTGAGCACCAAGGGTGCCATAGACTTGGCTCTGGCTACAGTCATCAGAGGAACCATCATCTTCAGTATTCAGAACTGAATATTGATTAGAGAGCAAGATGAACTCAGGAACTGAAACTTGAACCAAAAGCTACCGTATGCACTTTGCAGTCCAAGATTTAGCACTTCTGTTCTGGCAGCTGCAACTTTGTTTCCCTACTTGCGGTCATTCTCCAATGAAGAGAGTGAGAGAGATTACCTGTCCAGTAGGATTATCTTTATTTTCAAATGAGCATATTCAACATACCCTTGAGGCTGAGATGCGTGCAGTGATTACTTCTCATTTTCAAGTTGTAGCTTTGGGCAGTAAACTGACATTCTGGAGTCAACTCAGCCCTTTCCTACTGCATGTGAATAGAATTGGCACATGGGTGCATATTTTCATAAAACATCTTTGAACTAGCTTATTGTAACACTAATGTGGTCTGCTATCAGGGCAAAGGCCTTTCAAAGAGCGAAGGAAACCCCTACCAGATAGGATGGTCTGTTTTAGAGGAGGCAGCAATCCATTACTTTTTGGTCTTTGCCAGTAAATCAGCCTTTCCAAGTGGAAGAGCAACATTGAGCGATTGTGCTCAAAAGGAGAAATTGGCGATGGTGCTATTTCTTAACATTTTCAGACTTTGTTCCAGGTTCCTTTTATGTAATCTCTGTGGCAAAGTGCTTTATTTTAGTCTCTGATACTGTTATAATTTTGGGTCGGGCAAGGTGGAGGCTGGTACATTGTTTAGGTCCACTCTGACTATCCTAGTCCAAGATTATGCCTCGAGTTGTATTTTGTAGTAAAAGACCAAAAAAAAATTAACACTTGCAATCTTGGCCTCTTTAAAACTGAGCTAGTTATGGTGAATTGTCTTATTTATTCCAAGTACTTTTTCCAATGCATCCTCTCCAGAAAGAATCCTTTCATTGCTTGAAAGCTTCAAAAGATTGTTTCCTTTTAGAAATTGGCAGGAGATGACCTGCAAAGTGGCTTGGACTCCACCCAGCAAAATCACAGCTGTTTGATCAACAGCAAACATCACATTCCTGAAGCAGCTTCACTAATCCACAGACACACCTAACCCTCTACAAGAACAACTTGCATTTATACAGCTCCTTTTAACATAGTAAAATGTCCCAAGGTGCTTCACAAGAGTCATCAAACAAAATTTGACACCAAGCCACAAGGTTATTTTAGGACTGACGGTGAAAGAAGTTTTATGGAGCATTGTACATGAGCGAGAGGTTTAGGGAGGGAGTTCTAGAGCTTAGGGCCTCGGCAGCTGAAGGCATAGATGTCAGTGGTGGAGCGATTTAAAATTGTGGATGCACGAGAGGCCAAAATTTGGAAAATTGCAGTGATCTTGGAGGTTTCTTTTGTTGCGTTGTAGGGCTTGAGCAGGTTATAAAGCCATAGAATGATTTTAAAAATGGGGATGAGAATTTCAAAATTGAAGTGTTAGACCGGGAGCCAAAGTAGGACAGCAGGCACAGGGGTAATGGGTGAATGGAACTTTGTTATGCTAAGGGCAGCATCGTTTTGGATTAGCTCAAGTTTATGTAGGTTGGAAGGTAGGAAGCCGACTTGGACGGTTTTGGAATGGTCAGGATTAGAGTCACAGAGGCAAGGATGAGTGTCTCAGCAGCAGTTGAGCTGGGGAAGAGGCAATGTTATGGTGCTGGAAGTAGGTGTTTGGGTGCTGGAGCAGACTTGTGGTTGAAAACTCATCTTAGAGTCACATAACAATCTGGCTCAGCCTCAGACTGTTGCCTGGGAAAAGATGGAGTTGGCAGCTAGAGAACAAAGTTTGTTGTGAGGACTGAAAACAATGAGCTTGGACGTCCCAGTATTTAGTTACTGGGAATGGTAGCATAGTGGTTGTTACTTTATTAATAATCCAGAGGCCTGCACTATTGGTCCAGAAGAGTCAGTCATTTATGGCACAGAAGGGAGGCCATTTGGCCCATCAAATCCATGCTGGCTATCCACGGAGCTTTCCGGTCAGTGCCACTCCCCAACTTGATCCCAGTAGTCCTGCAAGTTTATTTCCTTCAAGTGGCTATCCAATTTCCTTCTGAAGCCATGCCTTGGGGCAGCGAGTTCTAGGTCATTGCCATGTGCTGCACAAAAAAAGTTCTTCCTCATACCCTCCCTGTATCTCTTGCCCAAAGCCTTCAATCTGTGTCCCCTAGTTTTGTACCATTAGTTAATGGGAACTTGTCTAACTTCTTTTAAGCCTGTCATTATTTTGGACACCTCTATGAAATCTTCCCTCAATCTCTTTTTCTCGAAGAACAACCATCCCAACTGTTCCAACCTAACCTTTAAAACTAAAATTCCACATTCCTGAAACTATTCTGGTAAATCTCTTTTGTACCCCCTCAAGGGCCCCCTCATCCTTCCTAAAGTGTGACCAGAACTGGACACACTGATGTCCATTTGGGGCCTAACCGGAGCTTTATAAAGGTCAGCATAACTTCCCTGCTTTTTGTACTCAATGCCTCTATATTTATGAAGCTCAAAATCCCATGTGCTTTATTTAGCATTCTCTCAATATGTCCTGCCACCTTCAACGATCAATGCACATGCACTCCCAGGTCCCTCTATTCCTACACACTTTTTTAGAATTGTGCTATTATGTATATATTGCCTCTCCCTATTCCTTCTGCCAAAATGCATTCCCTCAAACTTGTCTGTATTGAACTCCAACTGCCAGTTGTCTGCCCATTCTGCTAGCCTACATTCTGTTGCAGGCAGTTCATATCCTCACTGTTTGCCACACTTCCAAGTTGGGTATCATCAGAAAATTTTGAGATTCTACTCTATTCCAAAATTCAAGTCATTTGTATATAGTAAAACAAAAGGGAGTGGTCCCAGCACTGACCCTTGGAACACCATACCATCCTCCTGACTGAAAACAACCATTTATGGCTTGCTGTTTTCTGTCGTTGAGCTAATTTTTTTTTTATCCAGTTGGACACTGACCCTCCTGTTCCATGAGCCTCATTTTTGTTAACCAGCCTTTTATGTGGTACCTTATCAAATGCTTTCTTAAAATCCATGTAAACAATATGCAGCACATTCCCTTCTGTTACTTGATCAAAAAATCAATTAGATTATTCAAGAATGATCTGTCTTTTACAAATCAGTGCTAGCTATCCTTAATTAACTCTAACCTCTAAGTGTCTTTTTTTTCCCCCTGATTATTGTTTCTAAAACCTTAACCATCACTGTTAAACTAACTGGTCTGTAGTTGCCAGGACTGTTCTTACATCCTTGAATAAGTGTGTCACATTTGCCACACTCCAATCCTCTGGCACCTTCTCCTCCCCCCCACCCCCCCTGTCTCCAGGGAAGATTGGAAGTTTATGGTAATCCCTTCTGCTATCTCCATCCCCACTTTCTTGAGCAACCTGGGATGCAAACCATCTGGACCTGGTGACTTATCTACCCTAAGTTTAGCCAGCCTTTTCAGTACCTGTTCCTCTCAACCCCCCACCCCCACCCCAAACCCCCACTCAATTTAAACCTTATCCATTGCTTCTACTAACTCCAATTCTTATTTTCAGATTCCACTTCCTTAGTGAACACTGATACAAAGTAGTCATTAAATACATTAGCCTTCCCCTGCACATCTAAGCATGCATTTGTCCCTAATAGGCCCCACTCCACCTCTTCTACCGGCATGTAAATACTAAGTGGGTAGGAAGATTTTTGGGTTCCCTTTTATGTTGACTGTCATTCTATTCTCATGTTCCCTATTTTTGCCAGTCGTTTTTTCCTCTTCACCACCCCTCTCAGCTTATTGTATTTGGCCTGATTCCCACTTGAAGAATTCACCTGACATGAATCATATACCCGCTTTTTCTGTTTCATTATCTCTCGCTCCCTTGTCATCCAAGGAGCCCTGTTAAATAGAATCCCTTAACTTTTGCCCAATGTACCTAACCTGTACATGAAGCATTTTATCCTTAAAGATAACCCATTGTTCCTAAACAGCTTTTCCTCTCAGTTTTTGGTTCCATTCTACGCTGGCTAGGTCCTTCTTGAAATTAGCCCTCTTCTAATCTAGACGTTCTACCTTGTATTCCTTGCTTTTCTGCATTGCTAGTGTAAACTTTGATACGATAATCACTCCAAGGGCTCCCCAACAGATTCTTGGTCCACCTCATTTCCCAGCACTGGATTCAGCAACGTGTCTCTTCTAGTTGGTCTGAGAACATGCTGAGCAAGAAAGTTCTCCTGAATGCATTTCTGAAATTCTTGCCCCCTTTACCCTTTACTCTTTAAAATGATCACAATTGATATTTGGGTAATTCAAGTCCTCTGATATCGCCACTCTATATAGTTCTTGACCATGAGTTCAAATCCCACCACAGGAGCTGGGGAATTTACAGATTTATTTAATTATTTGAATTTAATGAAGAGCTCGTATGGCTAATGACTATGAAACTACTGGATTGTTTAAAACCCCATCTGGTTCACTAATATCCTTCTGGAAAGGAAATCTGCTGCTCTTATCTGGGCTGGTCTGCATGTAACTCCAAACCCACAGCAATGTGGTTGAGTCTTAAATTTTGAAATGTCCTAGCAAGCCACTCAATTGGATCAAACTGCTGCAAAAAAAAGTCAAATGAGAATAAAACTGAGTGGACGACCCATCATCAAGCTAGGCACTGGAAACTACAAAAGGTACACCCTGCCTGATTGGCCCTGCAAAGTCCTCTTTACTAACATCTGGGGACGTGCCAAAATTGGCACAATTCAGACTGGTCAACCAACAGCCTGCACAGTGTGTGCCATCTACAAGATGCACTGCAGCAACTCACCGCGAGTCCTTTGACAGCATCCTCCAAACCTTTGACCTCTACTACCTAGAAGAACAAGGGCAGCCAGCACATGGGAACACCACCACATGCAAATTCTCCTGCAAGCCATCCTGACTTGGAACTATGTTACCGTTCCTTCACTGTCACTGGCATAAAATCCAGGAACTCACTCTCTAACAGCGTTGCAGGTGCACCTACACCACATGGACTGCAGTGTTTCAAGAACACTGCTCACCACTACCTTCTCCAGGGCAACTGGTGATGGGCAATAAATGCTGGCCTTGCCACGTCCCATAAACTCTTTTTTTTTTAATTGGAGGAAACTTTTCTTCTGGTACTGGATGTCAGACAGGCAGTCTGACCATTCAGGTCAGAGGTTGAAAAATATGGTGGGTAGAGCTGGGTATCATCTGTGTAAATGTGGAGCTTGACGTGTTTCGGATGATGTTGCTGAGGGGCAGCATGCAAATGAGAAATTGAAGCAAGGCAAGGATAGATCCTTGAGGGATTCGAGAGGCAATAGTGTGGGAATGGGAAGAGAAGCCATTGCGTTGGTCTTGTAGCTGTGATTGGAAAGAGAATGAAACCAAGTGAGTTTAGTCCCACGCAGCTGGACAATAGAGGAAAGGTGTTGCAGAAGGATGGTATGGTCAAACGTGTCAAAGACTGCAGACAGGTTGAAGCACAAGCTGAGGTAGTTTTACCTTCGTCGCAGTCACATCCGATGCCATTTGTGACCTTGAGAGCTGCTTCATTACTGTAGCAGGGGTGGAAACCTGATTGGAGGGATTCCAGCTTAGAGTTCCAGGAAAGATGGGCACGGATTTGAGTGGCGACAGCACATTCGACGACTATGGAGACGCAAGGGAGGTTGGAGATGAGGCGGTCACGGGAGGGTTTCATTTTGAGGAGAGTTGTGTGCTACTGCCTCCAAGAGGAGCGGTCATGATGTCCATGCAACTGTGGTTTGTGCTGACTTGACTTGAATTATTGTCCCTGGGAGACGCTCTCTGGTAGCCCTTGATCATTCATTCCCTCAACAATGGGCCAGAAGGAGGTCAATTCAGCCCCCTTGAGCCTGTTTTGGAATTAAGTCAGATCATGGCTAATCTGTATCTTAATTTCATCTACCTAACTTGGTTCTGCAGCCCTCAATACCCTTGCCTAACAAAAACCTGTTAATTTTCAAGCCTCGACAGGTTTTTGTGCGGAAAGTGTTCCAGATTTTCACGTACCCTTTGTGAAGAAATGCTTTCTGACATCATCCTGGCTGGTGAATATTTCCTATATTTAATTAATTAAATAATTAGTTGTGTTTTAAATAATCAGGATGGCAAGGCAGGTGATGTGTTGCAGAGGCAGTATGTGAGAGCTGGTGGACGCCAGTGTGATCCACGGCAAACATGTCTGTAGTAATTGTCTGTGGCTCAGAGCATCAGCTGAGTCATTGAGCTGGAGGCTGAGCTACAGACACTGTAGTGTATCAGGGAGGAGGAAAGTTACCTAGACACTTTGTTCCAGAAGGCAGTCATACCCCATTGGATGGGGTCTTCTGATTTGGTCAGTGGTCAGGGCCAGGAGGATGTGACAGCAAGTAAGGCAGGTAAGGGGATTGAGAAGGCAGAAGTGGAGGAGGCTCAGCCCTTGCAATTGTCCAACAGGTGCGAGATTCTTTCAGCTCGTATGGATGAGAGCAGGGGCTGCAGGGTGAATGAGCAAACAGATCATGGCATCGTGGTACCGGAAGCCGTTCAAGAGGGGGCAGTAAATAGGAATGTAGTGGTGGTAGGGGACAGTTTCGTCAGGGGGATAGACACTGTTCTTTGCAACCAAGAGCAAGAGTCAAGAAGGCTGTGTTGCCTGACTGGTACCAGGGTTCGGTACATTTGCTGTGGGCTGGAGAGGAACTTGCAGTGGGAGGAGAAGGATATAGTTGTTGTGGTGTGGGTACCAATAACATAAATAGGACTAGAAAAAGGTTCTGCTTTGGGATTATGAGTAGTTAGGGGCTAAATTAAAAAGTTGAACCTCAAAGGTGGTAATCTCTGGGTTATTACCTGAGCCACAAGCAAATTGGTGTAGGGTAAATGAAATTAGACAGTAAGAAGCGTGGCACAAAGATTGGCATGGGAAAAATTGGTTTTGATTCATGGGGCATTGGCACCAGTACTGGGGAAAGTGGGAGCTGTACTGTTGAGACGCTCTGCACCTGAACCTTGCTGAAACCAGTGTTCTGGCGAGTCATAACTAGGGCAGTAGAGAGGGCTTTAAACTAAATAGTGGGGTGAGGGAAGATGTGATAGTTTAGAGAGGGGAGAAGGCAAGAGAGTAAGATAGCAAAACAGTAAAGATAGTCAGGGTGTGATAGGAAGGGACAATGCATACAAACTGGAGTGAGCCAGCAGATGAGACTAGAGGTTGTGAGCTAACAGAGTGGGGGGTAGGTGCGGGAGAGGTGAGATTTAGAAATCCAAAGAGAAAAGGCCGAGGCATCGGAACAGTATAGCATTGGGTGTAAAGTCAAGCAGAATGGAACAGAGTTTAACAAATTGTACATCAGCAAATAAGGTTATTGAAGGGAATAGAAGCAAGAAAAAAAGTTGAAGGTTCTATATTTGAATGCGCGAAGCATCTGCAGTAAGATAGATGAACTAGTGGCACAAATAGAGGTACACGATTTAGATATAATCGCCACTACAGAGACATGGTGATCAAGGTTGGGAAACAAATATTGCAGGGTGTGCAATATTTCGGAAAGACAGACAGAATAGCAAAGGAGGAGGGGTTAGCACTGATGGTAAAGGATGACATAAGGGCATTAGCGAGAGAGGATCTGGCCTCAGAAGATCATGAAGTAGAATCAATGTGGGTGGCAATAAGGAATAACAAGGATCAGAAAAAACTGGGAGTAGTTTACAGGCCCACTAACAGTAGTTATGCCATTGGACAGAGCATTAATCAAGAAATTATTGGAGTTTGTAACAAAGGCAGTGTAGTAATTGTGGGGGAATTTAATTTTCATATAGACTGGGACAATGAAATTGGCAGGGGTGGTCTAGAAGATCAGTTTGTAAAATGTTTTTGGGACAGTTTCTTGAGCAATGCATTGTGGAGCCAGCTAGGGACAAAGCTATCTTAGATCTAGTATTGTGTAATGAAGCAGGGTTAACGAGCGATGTCATAGTAAAAGATCCACTGGGAAATAGTGATCATAATACCATTGAATTCCATGTTAAGTTTGAAAATGACATGCTCCAGTCACAAACAAGAATCTTAAACTTAAGGCCAATTACATAGGCATGAGAGGAGAACTGGCCAAGGTAAATTTGGTAAATAGACTGAAAGGTATGGTGGTAAATGAACAATGGGAAACCTTTAAAGAAACCATTCAAAATGTTCAACAAAAATACATTCCTTTGGGGAAAAACAAAAATTCAGCCAGAAAGACCCATCTATGGCTCACTCAGGAAGTTAAGGATAGTATTAGATTAAAAGAAAAGGCTTACAATGTTGCCAAAAAGAGGAGCAAGTCTGAGGATTGGGAGTGTTTTAGAATCCAGCAAAGGGTCACCAAAATGTTGTTGTTAATGGAAAAAATAGAATGAGACTAAAATAGCCAGCAATATAAAAACAAATGAGAGCTTTTATAGCTATATCAAAAGAGAGAGACTAGCTAAATTAAATGTTGGTCTCTTGGAAGGAGAAATTATCACGGGGAGTGAGGAAATGGCAGAGGCGTTGAACAAATATTTTGTGTCTGTCTTCGTGGTAGAAGACACAAATTTCTTTCCAGAAACGGACAGTAACCTGGGGCTAAATAGAGTGAGGAAATTCGTGTTAGCTGAGAAGTAGTATTGGAGAAATTTAAGGGACTAAAATCTGGCAAATCTCCAGGACCTGATGGCTACACCTTTGGGTTCTCAAAGTGATAGCTGCAGATATAGTGAATGTACTAGCTATGATTTTCCAAAATTCGTTCGATTTGGAAATGGTCCCATCAGAGTGGAAGTTGGCAAATGTTACACCACTTTTCAAGAAAGGAGGGCGAGAGAAAACGGGGAACTACTGGCCAGTTAGCCTAACATCAGTTGTTGGGAAAATTTTGGAATCTTTTATTCAAGAAGTCTTAACAATGCACTTAGAAAAGCACAGTATGATCAGAACAAGTCAACATGGTTTTTACTGAAGGGAAATCCTGTTTGACAAATACATTAGAGTCTACTTCTCCTGTTTATGTTCAGTGCCCAATGTTGAATGCCCTAGCTCCAATTTTAAAGCTTACAGCCCCTAGTTCAAAATTCTCCCCACCAGCAGAAGTAGGGTAGATAAAGAAAAATTATCAAATCCTGTAATCATAGTACACACCTCAGTTTGATCATCCCTTAATCTTCTATTCTCAAGGGAAGACAAGTCCAGGCTATGCAACTTGTACTCATAATTGAATCCTTTTTAGCATTGGGCTGATGCGACCTACTCCCTGCTCCTTTAGCTTGGTCTAACCCACACTGTAATGAATTCTGAGGGTATTCTGCGATGGACTGCTGAATGAGCTCTGCTTGCAGTTCAATTGAAGTGATGCACTGAGAAAGGAGGAGAAAAGCGTGGTTCAATTCTTTTATTAGCGTGTGCATGCATGCGAATGTGATTTGCCTGCTGTACCTAATAGTCGGCATAATGGGGTAGTACTCCATTCGTGTACAACGCTCACATACATGTACGTTATTTACTTATAATTTTCTCTTGTGCAAGACTCCCTTTAAGAAGGTGCTATTTACAAGTACTTCTGATTTTGTTTTTTAGCTTTTGGTTCAGTAAACAAAATTCCATCTGGTGAGTTAACATAGCTTTTTTTTTTAACCTGAAATAAACAAAGGGCGAAATAAAAACTCTTAACAGGCAGCTTTGAAATGTAAATGGTCGTACGTGACAGCCCATTTTAAACATGGAGATGCACTATTACCTATTCCAACAAGAGCTTTGGGAGGGAAGGCAGAGAGGAGTGCTTTATTTTTAATAAGCAAGGTTATTTTTAGAACTGACTTCTGAAGCTCAAGGTTCAGCTGTGAAACAGTCACTAGATCAGTCTGGAAAAAGATTTGGAAACAAGCCTTCATACTTGGCAATTTGCTGTTCTGCTTTGGGGATTTAGAAAAATACAAAAGGCAACATGTTTCTCAGTGCACAGTATTCTTTGATTACGCTTGGGTGTAGTAATACTGTGTAGTGCCTTGTATCTTGAAGCTCAAATAAATCTTGCCTTACCACCGTGTTTACTGAAACTGGTGTCTTCTCGGATAATTGCAGCCTGAACTCTTCCAAATGTGAAACTGGTTTTGTTTCCACGAGAATTGTTTCTATTGTTTGTGTAATGTGTGGACTGAGGAATGGAATTTGGGTTACAATTTTGCCTTCCTGTGTGTAATTTGGGAGAAGCAATGATATGAAAGCTTTCTTGCAGAGATTAACTATTTCCAGGATTGTGAATTGTATTCAGAAGTAACTTTACTACAAACAGTGCCCAGGCCCACCTATTGGCCTTTGCTATGGTGCCTGAAACTAACCCCCGAGATGGTAATTGCCCTCTGCTTGGGCGTATTAAATACAGACTAGGGTCTTCTCCAGCTACAGCCTGTGCTGCTGGTGTTTGATGTCAGAAGCCATATTCTTGTAATTTATTCCAGCGTATGGGTGTGATATTTTAGTGGTTGTCACTTGCTTAGTAGTAGTAATCAAGCGAACAGGATTTCAAATCCACCCACAATTTGAACATTTGAATTTAATTAAAGTAGGGAAAAAACCTCAAGCTGGTGCAGACTTGATGGGTTGAATGGCTGCCTCCTGTGCTGTACTATTCTCTGAAATCTGGAAATAAGCTGTCAGATGTTTGTAAATCCCAACTGGTTCACTGTCACTTTAGGGAACAAAACCTGCCAGGCTTTCTCAGTCTGGACCTATGTGACTCCAGTCCCCCACAGCATGGTTGACTTGACCATACTGAAGTGATATCCACTTCATTGACAACCCAGCAATCAGCTTAAACAGCCTTCACCATCAGTGTACAGTGACTATAGGATGGACCGCAGGAACCCCCAACCGCTGCCACCTAGAAGGACTAGAGAAAGTGTGTGGGAACGCCATCAGCTGCTGGTCACACACCATCCTGACTTGGACGTGCATCAGCCATTCCTTCGTCGCTGGGTCAAAATTCTGGAATTCCCTATCTAATAGCACTGTGGTAGTCACTTCACACTGACTGCAGCAGTTCCAAAAGGCAGTTCACCACTACCACCTCCAAGGCAATTAGGGATCGACAGTAATGGCCTTGCCAGTGGTGCACACATCCCAAGAATGACTTTTTTTAAAAAGTCGCATGTTTGCAATATATTGCATTTCAATTGAGCAAATGCTGCTGAAATGTTCATGTTGCTTCCAGTTAATACGGGGCAGTGTCCAAGAGATAAATTGATTAACCAGTCTACTAGTAGCACCATGTGATTTTTGGGTTAGAAGGTAATTTCTGGATGAAATCTGAAAGACGCTTGATACCCACTAGTTACAACAAGTATGTTTTTTATTTATTCTTTGAATCAGGAAAACAAGTGAGAACCAAGCTTTCACAAGCCTTTAACCATTGGTTGAATGTCCCTGAAGAGAAACTGCAGGTAAGAGTTCCTTGCATTTTATTCATCACAAAGACATTCAAGATGTTTTTGTTTTGTGAAATTTATGATGGCTATAAAAAATTTTGATAGATTGTTGGTTGAAATGGGTTAACGGGACTATATATAAGCAAAATCCTGTACAGATTCCCACTGCCACTGACAGATTGCTGTACATTTCCAACTTGCCATCAGCAGGAAGTTATATGAACTTCTGCCTTTCGAGCTGTATTCTATCATGCCTGTGCCAGTTCTTCAAAAGAGTTATTCGATTAGTCCCATGCTGCCAATCTTGCCCCGTAGCTTTGCAATTTTTTTCAAGTATATGTTCAATATCCTTTTTTTTTTTTGGAAGTTACCTTTGAATGTTTCCACCACCCTTTCAAACACAGCATTGCAAATAACTTTTTTTTTGTTGGTAGGGAAGTCTTACAATCTCCCCTTTTGGTTCTTTTGCCAGTTACCTTAAATCTGCTACTCTAGTTAGCAATCCCCCTGCCAATGGAAAGTTTCTCCTATTGTATCAAAACCTTCATAATTTTGAGCATCTCTTAACCTTCTCTGCTCTGAGGAGGAAAACCCCAGCTTTTCTAGTCTCTCCATATAACTCAGGTCCCTTAGCCCTGGTACCATTCCAGTAAATCTCCTTTTACACCTTTCTTGAATTGTGGTATCCAAAATTGGACACACAAATCAGGTTGGGACCTGATCAGTAATTAAAGATTTAACATAATTTCTTTTTGTACTCTATTGTTCTGCAGTAACTTAGTACTTCGGCTCTGAAGTGGATACCGATGGGAGCATACATGGGGAGTTTTACTCTCTATAGCTGAGACCCTTTTAGTGTCAACCCATCTCTCATTAAGCAGAATGTGATGAGGCTTGAAAGGGAAGATCTCGTGTAGGTTTCCAGGGATGGTTGCTAGATATCTTCTCTATTTACGAACCTGTACACCATTTGCTGTGATGGCATATGTCCCATAGGTACTTAATCCACTTGTGTCTGGCGAGAGGGATTATGTTATGCTAAAGTTCAGGAGATGGTGCATCTTGCTGTGACTAATGAGAGTTTGGTGCAGGACGGGAAGATAACACTCATTTACTGTTGACTTTCCTGTGTGTAACTAGATCATAGTCAATTCACAATAACTCCCTGAGCACTTAAAAATAGGGAAGGAAAACGAGGGCAGATTTTGCTGGCCTTTTAATTTTGTTGATGTCTAGTACAGCAGGCCTGTTTTTTAAGGAAGTTGGAATTGGACGTGTTTAGATGCTGTTGTCATCCGAAGTTCTTATCAGCATTGTGAGACATCCACAGTTGGTTTATCCATCAACTCTTGAACTTGTCGTTCAGCTTTGCTATGTTGAGTATTCATCTGACTCTTGATGCAGTGTTACTGTTTGTGTAACTGTAATTGAATTTTCAGAGAGATAAGGGTACTGCTAAAAGCACTGCATATTTATACTTGCGTGCTTAGAGAACAAACCTTGCTTCAGTCAAGGCATTTGACTTTCAGTCCATGCTTTGACTCTGTTTCTGTTCTTTGCTTCTTTTCCACTCCCATGTGCCCCACCCCCCACACACCTGGTTGTGATTACCTTGTGCCAGAAAGAGTAACTTGTGTGGTCTATAAAGTACAACATCACATGTTTGTAGGACAAGTGCATGTTAAGATGTGATGGCTTAAAACATTTGAGCTTGTTGGATGTAGAGTTGTACATATAACAAGTTGTTTTTTGGAAAAAATTGGAGTGGAACTGTGTTCCAATGTCTTGCACAATGGAGGCTGTATTGAGAGTATCTTGCAGATACCCTCTGACATTTTTGGGTCTTTCTTTGCTCCCATCACTCTCTAAATGGCTTCAGTTTCTGACTTTTGTGGTAGCAGTTGCGTTTCTCTCCCTACTTTTTCCCCAGAGTGGTGGCACTCAATTTGCTGACTAGGCAAGTTGGGAGCATGCCCAGAATAACCAACAGAAAATTTTTCAGTAGATTTCTTTTTAGCTTCTGCAATCTGTCTGTTACCTTCTCTGGAACCTCCTTGCACCTTTTTGAGAAGCAGCTGTGTTGCAACATCAGACGTCGTTTTACACTTCAACTGTCAAGCAAATGTATTGAACGTTGATATCCTCCAGTGCTGCCCATTGAGAGTGAAGACAAAGTGAATTTGCTGAAAGTACGATAAATTTGTTAATATTTTTATGACCTAGGCAGGAGTAATACACTGTTAGTTCTGTTGCACTGCTCCATAGGTCACAGCATGTTAGTAAAGTTTCTCACCTACTGGAAAATAGCCAAATTTAACACTTTATTTATCCCCCAGAATAAAGCACAACAACCCAAGTTTCTTTAAACAACAACATAATTAACTATCAATAAACTAAGTTTTTAAAACAATAATGAGATTTATATATGAAGATTTTATAACTTATTCTTCCTAATCCTCATGCATGCACACACATTCAAAAACTGGTTAACTGGGGAGAAAGGATGTTTTGAGTTGCAACGGTTTCTTAGAAATAATAAAATTAGTTGTCACAGTCTGGTAGGATATTTCCAGACAGGCGAGATGCCCCAGAGTCGAATAGTTGGATGCCACTCGAAGTCTCTCCAGGTGAGAAATGAACAGTGTGATGGGTAGGTGTTCAAGGCAATTCATCTGCAGCAGGTGTCACATAGATCTTTCAGCAAAAGGGTGTAGCAAGGTTTACTTGGATTTTGAAGTAGTAGTCTAACAGTGGAAGCTTTCTTGAGATTTCAGGATCTCCCAAAAACACAGGAGTAACAGTAATCACTCTTGAGGCAGGGATTCTTGAGAGACTGGAAGCAATAGTAATCTGCCACACCCAAGACACAAGGCTTCTTCTCTCCAAAGCAGTGTTCCTCTACAGAGTGTAGCAACCCTTTTTTTCCCCCTGGATCTTTCCCCCTTTTCAGGCTAGTCAAGACCACATCTTAAATGTAAAATTTCTTTCTAAGAGATGCGAGGCTTTTGCAGAGTGTGGTAACACTTTTCTGGGTCTTCCCCCTTTTTCCAGGCAGGGTGAAGCAAAGATTTCAAAGCTTGCTCCTTGTAGAGTTCACTGGTCTCTTTCAATCCCAAAATGAAACTTAGAAACTTTCAACAGTGAAATCATAAATATTCCTGGTTGCTTGGAAATAGGCCTTGCAGTCTGCACACTTCAAACAGTGTCAGCATTCAGTGTTTACAGAAAATCCCTATTCCCAGCTTTCAAAAACAGCGTTCTTGGCTTTCAACAAAAAAAACTCTTGTAACAGTATATTAAGTATATTTATTATTAATGCAATTCATAAGATGAAATTGCTTAAATTTAATATAACATTAAAGGTGCTATATGAATACAAGTTGTAATGTAGTAAAATGTCCCTAGGTACTTCACAGGAGCATTATCAAATAAAATTTGCCACCACACCACATGCAATATTAGGACAGGTAGGGTTTAAGGTGCATCTTGAAGGAGGAGACAGAAGCTGAAAGGTTTAGGGAGGGATTTCCAGAGCTTGGAACAACTGAAGATGTGGCCTCCAATGGTGGAGTAGTAAAAATCGGGGATGCACAAGAGGCCAGAATTAAAGGAGGGTAGTGATCGAGTTGCAGAATAGGAAGTGACTATGCAGTGGAGGGATGTGAATGCAAGGATGAGGATTTTAAATTGCTGCAATGGCGATTGGGAGACAGTATAGGTCAGTGAGCGTGGATGTTTGGGGCATGCGACAGGTTAGGATATAGGCAGTAAGAAACACTTTGGGGACAGGAAAATGTAAGGAGCAAAGTTCACCAACTGTTGGAGACTAGGGCAATTTAGAATGAAACAGCAAAAAGTAAGTTGACAATTTGATTACCTGCTGGAAATAAATGTCAGGAAGGCAGAGTGGATCATAGAATCATAGAAAGTTTACAGCACAGAAAGAGGCCACATGGTCCATTGTGTCTGCGCTGGCTGAAAAATGAGCCACCCAATCTAATCCCACCTACTGGCATTTGGTCTGTAGCCCTGCAGCTTACGCCACTTGAGGTGCATATCCAGACTCCTTCTGAATGACTTGAGGGTTTCTACCAATACTACCCTGTTCAGGGAGTGAGTTCCAGACCCCCACCATGCTCTGGGTGAAAGCATTTGTCCTCATCTCCCCTCTAATCTTTCTGCCAGTCGCTTTAAATCTATATCCCCTAGTCACTGAACTCTCTGAAGATAAATAGGCCCTTCATCTCCACTCTATCCAGGCCCCTCACAATTTTGAACATTTCATTCAGATCTCCTCTCAGCCTTCTCTGTTCCAAGAACAACCCCAGCTTATCAAGTTGTTCCTCCGAGCTGCATTTTTCTAGTCCCAGCAGCATTCTTGTACATCTCCTCTGTACCCTCTCTAATGCAATTACATCCTTTCTGTAATGAGGTGACCAGAGCTCTAAGCAGTACTCAAGTTGTGACCGAACCAATGAGTTATACAGTTCCAGCAATAACCTCCCTGCTCTTTATATTCTATACCTCGACTAATGAAGGAAAGGATTCCTTTCCTGGATACTGGGACTGTGCTGGAGGCCTGACTTTGGGGTGTTCGGTGAGGGACTACCAACCACAGTGCTTCTGTCTTTTTTCCCTATTCACAACCACAGCTGCTTGTACCTGTGATAGTGGTTCGGAAGGGCCAGGGTGTGCACCAAAATCTGGGAGGAGTGAATATCCAAGGTACAACACAAGCTGAGCATGTGGGAGCAGCGATCTCTCCATTGTGGGTAAGAACCTGGTCATCAGGTGCGAAGCGCTCACGTTGCTGTACGTGGCGCAGGTCTGGCCCATACCCCACTCCTGCGCTGTGGCGGTCACCCAAGCCATTTTCCGCTTCATCTGGGGATCCAAAATGGACCGAATCCGGAGGGACACGATGTTCAAACCTCTGGATAAGGGCGGGAAAAATGTACACAACGTCGCCCTCATCCTGATGACTACCTTCATGTGCGGCTGCATCAAGCTGTGTAGACCTCCAGTACGCAAACTCCAAGTGTCACTCTGTGCTGAGGCTCTATCTGTCCCCGGTGTTGCGAAGGATGGGCCTGGTCACATTGCCACAGAACGCTCCGTCCAGTTGGACCATGCCGTACCACCAATCCTTCGTGGAGCAGTTTCTGTGGAAAAACACCTTTGACCACCGATCCATCAGGCAGTGGTCTGCACGGAATGTCCTCAAGGCCCTACGGGAAAAGGAGATGGTGGATCCTGTCGGATGGCTCCCTGAGCAGACTGCCAAAGTCATTTGGCGGAATGCCACATCACCAGAACTTTCAAACAAGCACCAAGATGTAGCTTGGCTGGTGGTGAGAAGAGCCCTCCCCGTCAGATCCTTCCTGTATGCCTGAAGTCTCACCCCCTCCACACAATGCCCTCGTGCTGGCTGTGGTGAGGAAGAGACTGTTGCCCACCTCCTTCTGGAATGTGTTTTTGCAAAACTGGTGTGGAAAGAGATGCAGTGGTTTTTGTCAAGGTTCATCCTAAGCAGCTCTGTAACACAGGAGTCTCTGCTCTGCGAGCTGTTCCCAGGGACGCACACAGAGATAAACATCAACTGCTGCTAAAGGACTATCAATTCGGTGAAAGACTCCCTTTGGTCTGCCCGAAACTTGCTGGTCTTCCATTGCAAAGGGTTGTCCACGACCGAGTGTTGCAGACTGGCACATTCCAAGGTCCAGGACTACGTGCTGAGGGACGCACTAAAGCTTGGGGCAGCTGCAGCAAAGGCTCAATGGGGAAAGACCACTGTGTAAGGTCCCCCCACCAAGCTGAACGGAGGGGGCTGGATCCATGGGAAACCCCTCGAACTGTATCGGAAAAATTTTCGTGTGCTGTAAAATGTATATGGCATGAAAAATGAAATGGAAGGGTGAGGCAACTCACTCCTGCATTGAAGGAAACTGACCTTTGCACTGTTAGTAATTTTTGACTTGGTGCTGTTTAGAACTGTTTTGTCATGTATTTTTTTTTACAGATTTTTATGAATCAAGTATATTTTGGAAATAATAAAAAAGTGGACTCTACTGATGGGGTTCATGGTTAAGGTATGTTACCCAGTGTCTTTTGGTGGACAGAAGCAGCTATGGTCATGTCTGAGGTTCAGCAAGAGCAGGCTACCTCAAGTTAAATTTTGTTTGAGGGAAGTCAGCACCAAAAAGATTGAAGCTACGGGTAGCCATGTTACCCCGAAAAGGCAGCGGGGTGAGTAAATTTCAAGCCAACAGTTGGGCAGAGTGTAGGAAGTGAACCAAGAGTGTGGGCAGGGCAAGAAGAGTTGGACCGAGTGGCCAAGTAGCAGAGCGGAAGATTTGAGTTCTGGGCTGGAAAACACTGGACTAGAGCAGGGTTTTGATCAGGCAAATAGCGAAATTCTAGGATGTCAGATGGAAGGATGGTTTATCAAAATTGATATATTATTTTGAAACCAAACAACTTAAAAATCAGTATTTACTGGGTTTACTTGGCTCTACCAAGATGGCTGCCATAGTGAACAAGGGGTGCCCTGCAGTGTCACCCAGTGGCCAGGTCATAGAACTGCACTGTCACATCCCCATTCATTAATTCTGTTAAGCCTGCATTGCCATCATTGGGGAAAGGGTAAAGTAAGATTTAGAGTGAGAGAGAAGCGGAGCTGTTTAGAATGTGGCAATTCAAAAAGATATTTATATGTAGTAATTATAAATATTTGAAAGACTTTCAACTGTGCTGTCTCTGAATATAGAGAAGTAAATAGTTCATAATTTATTTAACCTTTACATGCATTGTTGTGATCTTAGTGTCAACTAGAGAAGCTACCTGGTCTGGCCTACTCTTTGAAAATCACAGTTGATTGCTCTTTTTGTGTGATGCTCCTCAAGATAACACCCCAAATATTTTCAGGAAGCTATATCAGAAAATAGGACCTTCCTGGTCTTTGGCTGCAGATAGCTAACATTATACAAAACTCGATTATAGACTTCATCTGCTGTACACATTTATTAAACAGCAATAGTGCAAGTGCATACTAGCTATAATGTTTTTATAACAGATTGTTGCCCTTGGCTAGTTGCTTGCAACTGAAAATAATTTGCATCTTCTACATTAAGTTAAATTTTAAATTACATTTAATTTTATATTCAGATTTTTTTCTCAGGCAGCTTTTAATTTAGGTCTTCGTCTTTGGTTAGTGCTGCTTTAAAACTGATGACCGAAGAGTTCTCTGATTTGGGGTGAAGGGAAGGTGTCTGGTGCAGTTCTTGCAGCTGTCAGTAACTAGCCTTGATATGGACTTGAAACTAAATTCAGAGTTGGTGTCTGAGCATGAGCATTGCCTCACATCTCCAACAATGAGCTCGAGTCTTCTGGCATTTGCTGATCCATGTCGCTGTGCAGCTCCTCTGTTTTGATTGGGCATCAGTTTTAAATGGCTGGGAGATTTCAGTTCCTTTCATAGTGTGCCTTTTCTTTCATGTGCCTTTCAACTTAAGTTGAGACTCTCATTCTTGATGTTTCTGCCTGAAAACAGTAAGCATATTGTGCCAAAATGTTTTTACCCCTCAATCTGGGACATGGGGAATTGGCAAGATGACTGTTAACATTTCTGTTCCAGGGTTTGCTTTTTTTTTTCCCTTCCCCATCTAAGTATGTAAATCCTTCATAAACTTGAACTTATCCAAACTCTGCTGCCTGTATCCTAACTTGCACCAGTCCCATTCACTGCCAGCCCCTGTGCTCACTAACTGGCATTGCCTCCCAGTCCAGCAAAGCCTTGATTTTAAAATTCTCATCCTTGTGTTCAAATCCCTCCATGGCCTCACCACTCTGAGTTTCTAGAATCTTTATTTCAGAATAATTGTGATGTTTGAGAATTGGAAGAGAGGAGCCTCACTGAGATTTATCGATGTCTTTCAGCACCAATATATCGCTCTATTCTGTGGAAAATAAGAACAGCAGTAAGCCCTTCAGTCCCTCAAGCCTGCTCTGCCATCCAATTAGATCCTGGTTGGTAAGGTATGCTGAATGGCTTCCTACTGTTCTGGAAACTTCCTGGTTCTTTGCACTTGCAGTAGGTAATTTGTTCAATGTGCACCATTTCATCTGGTGAAGTAAATGGAAAGGCCAAACAGTGAGCATCATTTCCTCCCTTCCTTGCCCTTGGTCTTGTATCAGGTAAATACAACAATGGTTGTAGAAGGCCAAGGCAGCAACTGATTAAGTATTTCTTCTGCATTCTGTGCAGTGTGTTTCCATGTGACTGGTGCATGACTTGACAGTCTTGGTTATCGCTAATATACTGCTCCATCACTCAACATCAGCCAAAAAACTTTTGTGCCATTCTGTACTTAGACATTACCCTTTTCCCACACTGTGTGACCCCCCCCCCCCCCCCACCGCCCCCCACTTCAGCATTCACAGTATATTGCAGCATCCTTGCTACAAAGTGTGTTTCAATAGAGCAATGAGTCCCTTATTTGGGGTGTGAGAGTTAAAGAATGTTTTTATGTAAAGCAAGTTTCTGTTGTGCCTTACCACAGGAATAACTATTGATGCCAGCAGCCTAAGGATCAACTGTCAATGTAGAGAGTAATGACTGGCACATCTAATGCCTACAAGGCACAGGCTGATTCAGTGATCTTTGCAACTGAAAGAGTGTGTTGCAGACAACGTGCATGCACTTCCAAAGGATGAGAATAGAGTGAAAAATTACAAAGCTGCAGTATTTAAACATGGAGTTGTTTGTAAGAATGTGGTGTCAAAGTGGGTCACTTTGTTAAATTCCTGATTGAGTCTCTTGTTAACTACCTTGACAAGTGCATTTTTTTTTAAACAGGATTTGTGCATTGGGCAATTTTAGGAGGGAAGGTGTGTTCTGTGTGGAGGACAAATTGGATTTTGTACAGTGTCCATTTGTGTTTAACCAGTGCCTCTGTCACTGTCAGATGAGATTTCCATGGAAACTGCTTTTGGCATAATAATGAATTCAGATGCTAAGAATCCCTTTCTGGTAACAATGGTATCTAGCTCCGATACAACCAAAAATACTTGCGTCAACAGCACTCCAGTGTAAAGGGCTATGCGCCATTACTGAGTGCTTCAGTTCCACTACTTCAAGCTCGTTGATCCTGACTGCTGTTGAAACTTAATCAGATCATCATTAAGTTTTAGAGCACTGCGTTGATTTTTTTTTAAATGAGGGACCCAAGTACATAAGTTATTCATTACTAATAGCTGTTTTCTTATGCAGGGTTGTCATTTGGTATTACAGTAAAAGGTTATTGTGGACAGATAATATTGTAATATTGTATTGAAAGTGTCAGACTGAAAATTGGTCCGAAAGTGTGCCATTTTAGTTTTTAACTGCCAATGATTCATTTTCAGTAATGCAGATTAATGGTTAATATGACTATTTGTTTGTTTTTCTGCAGTTGAGATCATCAAAATGACTCTGACGTCTTGCAGAATTCCCACTGAGATTAATGTTGTCTTTACCAAGTTTCAAATACAAAATTCCCATCCTGCATGTTAATCTGGGAATGGTAGTTATATCGGAACAAATTATTTAGAAAGCTTGACTAAATCAGTACTTTACAATTGCACTCAATGTTTTGAGTGGTTACAGGTCATGTGTGTATATAATGTATATCACCATTTATTTTCTACTTGTGTACCAAGCCCGAAACTGGCAGTTCTAGACTGGAAATAGAGAAATCAGTGATGCAGAGACTGTGAATTTGGTGATCAGGGACAGCCCCATAATGCCCTATTCCGTGGCATCTGCATTAATGCACTAACACGTGTAAGTCACTGTTACGTGGATGTATAATCTGTTGAAATCTCCAGGTTTGTTTTCTTAACTGGTTAATCAAATGTTGTTTTGCAGATTACTGACTTCAAGAGAGACCACTCTGGGTAGGCAAGGACAAGTTAGCTGCTGTTAAAGCTACAAGAAGGACAGAATTTGCACACTCCTGTGTCATTTTCCCCTGTTCCCCTGGCCTGTTCCAGTTTTGTCCCCTTAATATATCTGAAGATGGGTACAATTCCATGGGAAGTATTGACACTGCAGTGCCTTTCTTAACTTGGCTATTGAAAAGGAGCAGTTTCAGATCCAAGACTTTCAGTCTGCTATTGCTTTCAGGAAATCTTTAGAAAGTCTCTGTCTTAATTTTGACCTCTAGTGCCTGGGCAAGATCTTGGCAGCCCCATTGAGTACCTACCATTTTGCAATGTTTCTGTAACTGTTGTTGAACCTATGAATCCCAGTGTAAGTAAATGTGGAGGATGGCAGTTTAGAACGTGATGCAGTGCAGTCCCAGCTTCTCTGGGCAGCTCGCTGCCTTGACTTGCAAAGGACACTCTCGACTACTCAATAAACAAACTTATTGCAGACTGATTTTTTTTTAGCAATCAGCAACAAATAATGTGCAAGTAAGTAAAATATTGAATTCTTGACACTGCGCCAGGCAGACAGAAATTTGAACCCCAAGGGATTCCCTTGTGCACCCAGTTTGAAATCCTACACCTAGAAAAGCGATGTATAACTAATAAACATGACCTGAATGGCACCTGGTTGTTCTTCATCCATGTGTGAAATCCACAGATATGCTAATTAACTGGGTGGGTTATCATAAATTGGCTCCCAAGTTTCTCATAATTTGAGACCTGGAATTAGATTCACATCTGAGACCAGGCTGAATGTAATGTTCAGTGTGTTGAGTTTAATGTAGTTCTTAACACTTTGCCTCACAAATGGCAGGAAAAGGTTTCTTTCTAATAGACTTCTAAATGTCTTCCTGATGGTGCACCAGGAGCCAAGTTGAGAATCTAGATGTTCTCCGATGGTGGCATTGTGGTGCGGTAATATGTTGAGATTTACATTATTTCAACAGTAATGGTAAAGCCAGTATATATATATATATATATCTCTGCACTGTATGTGATGACCTTGCAGCTAACCTGCACTTCCCCATACAGAAAAAAGATGATTGGTTCTCAAACTTGAGCAGCAGTTGCACTGCACTTGGTGTGAGCTTATATCTGGTTGTCTCCTGTATTATGCTGTTACTTGTGCTGACCAGAACTCAAAATTGATATACATTGAGAAAGTGGCAGCATTATTACCATTCTGCTTTTACCATTCTATCCCAGTCATTGAGTAAATGTGATTCTGAAGCCCAAGCTTCACTTTATAAACCAAAACAGGAGTAGGCCGTTTAGCCCCTTGTGCATGTTCCACCATTCAGTGGGCTCATGGATGATATGTGACCTAACTCTATATACTTGCCTTTGCCCCAGATCCCTTAATACCTTTTGGCTAACAAAAATCTATCAATCGCAGATTTAAAATTAATTGATCCAGCATCAATTGCCATTTGTGGAAGAGAGTTCCAAACTTCTACCACCCTTCATATGTAGAAATGTTTCCTAATTTCACTCCTGAAAGGTCTGGCTCTAACTATGCCTCCTATTCTTAGACTTCTCAACCAGAAGAAATATTTTCTCTCATAGTTTCTCTCTATTTACCCTATTTCCTTTATCTTACACTTGGATCAGATCACCACTTAACCTTCTAAATTCCAGATAATACAACCCCAGTTTGTGTAATCTCTCCTCCTAACTTAACTCTTGGAGTCCTGTTATCATTCTGGTAAACCTGCATTGCACTTCCTCCAAAGCCAATGTATCCTTCCTAAAGTTTAGGGCCCAGACCTGCTCAGAGTACTTCAGGTATGGTGTAACTAGAGTTTTGTATAGATGAAACATGGCTTCCTGCTTGTGGGATTAAGTTTATTTGAAGGTGAGAATACCAGTAAAAGAAACTTGGGATTTCTGCCATTTTAATGAGGTTACAGCAGTACTATATAGAAACCGTTTAATATTGGCATATAGTACTGCTGTAACTTTTCTCCAGACTAATTCTTTCCTGTCTAGCAGGTGCATTATGCTATATACTATTGTTTGGGGAGGTGCGGGAGCGGGGGGAACTGCGGGAAATGTTAATGCTACAATTGAATTGATCCTTGTTGAAAACCAAGAGTAAACTGAGATTGAGTCACTGATCTGATGGTGTTTATTGTTGGCTGTGACCATTTTGGGACAAGCCAGGGATGTAACAGGTGCTGTATAAATCAAAGAATCAAGGAATGGTTACAGCACAGGAGACCGTTCTGCCCATCATATCTGTACCGACTCTGCAAGAGCAATGCAGCTAGTCCCACTCCTTTGCCCTTACCCCATAGACCTGCCAATATTTCTCTTCAGATAATTATCCAATACCCTTTTCAAAGCCACGATTGAATCTGCCTCCACCCCACTATTAGGCAGTGCATTCAGAAAATGCTTAAGTTTGTTCATTGTTTTCTTTTATATTATACGTGAGTTTCTTTGAAAGTTTATATATACAAATCTTTGAAGGTGTCGGGACAAGTCAGTTAGACTGTTAAGGCATATGGGATCTGGGCTTTGTAAATAGACCGAGTACAAAAGCAAGGAAGTTATGTTCAACCTTTACTAATCACTAGTTAGGCCTCAGCTGGACTATTGTGTCCAGTTCTCGGCACTGTACTTCAGGAACAATGTCAAGGCCTTGAGGTTGCAGAGGATATTTACTAGAATGGTACCAGCACTGAAGGATTATATGGGCAGGAGCTTGGATTGTTTCCTTGTAGTAGAAAAAATTTAAGGGCAGATTTAATAGAGGTTTTCAAAACTGAGGGGTTTTGATAGAGTAGGTAGGAGAAATTGTATTCACTAGCAGGAGATTCAGTAAGCAGAGGACACAGATTTTAGGTAATTGACAAAAGAATCACAGGAGAGATGAGAATCTTTACGCAGCGAGTTATGATCAGAATCCACGGCCTGAAAGGGTGGTGGAATCAGATTCAATAGCAACTTTCAAAAGGAAATTAGCGAGGTACTTGAAAAGCAAGGATTTGCAGGGCTGGCCAAGAACAGGAGAGTGGGACTAATTGGACAGCTCTTTCAAAGAGCTGGCATGTACACAGTGGGTCGAATGGTCGTCTCCTGTGCTCTGATTCAATAAAATTATGAGTTTAAACATAAAACATGGTGTATTCTGTAATGTATTTTAATTTGCTTGACTGACTTTGTTTCTTCACACCAACAAATCCAGTACTTTTTCCAGTTCCAGTTTTCATTCCCCCTTATTCATGCTATCTGGTCACATCCAGTTTGGACACTTTAGATTTGTGATCCTTTCCCTTTGTCTATCAATAATTGATAACTTGGCTTTGTTTAATATTATCGATATTTCCAGCAGCCGGAGGGGGGGAAATTATAGGTATTTACTAAATACATCAAAATCTCTCCCAATATAAGCTCCTTTTACAGAAGCAGACCTCTGTCGACTGTTCAAGGTGTTGTGTAAATGTCAATAGTTTACAGTCAAAGAATCCCTGTGGCGCTTCACTGAGGCATAATCATAAAGGAGGGGATATAAGGAAGGGATTAGAATAGTTCCAGAAACGGATGAATTTTGGTAGAGCCTGATGTAGTCCAGCCATATCTGGTGAGGGATGGTTAAACTGATGTCTCAGCATGATTTGGTTTCTACAGAACTGAAACTGGTCAATCTTCTTTTAAGAATGGGTTTTTACACTTTTTTTTTATTGTTTTTACTCTAGGTCATCATAGAAGTTACTGAAATGTTGCACAGTGCTAGTTTGCTGATCGATGATATTGAAGATAATTCTAAGCTCCGCCGTGGCCTTCCAGTAGCGCATAGCATCTACGGGATTCCATCTGTCATAAACTCTGCCAACTACGTCTACTTTTTGAGTCTAGAAAAGGTGCTCACCCTTGACCACCCAGAGGCTATTAAAGTTTTCACGCAACAGCTGCTAGAGCTGCATCGTGGTCAAGGCCTGGACATCTATTGGAGAGATATGTACACCTGCCCCAAGTTAGACGATTACAAGGCCATGGTGCTACAGAAAACTGGAGGACTCTTTGGGCTGGCTGTAGGCCTCATGCAACTGTTCTCTGAAAATAAATCTGACTTAAAGCCTCTTCTTGACACACTAGGGCTTTTATTCCAAATACGTGATGATTATGCAAACCTGTTATGCAGTGAATACAGTTTAAACAAGGGTTTTGCTGAAGATTTAACAGAGGGAAAGTTTTCATTCCCCATTATTCATGCTATCTGGTCACATCCAGAAAGTACACAAGTGCAGAATATTTTGCGACAGAGGACTGAAAATGTAGATGTAAAGAAATACTGTGTAAACTATCTTGAAAAGGTGGGTTCTTTGGATTACACCAGAGAAACACTCAAACAGTTGGAATCAGAAGCTTACAAAACTATTGACAAACTGGGAGGTAACCCACAGTTAACAGCTTTAATTGAACAACTTAACCAAATATATAGAGAGACTTGAACAATATTCTTTCCCTTTGCTCTTTTCTCTTTTGCTCACTCTCCTGATTCCTTTGGCTCTTTCTAGTGCTACGCCTTCTCATACACGTGCTGCGCACACTCATGAGTTCTCTTTCCTTTAGATATTTCGCTGTCATGAGTGCTCACCTGATTTCTCACTCTCTCATGTCCTTACCTCACACTCTAATGCACCTCATTCAATTTCTTGCTATTTTCTGAGCTCGCTTTCATTTGATTGCTCTCCTGAGAGCGCGCTGTCACCTTCTTGCTCTTGCAATATGAGTGAAGAGTTTAAACAGTAGTTGGAGTTGGGTGATGAAAATCACAGGATATTCATGCAATCAAAAGCTTGTCCTGTTCCACCTATGATGTCATCTTGGATTGAACTTTTTTTTTGATGTTTCAATTTGATAATTTAACACCCCAGTGTATTGTCAAGATTATAGCCAGGAATAGAAATATGGTCCAATCTCTCATGACCACCACTTTTTACCAGCATAGTATATGGTAGATGGTAGTTTTTCAAAAATAACATTTTTGCTTAGTTGATGTGTGCCTGAAGCAATCAGTTATATCCCCTCCCACACACCGACAGCAGTCACTGGGACTGTTGGAGGCATGCTAGTCTTTGACCTCTTGGTAGCAGTAAATTGCACTGATCCTGAAGATGCCTGAAAAGCCCAGTTACTGTAATTCTTGCTACCAGAGAGACCGTGGAGAGAAAGACGATGTTAGCTGGGTTGAGCAGCAGAGTGGGCTTTGAGATCCATCATAAAGGGGAGAATCTGAGATGACAAGCATTTTCATGAGCATTGGACATCAGAATTTGTCATGTACTTCTGCTGTACTGCACTCCTTGAGACTACAGATGGGATTTCAGCAGAAACAGCAGATCAAAGCAATTTTTGCTGTTTTCTAACTGATATACTGCTGTAACTTTGCTCAGCCCTTATATTGAGTGAGCATGAATGGTGCTAACTGACTGCTAAACACAGCCACACTAATACCTTTCCAGTTCTGGTTAATGTGCAATATGTTGGAAAGATGGAAGAGTTAGCACATATCAGCTCATTGTCATTGCAACTTATCTTCACAATAAAATCAGGCCTGTTTTATTAGGCCAAATATTTTACGGTTTCCTTTTTAAGTGGGTTTTTATTCAAATTATTTGGAATTATTTCTAGAATCTCCAAAAAATGACCAGACTTTTTCACTGTTTTGTTTCCATCCTTTGTTTTTTTTCCCACCCATTGTAGGAAGGGATTCAATTCCCTCGCCTTGCTCTGGTCAAGCATGGCTGCGGAACTTGTTCCATGTAGATATTAAGCTGCAGACTCGTGCTACCTTTCCATGTGTGACATGGGGAAGAATGGGATTCATTTTTCCCTTGAAAGAAGCAGGACCATTTTAAGCTGACCATGCAAGGGATTGAGTTTGCATTCACACTGTATTAAGGCTTGACTGTTTTTGCAAGAGTGGTCTTAAACAACATGGACAGTGCTATAACTTGAAATTTTCTGCACACATGACAGGGACATATTTAAATATGACACTGTAGAAGTCTTCAACTGAAGTGCAGAACTACTCTGGGCAAAGCTGGTTACATATTTATGGTAATCAGATCCTAAACTATACTGATGTAATTTTTCAGTAAATCTTGTTACAGTGGTAGAAATGACATTTTTTGTCATTTCCCCCTCTTCCTGCCCCAGCCATATTGTTTTATTTTGGGGGAGGGTAGGGGGGGTGCTAGGTGGTTGTTGGTACTATTCCATAGGCACTGATTGCTTCCCCTCCCCACCCACCACCACAGTTTCCTCTGGCCATTCTTCATAACAGATTCTAGATAATGGGTATTAAATAGTTGGGGTAGTTTGTCAATCACAGAGACCCACGCTGTTTTCACCTGGTCACCTTCTGACTTTTCAATGAAGTTGACGGAAGCCATGCAACGTAGCGTACCTTGACTTTGGAAAGGCTTTAGATAAAGCACTGCATCAGAAGCACCTTTACAAATTAAGACCGTTGCATAAAAGCTAGTTGTTGAAGTGGGGGTGCAGTCTTTGGGAACTGAACTGGGGCCCCTGCTCTTTGTTATACATCAATGAAAGGGAGTCATGGTTAAAGATTTTCCCTTTTTGGAGTTCTTGCTAGCTGTGGATTTTATAGCACTAATGTGTATTCTTTCTATTGCTGAATTTACCTGATGAGGAATATTAACAGGAGGAAGTGAAGCATTTCTCTATTTGGGCATCCAGTGTCCATATCATGCATTCTCGTGTTTAAAGTGATTACTTGCAGAGTAAATTTCCCAAACTCTGTGCCAGCCTTAGCACCTCTTCACTGCACTCCCTATTCCAACAATGTGAAGTTTCACCATTTCCCACATACCAGTTGTTATATGCCTCCTCCAAGTGAGATGACCATTTAGGAAAAAAATTGTACCAAGAGGTTCATCTCAGTGGGAAGTGTGTTGTGATTTATTTAAAGTCTGTTCCCTCTTTGACACAGGAGGCGGCTTTAATTCACATTAGACTGCACTGCCTTCAAATAAGGTCCCCGAGTTGAGAACAAAACCACAACTGTTGGCAAATGCGCAGCTGATGGATCAAGAACAGAAAATAGTTTACCATTCTGGGTGTAACCTTCAACCAGTTTTGTAGAATTATAAGTGAACTGTGGGTCTTGCTCAGGGAAGCACAAGAGCCCAGAGATTCAGGGTTAATGTGCTGATGAGCTACATCACCCACTCCTTGATATTTAGCAGCACCAGTATATCTAACAAAACTCACAAAAGTTACTATCGGTGATCAACTGAGTTCAAATGACACTATGGGTGAGCTACGTTGTCGATCAGAATGGTGTTTCTAACAGTAGCCATCTTGCATTTTCCTCAGTGAAACGTCTCATACTGCAAAATAATTTTTTTAAAAAACACTTTCCATACTGCTGTACTAACAGGTAGTTGGGTGTTGTAGACCGTTATCTAAACATTGTCCAGCCTCTACACTATGTAGCATTGTTTTTTGAGAAAGATCAGTGCACAATTTCTCTTGGTACCGGGTTAGTTGTTAAACTATATTCCGAGGTTCCAGCTGTTTCACAGAACTGAAATCTCGATTTCTTTTCTTACAATTTCAAAATTATTTTCCTTGGAAATCCTTTTGTCAGTCTTACAAGTTCAGCAATCCATCATATGATTTGAAAAGCTCAATCGCCTTGCTTTTATTTTGGGGTCTCAGCCATTTGTGGCTTCCTTGGGAACTAATTAGCCAAACGTTTGCTGATCTGCTCTTAATTAAATTTTTACAATTCCAATCCAGATTTGATACTTTCTCTGGAGAAGAGCAGCCACTTCTATTAACATACTGCATTACAAACACTCCAGGTAAATAATTATTCAACTACAAATGTTCTGTTGAGGTTCACCTGGATGTCAACTCAACCGTCAGCTATTGGTTGAGTTTGAGTGCTTGGGATTGTCCAGAGGA
The DNA here is from genome assembly GCF_036365525.1 of Heterodontus francisci. NCBI lineage: Eukaryota > Metazoa > Chordata > Chondrichthyes > Heterodontiformes > Heterodontidae > Heterodontus > Heterodontus francisci. The sequence goes on from NC_090373.1 coordinate 29,409,066, forward strand.
AAACAGCAATTTGTATTTACATACATAGAATATACAGCACAGAAATGGGCCATTTGGCCTAACAGGTCCATGATGGCATTTATGTTCCACCCGAGCTTTGTCTCATCTTTCCACATCTAACTCCATATAATCCTCTATTCCCATCTCCCTCATATGTTCATTTAGCTTCCCTTAAATGTATCCCTTAAAGGTATCAGACCCACCGGCCGTCCATGTCTCCGTTATAAAGACGTCTGCAAACGCGACATGAAATCGTGTGACATTGATCACAAGTCGTGGGAGTCAGTTGCCAGCATTCGCCAGAGCTGGCGGGCAGCCATAAAGACAGGGCTAAATTGTGGCGAGTCGAAGAGACTTAGTAGTTGGCAGGAAAAAAGACAGAGGCGCAAGGGGAGAGCCAACTGTGCAACAGCCCCAACAAACAAATTTCTCTGCAGCACCTGTGGAAGAGCCTGTCACTCCAGAATTGGCCTTTATAGCCACTCCAGGCGCTGCTTCACAAACCACTGACCACCTCCAGGCGCGTATCCATTGTCTCTCGAGATAAGGAGGCCCAAAAGAAAGAAAAAAAGAAAGAAATGTATCTATAATTTTAACCTCCGCTACTCTCTGGCTAAACCAGTTTCTTCTGAATTCCTTATTTGATTTCTTGGTGACTAGTTTATATTGGTCTCTAGTTTTGCTGTTTCCCACAAGTGAAAAACAATTTTTTACATACCTCTATTTGGTCACCTCCATTGGCCTTTTCCAAAGCAGTAAAGTATCCCAAGGTGCTTTATAGGAATGTTACCAGATATATATCTCAACTCTGTCAGATGATTAGGACAGGTGACCCAATGTGATCATGTTCTTTGTAAATGTAAGTTCCTAACTTAATAGCAAAACCTAGCATACTGCTCTGATTGACGCATGTAGAAACTCTACATTAATGGAGAGAGGAGCTATTTACACAAGCTGTGTCAAAATTCCTGCACAAAGAATAGTGGAAATCTGGAATTATCTCTCCTAAAAAAGGTGGTGAATGCTGGGGGTCAGTTGGAGTTTTCAAGACTGACTGACTGAGTTTTGTGTTAGATCAGGGTATTGACAGATGTGGAGTAAAGGCAGGTAAATGGAGTTGAGGTACAAATCAGCCATGATCTAATTAAATGAGCTTGTTGAAGAGTTTGTTCCTGTTTGTGTGGTTGAAAGTGCTGAGTATGTGTTCTGCATCTATCTTGTAATATCTAAATCTAGCTGATTGCCTCATTACTAAGAAAACTGTCTGACTCTCTACCATCCTACTGTCTTTTTAACCCAATTTCCATGTCACGTTTGCACACTTCAGATTGTGTTTTTCTCAATGACTAATATAAAAGTCATAACTTTATCTGCCTTTTCTAAGACATCCCACTGTCTACTTTTGTACATCAAATGCTACATTAATGTTTATATGGCATTCAAACAATACCTCCTAGAAGTCTTGATGGTCTAGAATTTACACTCTATGCCACTATTTTTAAAAACCTTCCTCAGCTTTTTTTAATGTGATGGTAGTCATCATTGATGCAAACAGGCACACCTGATAACTGTTTTGTCGGTTTATTTTACCAATAGTGGAGAAACTTTCAGACTCCTGGGAAGTGATCAAATTGGCACAACACTGGGATTTGTACAATTATGTAAAGAGAATACTTGCAGTGAATTAAAATGAACAATATACAATGAATTAATTTTTGAACTTTGCTTCAGGTATAACTGTGACTTTTACTATGTACGATTTCAGAATTTGTAATTGGTGTCATTGAGGGGATTCCATTGTGTTCTGTGTATCTGAAGCAAATCCATGTGATTGAATGTATAACAATGGGTCTTACCTCTTGGACACGAGACTAGAATCTAAAATGGGACAGTAAGTTGGACCACTTCTCTTTTGTGTTCATATACTTGAGTTTTATTTCACTAGTATCTGCAACTTTTATTTGACTCATGCTTTGTATTGGTGTCGGCCCAGTTTTTCTTGCCATTATCCATCCCCACCTGGTGATAATTGGAGTTCAAGGCATATATTAATTACTTTAAAAGAGTAAATCTAGTTGAAAGAGCAGAAATGCCCAAGACCAAAATAAGCACAGAATTTAGGGTAGGATTTGGGCCATATGGATGGGGGCATAGTGTTGAGTCAGTGAGTTGGGTTAAGGGTTAGGCTTTGGGAATTAGATTATGGTTAGTGCTTGAGAAATTAGGACCAATATTAGGGCTGGGCATTGCCTCTTAGACCCAGTTTTGGTGGTGGTAACTCTTTAAACTGCCCATGCAGCTACTGCTATTAAATTAGTGATTCTTAAACCAGTGGAGATCTTGTTCTTTCATTCAACCTCTACACAGTTAAACAGGTGGTTGCCTGATGGAGCTTCGAGGAGATGAACCCAGTTTATATAAATGACCCAGACTTGGATGTAGGGAGCAGCTTATAGCATTTGCCTATTATATGAAACTTGGCAGTGTATAGTAATGAGAATAATTATAGACTTGGTGAAATGGGCAGAAGCATTGCGGATGGAGTTCAATGCAGGGGAGTGTGATGTGATTGCCTTTGGGAGGGCCATTATGGAAAGGTAATATAAATGGCATGATTTTCAGAAGTGTCGATTAGAGACACCTTGAGATCCATATACACAAATCCTTAAAAGGTGGCGCGGCCAGTTGACTAAGGTGTTTGCTTTTATATTCTATTCCTTTATTTTTAAACCCGAGTCCCCCTATGCTTTAAAATAGAGATTATGCTAAAATTTGTAAATCACTGATTAAACTTCAGATCTGGAGTACAGTGGACAATTCTGGGCACCACACTTCAGGAATGATTTTAGGCCTTATGGTAGAGAAGGCTATGAAGGATTTCAATTATAAGCAGAGGTTGGAAAGTTAGGACAGTTCTGCATGGAACAGAGAAGGCCAAGATGTGACCAAATAGAGATTTTCAAAATGGACTGTTAAGTAGTAGTAGAAAAAATACTCTGGTGAGTGGGCCAATAATTGGAGGTCATAGATTCAAAATTATTGGCAAAGATGTAGGGGGAGATGAGAATTTTTTTCACTGAGTTGTGATCTGGAATGCTGTACCCAAAAGGTGGTGGAAGTTGGTTCCATTTTAAAAGGGAGTTGAAGTATTTGTGGATGAGGAAACTTACAGGGTTCTGGACAAAATGTAGGGATGGGGGACTAAGCATGACTGCTCTTTCAAAGAGCCAACACCAGCACAATCAGCTGGCCTCCATCTGCCATGTAAATTTTTAAAATTCTACAACTCTTGGGTACTACCCTCTAAGAATTCAATATCTACAGTTGTGCGTTGACCCAGCTAAAGAAACGCCTGCAGTGCTGTACCCAGGGCGTACTGCATTGTTGGAGGAGGCAGTACTGAGGGAGCACTGCACTGAGGGACTGCTTTTCATGTGGAAAATTAAACTGAGGTCCTGTTTACCCCCTCGGGTGGGCATAAAAGATACTGTGACACTCTTGAAGAGTAGGGGAGTTTTTCCCAGTGTCCTAGCCAATATTTATTCCTCAATCAACATCAGTTCAACCAGATTATCTGGTCATTTCTCTGAAGTTGCATTGCTGTTTACGGTGCTGTGCTGTTTAAAAATTGACTATATTGTTTGCTACATTACTATGGAGACCACACTTACAAAAAAAAACTTAATTGGCTGTGAAGCACTTTGAGACATCCTGAGGTGGTGGGAAGTGATTTTTAAATGCAAGTTCTTTATTTTTGTAGTTTAGGAAGAATACTGCATCACAGTTACATTGTGTAAAAAAATTTTTCAACACTACATTTTTGGTTTTCCTATTCATATTTGAGTAGCTTTCATTTATTCCCCAGTATCTTTTAATGTTTTGAAAAGAATTAATCATCCAGCAGTCACTGGTGTTTATGGTCTGTGTTAACAGGATTGTAATGCTCAAGTTAAAGCCATCTGGTTGTCAGTCTGTGTATTGAAGACATTGCACATTCCTAATTCATATCTGGCAGTACATAACCATGACCCTGGCCATATAGATCTTGACCCTAGCATATCTTGTTCCACACTCCAATAAATAAATTTGTAACTGCTTGAAATCATGGAAAGTGATGTTGGAGGAAAGAATGACATCACTCTTGTCCAATGCATCTAATTCCATTTCTTTTACAAAATTCTGTCTGGAATTCTGGGTTAAACAGACAGCAGTGAATACCAAAACCATTTTTACCAGAAGAATGGATCCCTTGCCAACTTAGTAAGGAGATGGGAGTCTAGGTTCTCTGGGAATTTTGGCCTTCTGTAGCACTTAGCTTAAAACCTGGCTACTGGCATATGCTACTGCTAGCCAGAGCATCGAGTACTGTTCGGGGGTCTGGGTCTTACCTTGACTAGTGCTTTGGGGGAATATCTGCACTTCTTTGTTATTCTGAGCTTATATGCTGGCAGTTAGCAAAGCATTGGCTGAAGCTTTTGACTCCATGTTGCACAGCACTGTGTGAAACCCATCCTCAGTTTTACTTAGAATCTTCTTTCTCTCTAGCCTACTTGTTCCTTTTTTTTTTGGAGATACAGCACTGAAACAGGCCCTTCGGCCCACCGAGTCTCCCGACCAACAACCACCCATTTATACTAATCCTACACTAATCCCATATTCCTACCACATCCCCACCATTCTCCTACCACCTACCTACTAGAATTAGAATTAGAATATTACAGCGCAGTACAGGCCCTTCGGCCCTCAATGTTGCGCCGAGCTGTGAAACCATCTGACCTACACTATTCCATTTTCATCCATGTGTCTATCCAATGTCCACTTAAATGCCCTTAAAGTTGGCGAATCTACTACTGCTGCAGGCAGGGCATTCCACGCCCTTACTACTCTCTGAGTAAAGAAACTACCTCTCACATCTGTCCTATATCTATCACCCCTCAACTTGAAGCTATGTCCCCTCGTGTTTGCCATCACCATCCGAGGAAAAAGACGCTCACTATCCACCCTATCTAACCCTCTGATTATCTGATATGTCTCTATTAAGTCACCTCTCCTCCTCCTTCTCTCCAACGAAAACAACCTCAAGTCCCTCAGCCTTTCCTCGTAAGACCTTCCCTCCATACCAGGCAACATCCTAGTAAATCTCCTCTGCACCCTTTCCATAGCTTCCACATCCTTTCTATAATGCGGTGACCAGAACTGCACGCAATACTCCAGCTGCGGTCTCACCAGAGTCTTGTACAGCTGCAGCATGACCTCGTGGCTCCGAAACTCGACCCCCCTACTAATAAAAGCTAACACACCATATGCCTTCTTGACAGCCCTATTAACCTGGTTAGCAACCTTCAGTGATTTATGCACCTGGACACCAAGATCTCTCTGCTCATCTACACTAACAAGAATCTTCCCATTAGCCCAGTACTCTGCATTCCTGTTACTCCTTCCAAAGTGTATCACCTCACACTTTTCCGCATTAAACTCCATTTGCCATCTCTCAGCCCAGCTCTGCAGCCTATCTATGTCTCTCTGTACCCTACAACATCCTTCGGCACTATCCACAACTCCACCGACCTTAGTGTCATCTGCAAATTTACTAACCCACCCTTCTACACCCTCTTCCAGGTCATTTATAAAAATGACAAACAGCAATGGCCCCAAAACAGATCCTTGCGGTACACCACTAGTAACTAAACTCCAGGATGAACATCTGCCATCAACCACCACCCTCTGTCTTCTTTCAGCTAGCCAATTTCTGATCCAAAGCTCTAAATCACCTTCAACCCCATACTTCCGTATTTTCTGCAATAGCCTACCGTGGGGAACCTTATCAAACGCCTTACTGAAATCCATATACACCACATCCACTGCTTTACCCTCATCCACCTGTTTGGTCACCTTCTCGAAAAACTCAATAAGGTTTGTGAGGCACGACCTACCCGTCACAAAACCGTGCTGACTATCTCTAATGTACTTATTCTTTTCAAGATGATTATAAATCCTGTCTCTTATAACCTTTTCCAACATTTTACCCACAACCGAAGTGAGGCTCACAGGTCTATAATTACCAGGGCTGTCTCTACTCCCCTTCTTGAACAAGGGGACAACATTTGCAATCCTCCAGTCTTCCGGCACTATTCCTGTCGACAATGACGACATAAAGATCAAGGACAAAGGCTCTGCAATCTCCTCCCTAGCTTCCCAGAGAATCCTAGGATAAATCCCATCTGGCCCAGGGGACTTATCCATTTTCACACTTTCCAAAATTGCTAACACCTCCTCCTTGTGAACCTCAATCCCATCTAGCCTCGTAGCCTGAATCTCAGTATTCTCAACAACATTTTCTTTCTCTACTGTAAATACTGACGCAAAATATTCATTTAACACTTCCCCTATCTCCTCTGATTCCACACACAACTTCCCACTACTATCCTTGATTGGCCCTAATCTAACTCTAGTCATTCTTTTATTCCTGATATACCTATAGAAAGCCTTAGGGTTTTCCCTGATCCGATCCACCAATGACTTCTCGTGTCCTCTCCTTGCTCTTCTTAGCTCTCCCTTTAGATCCTTCCTGGCTAGCTTGTAGCTCTCAAGCGCCCTAACTGAGCCTTCACGTCTCATCCTAACATATGCCGCCTTCTTCCTCTTGACAAGCGCTTCAACTTCTTTAGTAAACCACGGCTCCCTCGCTCGACAACTTCCTCTCTGCCTGACAGGTACATACTTATCAAGGACACGCAGTAGCTGCTCCTTGAATAAGCTCCACATTTCGATTGTTCCCATCCCCTGCAGTTTCCTTCCCCATCCTACGCATCCTAAATCTTGCCTAATCGCATCATCATTTCCTTTCCCCTTTCCTACACTAGGGGTAATTTACAATGGCCAATTTACCTATCAACCTGCAAGTCTTTTAGAGGTGGGAGGAAACCAGAGCACCCGGAGGAAACCCATGCACACACGGAGAACTTGCAAACTCTGCATAGGCAGTACCCAGAACTGAACCCAGGTCGCTAGAGCTGTGAGACTGCGGTGCTAACCACTGCGCCATTGTGCTGCCCTTTTGTTCCCTTCCTCAGCATCTCCCTCCTTGCCTTATAGTCATAAAAGGCAGGAGGGGGCTATTTAGTCCATTTTTTAAAAATTCTTTCACTGGATGTGAGCATCGCTGGCAAGATCAGCATTTATTCCCATTCCTAATTGCCTTTGAGAAGGTGGTGGTGAGCTGCTGCCTTGAACCACTGCAGTCAGTGTGGTGTAGGTACGCCGACAGTGCTGTTACGGAAGGAGTTCCAGGATCTTGATGCAGCGACAGTGAAGGAACGGTGCTATAGTTCCAAGTCAGGATATGGTGTATAGCTTGGAGGGGAACTTGCATGTGGTGGTATTCCCATGCATCTGCTGCCCTTGTCCTCCTGGGTGGTGGAGATCACAGGTTTGGAAGGTGCTGTCTAAGGAGCCTTGGTGAGTTGCTGCAGTGCATCTTGTAGATGATGCACACTGTTGCCACTGTATCGGTGGTGGAGGGAGTGGATGTTGAAGGTGAGCGATGAGGTGCAAGTCAAGCAGGCTGCTTTGTCCTGGATGGTGTTGAGTTTCCAGAGTGTTGGAGCTGCACCCATCCAGGAAAGTGGAGTGTATTCCATCACACATGGTGGACAGGCTTTGGTGAATCGGAGCTGAGTTGCTCTCTGCAGAATTCACAGTCTCATTGCGCCTGTGTCAGCTCTTTGTAAGAGCTATCCAATTACTCCCCTGTTCTTTCCCCATAGCCCTGCAAATTTATCCTTTTCAGGTATTTATCCAATTCCCTTTTGAAAGTTAGTATTGAATCTGCTTCCACTGGACTATCAGGCAGTGCATTCTAGATCGTCATAACTTGCTTTTTAAAAAGAAAATCTCCTAATCATCCTTCTGATTCTTTTTGCCAATCACCTTATATCTGTGTCCTATTGTTACTGACCCTCCTGCCATTGGAAACAATTTCTCCTGGTTTACTCTATCAAAACCCCTCATGATTTTGAATACCTCTATTAAATCTCCCCTTTATCTTCTCTGTTCTGAAGAATACAATTTCAGCTTATCCAGTCTCAAAATAACTGAAGACCTTCACCTTTGACTAGTCTTGTTCCCTCCCTCTACCCAAGTTTAGTGTTCTCTCACCAACCACTAAAACACTCTGGGAACATGTCTATTTACATTTCAATTTTCCTGTTGAAAGATGACCAGCTATTTATGGATGACGAAGGCTATCTTGCCCATCTTTACAGATCGTTTAACACCATCTCCACACGTAGCCCTTCCCTGCCATTGCTGCAATAAATTGTTTCCGATGCCCAAGTTTTTTTAAAAAACTTTATTCTGCTGGTAATTCCATTCTCAGTGTTGATCACTGTGCATGAAAAACCTACTGCTCTCAGTCCTAAAGTTACCTTATACTAGTTTGAGCCTGTGCACACCCCCAACCAGCCCCCATTTCCTACTCTAATGACAATTTCTGTATGTGTCTCACCTCTCTCAGCTTAATTTTGATGATGGACTTGTGGAATGAAAAAGTAATTACAAATTATATAAACTCTGGTTCCGCCTTGTTCCACTTGCAATGTCACTAACAGACTAGGTGGTGTGGGGGGAGGGGGGGAATCGAACCTTGCATTTTTTCAAAACAGAAATAATAACTGGAACGGAAACAACTTTCTGCTTTTAATCCCTTACTTTCTTGTCAATTTACAAACTGACTTAATGAAGTCCGATCACAAGGACAAAGGCTGCATTGGACCCATTTATATGTATTTATATAGCGCCTTTAAAGTAATTATGTCTTGTAAAGTTGGAGCAAAATAGCTTTTGTGTTAAACTTCAATTTTGTTAAGCATTTCCAATCATTAATCATTGAAATGAATCACTTAAGATAGAGTTGTCTGCTTTAATTAAGGAACAAACAACAACTTGTATTTATATAGCACCTCTTTAATGTAATAAAGTGTCCCAAGGTGCTTCATAGGAGTATTGCCAACAAACTTTGATACTGAGCCACGTAGGGTCTCTGACCTAAATCATTAACTTGGTTTCTCTCTCTACAGATGCTGCAGACCTGCTGAGTGTTTCTAGCATTTCTTTTTATTTCAGATTTCTAGCATCTGCAGTATTTTGCTTTTGTGTAAGGAAATGTTAGGGCCGTTGGACAAAAGCTTGCGTGAAGAGTTCTGTTTTAAGGAACATCTTAAAGGAGGAGAGGCAGATGGGTTTAGGGAAGGAATTCCACAGCTTAGGGCCTTGGCAGCAGAAAGCGCAGCCACCAAGAATGGAGCGACAAATATTGGGGATGTGTATGAGGCCAGAATTGGAGGAGTGCAGAGATCTCGGAGGGTCTTAGCACTGGAGGCGGTTACAGAAATATTTTAGTTGTGTGAGAAAGGTGACCTATGTTTTACTTGCAGTTAGGAGCCCATACGTTTGAAAAAGGTCAAGTTCCTTTTGTGGTGTAAGGTTGAATGTTACACCACAGTGCCAAGTAACCAGCTATAAACTATGATTTAAAAAACTCCCCCTACTGGTGTTTCTGTATGCACAGTCTCAGTTAATTATCCCACCTTTCCCTGTATGAGCTTACCATTGCAGGTCAGCGGGCAGCATTTTGTGAATAAGACTGGAGACAACTCTATGATGGTAAAATAAACACTAGGTGTTGGCTGTGTCTGAGTGGTAGCACTTCCTTCTCAGTAGAAAGGTTGTGGCTTCAACTCCAGAAAGAAGGACTGCATTTCTGTCGCTGCATTCTGGATTTCCCACATTGCTTTCCAGTCAATGAAGCTCTTTTGGAGGGTAGTCACTTGTAACGCTGGAACGTGGCAGAAAATTTGCACACCACATATAAATGATGAAGTTATTCACTATTTTTCTCATGGATTTCTGTACAAAACAGTGATACGGTGTTACTGCATTTCAGTTTAAAACACAATATGGTGGTTGAAGAGACAAAGAAAGGAGCTGGGTAATCTAATGAATAGTGCGAAACCTCCCCTGCACGCCACACAACTGCAATAAAAAGGGCACTGATTTTAAATTACTGTACCTGCTCAGTTCATTGGGAGCAGAATAAAATAACTGACCCAGATGCCAATCCAACTCAAACTTGCTTGTAACAACACAGTATTATATCAGGATATTAAAATGCCCGACACAATTACAGCCTGTTCATAACTTAAGGCAGCTTGCTGCTGTAGGTGCACAGTGAATTTTATTTTGCCAAATAGCAGTAAAAATTGAAAATAGTTATGCAAATGGGCGACAGTGGTTAGCACCGCAGCCTCAGCTCCAGGGACCCAGGTTCGATTCTGGGTACTACCTGTATGGAGTTTGCAAGTTTGCCGGGTGCTCCGGTTTCCTCCCACAGCCAAAGACTTGCAGGTGATAGGTAACTTGGTCATTGTAAATTGCCCCTAGTATAGGTAGGTGGTAGGGATTATGGGATTACTGCAGGGTTAGTATAAATGGGTGGTTGCTGGTCGGCACAGACGGTGGGCCGAAAGGTCTGTTTCAGTGCTGTATTTCTAGAAAAAAAATTTAAAATAAATATTTCAGTAACATTGGTTTAACTGCAGCAGATGTCTGATTCAAAAGATCGAAAGTGCAGCGTGCCCCCAATGCTGCCCCTCTGCCTGTGCAGCACTCCCTCAGTACTACAATGGGGGTGCTAGTCTAGATTTTGTGCTCATGTCTTGAATGGAGCTTTATTAGATCTCTCTGTGCACTGTTATCCTTGATGGTTGGCTGTTACTTCCCCGTCAAGGTATATTTCTCAGTATATTATCCTGTCATTAGTGGCATGCATCGTGAATGTGGTAAAGAATTGGTAGTTAATTATCTTGGACTGTATTAAGTGACTCAGATGTAAATTTGAACCAGTGTTAAACTACATTTGTTGAAATAAAAACAAGAAATGCTAGAACCACTCAGCAGGTCTGGCAGCATCTGTGGAAAGAGAAGCAGAGTTAACGTTTTGGGTCAGTGACCCTTCTTCGGAACTAGCAAATATTAGAAATGTCCAAAGTTAAAAGCAAGTGAGGCGGGGGTGGGGCCAGAGATAACAAAGGAGAAGGTGTAGATTGGACAAGGCCACATAGCTGACCAAAAGGTCATGGAGTAAAGGCAAACAATATGTTAATGGTGTGTTGAAAGACAAAGCACTAGTACAGATAGGGTGTTAACGGACTGAAGATTGAACAGCAGCAAGTACAAACATGAAAAAAAACAGTGGGTAAGCAAACTGAACAAACTAAGATGAAATGAAATAAACAAAAAAAATGTAAAAAAGAAAAAATAACTAAAAATAAAAGTAAAATGGGGGGCCCGTCATGCTCTGAAATTACTGAACTCCATGTTCAGTCCGGCAGGCTGTAGTGTGCCTAATCGGTAAATGAGATGCTGTTGCTCGAGCTTGCGTTGATGTTCATTGGAACATTGCAGCAAGCCCAGGATAGAGATGTGAGCAGGGGGGAGTGTTGAAATGGCAAGCAACTGGAAGCTCAGGGTCCTGCTTTTGGACTGAGCGGAGGTGTTCCGCAAAGCGGTCACCCAGTCTGCGTTTGGTCTCCCCAATGTAGAGGAGACCACATTGTGAGCAGCGAATACAGTATACCACATTGAAAGAAGTACAAGTAAATCGCTGAAAGGAGTGTTTGGGGCCTGGGATAGTGAGGAGAGAGGAGGTAAATGGGCAGATATTACACCTCCTGAGATTGCAGGGGAAGGTGCCCTGGGACGGGGACGAGGTGGTGGGGGTAATGGAGGAGTGGACCAGAGTGTCGCGGAGTGAACGGTCCCTTCGGAATGCTGACAGGGGAAGGGAGGGGAAGATGCGTTTGGTAGTGGCATCACGCTGGAGGTGGCGGAAATGGTGGAGGACGATCCTTTGGATATGGAGGCTGATGGGGTGGAAAGTGAGGACAAGGGGAACCCTGTCACGGTTCTAGGAGGGGAAGGGGTGAGGGTAGAGGTGCAGGAAATGGGCCAGACACGGTTGACAACAGTGGGGGGGAAATCCTTGGTTGAGGAAAAAGGAGGTCATATCAGAAGCACCGTCATGGAAGGTAGCATCATCAGAGCAGATGCATCGGAGACGGAGAAACTGGGAGAATGGAATGGAGTCCTTACAGGAGGTAGGGTGTGAAGAAGTGTAGTCCAGTTAGCTATGGGAGTCGGTTGGCTTATAATGGATATTAGTGGACAACCTATCCCCAGAGATGGAGACTCAGAAGTCGAGGAAGGGAAGGGAAGTGTCAGATGGACCACGTAAAGGTGAGGGAAGGGTGGAAATTGGAAGCAAAGTTGATAAAGTTTTCCAGTTTGGGGCGGGAGCAGGAAACGGCACCGATACAGTCATCAATGTACCGGGAAAAGAGTTGGGGAAGGGGGCCTGAGTAGGACTGGAACAAAGAATGCTCGACATATCCCACAAAATGACAGGCATAACTAGGACCCATGCGGGTACCCATGGTAACCCCTTTTACTTGAAGGAAGTGCGTGGAGTTGAAGGAGAAGTTGTTCAATGTGAGAACAAGTTCAGCCAGGCGGAGGAGGGTGGTGGTGGATGGGGACTGGTTGGGCCTCTGTTCAAGGAAAAAGCGGAGAGCCCTCAGATCGCCCTGGTGGGGAATGGAGGTGTAGAGCGATTGGACGTCCATAGTGAAGAGGCGGTTGGGGCCAGGAAACTGGAAATTGTCAAAATGACGTAGGGCGTCAGAAGAGTCTTTATTTTTTTATTTTTTAGTTTGTTCAGAAGGACATGGGTGCAAGACCCACTCCAGACACTTGAGCATGTACTCCAGGCTGACACTCCCAGTGCAGTATTGTCTGAGGTGCCTCCTTTCACGTGAGACATGAAACTGAGCCAAGCCTGCCCTCTGAACAAGAGGTTACACACTGGGAGTTCCCAGCCCGACCACAGTGAAGAATCATCTTCCTGCTGGCTCATATTGACCAAGATTCCCAGAAAATCCCAGCTGGAATCTAATATCTGTAAGAGTGCTTAGTTATAAAATGACAATGTCAGGAACTATGTCAACCATTTAAAATCAACCCAATCTTCCCTGGATTTCATTTGTCCACAATCGTCTTCCCATTATAAAATGATTTAGCTCAAAAGGAGGCCATTGAGTCCAGCATAGCTGGGCCAGCTCTTTGAAAGAGAAAAATTGGAAAATCCAATTAGGCCTGTTCCTGCTCAGCCTTCTTTTCATTTGCAAATGTCTGACAAATACCCTTTGGAAAGTTACTATTGGATCTGCTTTCACCATCCTTTCAGGCAATGCACTTCAGATCATCATAACTTGCCGTGTAAAAAAAATTCTTGTCTCCTGTTTGGTTCTTTTGCCAATTACTACAAGTCTGTGTACACTGGTTACTGAGCCTCCTGTCATTGGAGTGTCAGCCTAGATTCTGTGCTGGGTTCCTGACTCAGAGCCTGTCTAACATTTGTACTGTAATTGACAGATTTGGTCTTTCCTTTCTGGAACCAGTGCTGTCAAACTGCACATTTTAAATCACTACAAAGTGGTTAAGATTATAAACAATACAAAATATAACCTGCACTACAACTGTAGCCAAACAAATGTCAGATTGCATCTTCATGACATTTGGGATTCCCACTGACTGCTGTGCAATTGGAGTAAATTAAAGTTTAACTGTCGAACGCTTGTAAAATTCCCAGTGGGGGAATGTGGATGGTCACTCAGCTTCTGATATTAGCAAAAGGTTTACTAGACATCATTTAATCTCCAATCCACACAGATCTGCTCAATCTTCCTCCTTCCCTCTCCAACTTCACAAAAACTGTGCTGCATAACTTGGTGCTGCTCACTCTCGAACAGTATCTCCAGTGTGACAGCAGTAATACTGCACTTCTGTGAAGGAGTGTATGCAGGGTAAGTCATAACAAGGAATGCTACTCGATTCTACGGCTGCTGGGGTGAAATTGAAGCGTTCAAGACTGAGATCGATATATAGGTTGGGTAAGGATGTCGAAGGATATGGAGGAAAGTTGGGTAAATGGAGTTGATCAGCCATGATCTAAATGAGCAGCAGAGCAGGCTCGATGGGCTGAATGGCCTCCTCCTGTTCCTGTGTAGCCATAAATGTCAGATAGTCACTAATAAATCTAATAGGGAATTCAGGAGAAACTTCTTTACCCAGGAACAGTTGAGAATGTGGAACTCACTACCACAAGAAGTGTATTAAGGTGAACATAGATGCATTTAAAGGGAAGCTAGATAAGTACACGAGGGAGAAAGGAATAGCAGGATATGCTGATAGGGTGAGATGAAGAGGGGTGGGAGGAAGCAATGAAACTGGACAAGTTATAGGGCAGGGTTGTCCAACATACAGCCAGCGGGCCAGGATCCATCCCACCAAAGTTTTCCATCCAGCTCATGGGTGTAAACTGTACTGGGGCCATTCCTCATCCTCACCAGGGGTCTATGAATGGAGATCAGAAATTTCCCATTGTCAGACCAGTTTTTAAAAAAGGTTGCAAGTCCGTCTCTCAGCTGACAGCTGCTGTATCAGGAACAGCAGCTTCTGAACTTCGGACAGTTTCGTGGGTTCCAGCCAGTTCTGACTTTTTAAAAAGCCCACCGTAAAACACCTAATCTGTCCTAAGTTCAGAAACTACTGTTCCCGATGTCAGTACCTGTCAGCTGTGAAACTGAGTTGCGATCTTTTGAAACAAAATACTGACCAAACATCTGCAGAGCATTTCCAATCTCTGCAACTGTCAGAGAGAGGGGGGGGACAGAGAGATAGGGGACACAGAGACCGAGGACGACATGGTGGGGTGGGGGGGAACACAGTGAGAGAGGGGGAAGAGAGTCATCAAGATCACTCCTGACAGATGGACATCTATCCGGAATACTCCGCGTGAAAGGCCTGCTACCCAACCCGGACCCGACGACGTGTCGGGGTTGGGTCGGGTCAGGCACCTCTTCCGGATCCGGCTGTCGGGCTTGGGTCGGGTTGGGCCGCATACGCACGCTAAGTGCTCTGCCGGTAAGTATTAAAAATACAAAACTTACCTGAGCTGGGAGTCCGGGACGAAACTGAGTCTGCGCAGTGAGCAAGTGACGTCACTATGACGTCATCACGCATGCGCAGCAGCTTCCTGGAGCTTCCCAGTCGGAACATAAGTAAAGGGAAGGTAGGGTCGGACTCGGGGCAAAATCGGAGGGTGTCGGGCTCGGGTCGGGTTCTTTTTCCCGACTTAAGCAGGCCTCTACTCTGCACTGCTACATCAGGCAAACATTGACTACTTGTGCAAGCACCAAAATGCCAGGCATCTCACTAAATCACTGTCCAACATAGTGATGGGGGAAAGTAAGTCAACAAATTAGCCTTCTCATTGAAAGCTTCTTCACAAAAATGTATGTTTGTTTTTATTAATAGTAAGATAAATTTTTAATGCCTTTATCTTTCCAAAATTGTCTCACTAGCCCCCAATGTAAGACAAAAATTGTAATGTGGCCTTCTCCACCCACCCCAATAAAAGGTTGGACAACCTTGTTATAGGGTTTACCAACCCCGCCCACCATCACCGACATCTGCAGCAGCTGGAACTGTCTGGCAGGCCTGTGTATTGACTGTTACTGCCATCTGCTGGATGGATTGGCCCTTACTTGTGTGCAGGAACTGAAAGGAAAAACAGGAAATAAAATCAGAAAATGCTGGAAATACTCAGCTGGCCTTTCATCAGAAAAGTAGGAGCGTGGGAATAGGAGGAGGCCATTTGGCCCTTTAATGTGTTCTGTCATTCAATTAGACCATGTAGAAAATGCTGGAAATACTCAGCAGGTCAGGCAGCATTTGTGGAGAGAGAAACAGAGTTAACGTTTCAGGTCAGTGACCTTTCATCAGAACTCATAGCCGATCTGTATCTGAATGTCATCTACCCACCTTGGTTCCATAACTCTTAATACCTTCCAATCTCAGTTTTGAAATTTTCACTTGACCCCCGCTCCCCCAGCCTCAACAGCTTTTTGGGGAGGAGAGTTCCAGATTTCCGCTACTGATCTGAGGACTTGTTTCCTGACATCACCCCTGAACAGATCTAATTGTTTTGGTCTCCCCCCACCAGAGCAAATAATTTCTCTCTATCTACCCTAACAACTCCTTTAATCATCTTAAAAGGCAGCACAGTGGTACAGTGGTTAGCACCGCAGCCTCACAGCTCCAGTCACCCGGGTTTGGTTCTGGGTACTGCCTGTGTGGAGTTTGTAAGTTCTCCCTGTGACCGCGTGGGTTTCCTCCGGGTGCTCCGGTTTCCTCCCACATGGTAAAGACTTGCGGGTTGATAGGTAAATTGGCCATTGTAAAAAAAAAATTGCCCCTAGTGTAGGTAGGTGGTAAGAGAATTGTGGGGATGCGAGAGGGAAAATGGGATTAATGTAGGATTAGTATAAAAATGGGTGGTTGATAGTCGGCGCGGACTTGGTGGGCCAAAGGGCTTGTTTCAGTGCTGTATCTCTCTATGACTCTCTGACCTCAATTAGATCTGCCCTTAATCACTTCTTAAAAATGACAGATCAGTGCTGAGAAGTAAAATAGAATGGATGGAACAGGACTGTGGAGAGCAGCTTCTGGCTTTATTATTCTCCATTGGCTAGTGGAAAAAAATCACACTAAATGTAATATTCAGTCCCATTAAAATGATCAAGGGAATCAATAGGGTCGATACAAAGAAACTATTTCCTCGAATGGGGGAGTCAGAAACAAGTGGGTATAACCTTCTGGAGTGATGTCAGGAAGCACTTCTTCATACATATGAAGGGCATTGCATCTAGGCCTGTTGCTAGACTTTGGGGCGTATCCTATGAAACCTGTTAATGGACTGTGGGTAGCATCACAACCAGTCCTATTGATGGATTGTGGGTGGCATCACATGACAATCGTTGATGGACTGTGGGTGGCATAACGTGCTGACCTGTGAATGGACTGTGGGATGGCCTCACCTATTAATGGACTATGAGTGGCATCACCTCCAGGCCTATTGATGGCCTGTGGGTGGCATCATAGTGACCTGTTGATGGCCTGTGGATGGCATCATAGTGACCTGTTGATGGTCTGTGGGTGGCATCATGCTGACCCGTTGATGGTCTGTGGGTGGCATCATGCTGACCTGTTGATGGTCTGTGGGTGGCATCATGCTGACCCGTTGATGGTCTGTGGGTGGCATCATGCTGACCTGTTGATGGCCTGTGGATGGCATCATGCTGACCTGTTGATGGTCTGTGGATGGCATCATGCTGACCTGTTGATGGCCTGTGGATGGCATCATAGTGACCTGTTGATGGTCTGTGGGTGGCATCATGCTGACCCGTTGATGGTCTGTGGGTGGCATCATGCTGACCTGTTGATGGTCTGTGGGTGGCATCATGCTGACCCGTTGATGGTCTGTGGGTGGCATCATGCTGACCTGTTGATGGCCTGTGGATGGCATCATGCTGACCTGTTGATGGCCTGTGGATGGCATCATGCTGACCTGTTGATGGTCTGTGGATGGCATCATGCTGACCTGTTGATGGTCTGTGGGTGGCATCATGCTGACCTGTTGGTCTGTGGGTGGCATCATGCTGACCTGTTGATGGTCTGTGGGTGGCATCATGCTGACCTGTGGCTGGGTCGCTGCTGTTGTTGCGCTCCTCCGGCCGGCAGGGAGCGCAGTGACGGCTCTGCCCAGGGAGTGAGGAGACGGCAGGTGCCACACGGAATGTCTCCGGACCAGGAAACGCGGCGCTTTGCCAGGAGTTCCGGCCGCGGGTTGCCTAGTGACGAAACCTGGAGTCGGAGAGAGCGGACCGGCGGCGAGAATTACGGCAACGGACACGGCCTGGAGACACCGGCAAGGTTCCTGTTAGCGGCAGGGGGGAGAGAAAAAGAGAGAGGGAGGGATGGAGAGGGAAGGAGGACTTCCCCTTCGGCAACAGGATCTCAGTGGGCCTAAAGGAGGCGGGAGAGGGGCCTGGGGCCTGTCCGCAGTGTTACCTGCCCCAGGGCCTGGGAGGAGTTGGTGGATTCAGGGAAATGCCCCACTGTCAGAGTACAAATCGTGTTAATCTGCAGTCCGGGGGGTGAGGACAAGACCTGGGGGGTAAGAGAGAGAGATAAACTATTTCCTGAGCGAGTCCAGAACAAGGATCATAACCTTACAATTTTAATTAGAGTTAGTCCTTTCAGGGGCGATGTCAGGAAGCACTTCCTCAGACAAAGAGTAGTGGAAATCAGGAACTCTCACATGAAGCTGATGAGGCTGGGGGCCAATTAAAACTTTCAAAACTGAAGTCAGTAGATTTTTGTAATATAAGGGTATTAAAGGAACCAAGATGGGAAGATGGAGTGAACATACAGATCAGCCATGATCAAACTGAATGACCCTACAGACTCGAGGGGCTGAATAGTTCCTCCTGTTGCTATGTTATTCCAACAGTGGTAGAATTATCCTGCTTAACCCCACAAGTATCCTTTCCAAATCACTGTCTGGCCTTGAATCATCCCACACTTTAATTGTAGCCCCCAGGATTTCACACATCCACAGTACCACTGTAGATTTACAGCTCAGCAATATACAACACTTCAAACTTCCGCAATATTCAAAATACACACCACCAAATCCAATGTCTATCATTTAATATCGATTTTTTTCCTAGAGTCTTCTTTACCCCTGCCATAATTTCAGTTTCCCTTTTACTGTATCAGACTTTTTAAACCCTTAAATTTTTCTATACTCCTTCATGGAGACTCCCTTCATCCCTTCCTTGCCTTCCATGTTAAACTGCTTTATTATGAGGAGTGCCTACATCCCCCTTTACCCCTTTTCTCTTTCTGTTTCTCCAAAGCCTTTAAACTAGCATTTCACCATTTTCTTCTCATTTGCCACCTCTCCCTCTCCCCCATGTATTTTAATCTGGTGCATCTGATGCTCTGTTTTGTGTCTCTTTTAACCCCATTTTCATTTGTCACTAAATTAGAAGTTTGTGGATTCAAGCCCCACTCCAGAGACTTGAGCACAAGATCCGAGCTGACACTCCAGTGCAGTACGAAGGGAATGCCATTTTTCAAATGAGATGTTAAACTGAGGCCCTCTTTGTCCTCTCGGGTGGATGTAAAAAATCCCATGGCAAGACTTTGAAGATGAGCATGGGAGCTGACCCCACTGTGTTGGCCAATATTTATCCCTCAACCAACATCACTTAAACAGGTTATTTGCTGTTCATGGGAGCTTGCTGTGCACAAATTGGCTGCCATATTTTCCTACGTCACAACAGAGACTACACCTTAAAAGTATTTCATGGCTTGAAGTGCTTTGGGATGACCTGAGGTCATAAAAGGTGCGATGTAAGTGCCAGTCTTTTTTTCATTCCAATATAAATATTGCTCCTTTCATTTTAAAAAAAAAACATTCTTCACTGACATATTCTTTCCTCCTCAGATGTTTTTATCTCTCCATTTTCCCTACCCTAATATTGATTTTGCAAGTTAAAATAAATCATTTTCTGGTCATTGCTTATGATACTTTTCTTCACGTAAACACTTGATACTCTCAATTCATTACTTTAAAGAAAGTACTTTATTAAAATCAAAGCTAATTATTAAAATCCACTACTATTCCCCATTCATGTACTCAGCTTCCAGAGATCCACCTGTAATATAATGGAAGTGTGTACATTTCCTGTCTCCCATTTGGAGAGATCGTTGGAACAGATCAGTTGTAAGAAATTCACTTCATTCTCCTTGATCATACTGCATAGACAAATTTATATTTGACAAATCACAATTCAGTAGCTAGGAAATGCAATCCCAAAATTTACTAATTAAGTAAGTCTGCCTCGAAGACAAATCAAATCATTCAGCAGTAATTACTGGACTGAATAAAAATTACTGCTTAAAAATAACCAGTAGCAGAATCAATCAAATCACAAATAAAATATGGAAAACATTCCCCCCGCCTCCTGTATATGCAACAGATAAAAAGTTACTACACAAGATAAGAGCTCATGGTATTGGGGTAATATATTATGGATTGGGACTGGTTAGCTAACAGGAAACACAGAGTTGGGATAAATGGGTCATTTTCAGGTTGGCAAACTGTAACTAGTGGAGTGCCACAGGGATCAGTGCTGGGGGCCTCAACAATTTATGATCTATATTAATGACTTGGATGAAGGGATGAGTGTATTGCAGCTACGTTTGCTGAGGGTACGAAGATAGGTTCAGAAAACAAGTTGTGAGAAGGATACATGTTCCTGTGAAAATGAGGGATAGAAATGGCAAGATTAGGGAACCATGGATGACAGGTGAAATTGTGAGACTAGCTAAGAGGAAAAAGGAAGCATACATAAGGTCTAGGCGGCTGAAGAAAGACGAAGCTTTGAAAGAATATCGGGATTGTCGGCGCAATCTGAAACGAGGAATTAAGAGGGCTAAAAGGGGTCATGAAATATCTTTAGCAAACAGGGTTAAGGAAAATCCCAAAGCCTTTTATTCATATATAAGGAGCAAGAGGGTAACTAGAGAAAGGATTGGCCCACTCAAGGACAAAGGAGGAAAGTTATGCGTGGAGTCAGAGAAAATGGGTGAGATTCTAAACGAGTACTTTGCATCGGTATTCACAGAGGAGAGGGACATGACGGATGTTGAGGTTAGGGACAGATGTTTGATTACTCTCGGTCAAGTCGGCATAAGGAGGGAGGAAGTGTTGGGTATTCTAAAAGGCATTAAGGTGGACAAGTCCCCAGGTCCGGATGGGATCTATCCCAGGTTGCTGAGGGAAGCGAGAGAGGAAATAGCTGGGGCCTTAACAGATATCTTTGCAGCATCCTTAAACACGGGTGAGGTCCCGGAGGACTGGAGAATTGCTAATGTTGTCCCCTTGTTTAAGAAGGGTAGCAGGGATAATCCAGGTAATTATAGACCGGTGAGCCTGACGTCAGTGGTAGGGAAGCTGCTGGAGAAGATACTGAGGGATAGGATCTATTCCCATTTGGAAGAAAATGGGCTTATCAGTGATAGGCAACATGGTTTTGTGCAGGGAAGGTCATGTCTTACCAACTTAATAGAATTCTTTGAGGAAGTGACAAAGTTGATTGATGAGAGAAGGGCTGTAGATGTCGTATACATGGACTTCAGTAAGGCGTTTGATAAGGTTCCCCATGGTAGGCTGATGGAGAAAGTGAAGGCGCATGGGGTTCAAGGTGTACTAGCTAGATGGATAAAGAACTGGCTAGGCAACGGGAGACAGAGAGTAGCAGTGGAAGGGAGTTTCTCAAAATGGAGACGTGTGACCAGTGGTGTTCCACAGGGATCCGTGCTGGGACCACTGTTGTTTGTGATATACATAAATGATTTGGAGGAAAGTATAGGTGGTCTGATTAGCAAGTTTGCAGACGACACTAAGATTGGTGGAGTAGCAGATAGTGAAGGGGACTGTCAGAGAATACAGCAGAATATAGATAGACTGGAGAGTTGGGCAGAGAAATGGCAGATGGAGTTCAATCAGGGCAAATGCGAAGTGATGCATTTTGGAAGATCCAATTCAAGAGTGAACTATAGAGTAAATGGAAAAGTACTGGGGAAAATTGATGTACAGAGAGATTTGGGTGTTCAGGTCTATTGTTCCCTGAAGGTGGCAACGCAGGTCGATAGAGTGGTCAAGAAGGCATACGGCATGCTTTCCTTCATCGGACGGGGTATTGAGTACAAGAGTTGGCAGGTCATGTTACAGTTGTATAAGACTTTGGTTTGGCCACATTTGGAATACTGCGTGCAGTTCTGGTCGCCACATTACCAAAAGGATGTGGATGCTTTGGAGAGGGTGCAGAGGAGGTTCACCAGGATGTTGCCTGGTATGGAGGGCGCTAGCTATGAAGAGAGGTTGAGTAGATTAGGATTTTTTTCATTAGAAAGACGGAGGTTGAGGGGGGACCTGATTGAGGTGTACAAAATCATGAGAGGTATAGACAGGGTGGATAGCAAGAAGCTTTTTCCCAGAGTGGGGGATTCAATTACAAGGAGGCACAAGTTCAAAGTGAAAGGGGAAAAGTTTAGGGGGGATATGCGTGGAAAGTTCTTTACGCAGAGGGTGGTGGGTGCCTGGAACGCATTGCCAGCGGAGGTGGTAGACGCGGGCACGATAGCGTCTTTTAAGATGTATCTAGACAGATACATGAATGGGCAGGAAACAAAGAGATACAGACCCTTAGAAAATAGGCGACAGGTTTAGATAGAGGATTTGGATCGGCGTAGGCTTGGAGGGCCGAAGGGCCTGTTCCTGTGCTGTAATTTTCTTTGTTCTTTGTTCTCTTTGATACAAACAGTCTGCAAAGGGATATAGATAGATTGAGTAAGTGGGCAAAAAATTGGCAGATGGAGTATAATGTGGGAAAATGTTAGGTTGTCCACTTTGGCAGGAAGAATAGACAAGCAGAATATTATTTAAATGGAAAGAGAATGCTGCAGTACAGAGGCACCTGGGTGTCCTTGTACATCTTTTTTATTCATTTCATTGGATGTGGGCGTCGCTGGCTAGGCCAGCATTTATTGCCCATCCTTAATTGCCCATGAGAAGGTGGTGGTGAGCTGCCTTCTTGAACCGCTGCAGACCATGTGAGGTAGGTACACCCACAGTGCTGTTAGGAAGGGAGTTTTGACCCAGCGACAATGAAGGAACGGCGATATAGTTCCCAGTCAGGATGGTGTGTGGCTTGGAGAGGAACTTGCAGGTGGCGGAGTTCCCATGCATCTGCTGCCCTTGTCCTTCCAAATGGTAGATGTCGCAGCTTGTAAGGTGCTGCCTGAGTAGCCTTAGTGCGTTGTTGCAGTGCATCTGGTAGATGGTACATACTGCTGCCACTGTGCGCCAGTGGTGGAGGGAGTGAATGTTTGTGGATGGGGTGCCAATCCAGCAGGCTGCTTTGTCCTGGATGGTTTCAAGCTTCTTGAGTGTTTTTGGAGCTGCACCCATCCAGGCAAGTGGAGATTATTCCATCACACTCCTGACTTGTGCTTTGTAGATGGTGGACAGGCTTTGGGGAGTCAGGAGGTGAATTACTCGCTGCAGAATTCCTAGCCTCTGACCTGCTCTTGTGGCCATGGTATTTATATGGCAGGTGCACTTCAGTTTCTGATCAATGGTAACACCCAGGATGTTGATTGTGGGGGATTCAACGATTGTAATGCTGTTGAATGTCATGGGGAGATGGTTAGATTCTCTCTTGTTGGAGATGGTCATTGCCTGGCACTTGTGTGGCATGAATGTTACTTGCCACTTATCAGCCCAAGTCTGGATATTGTCTCGGTCTTGCTGCATTTCTACACAGACTGCTTCAGTATCTGAGGAGTCGTGAATGGTGCTGAACATTGTGCAATCATCAGCGAACATCCCCACTTCTGACCTTATGATTGAAGGAAGGTCTTTGATGAAGCAGCTGAAGATGATTGGACCTAGGACACTACCCTGAGGAACTCCTGCAGTGAGATGGTTGACCTCCAACAACCACAATCATCTTCCTTTGCACTAAGTACGATTCCAACCAGCAGAGAGTTTTCCCCGATTCCCATTGACTCCAGTTTTACTAGGGCTCCTTGATGCCATACTCGGTCTTGATGTCAAGGGCAGTCACTCTCACCTCACTGCTTGAGTTCAGCTCTTTTTTTCCATGTTTGAACCAAGGCTGTAATGAGGTCAGGAGCTGAATGGCCCTGACGGAACCCAAACTGAACATCACTGAACTGGTTATTGTTAAGCAAATGCTGCTTGATAGCACTGTCCATGACACCTTCCATCACTTTACTGATGATCAAGAGTCGACTGATGGGTAATTGGCTGGGTTGGATTTGTCCTACTTTTTGTGTACAGGACATACCTAGGCAATTTTCCACATTGCAGGGTAGATGCCAGTGTTGTAGCTATACTGGAACCACTTGGCTAGGGGCACAGTAGGTTCTGGAGCACAAGTCTTCAGTACTATTGCAGGAATGTTCTCAGGGCCCATAGCCTTTGCAGTATCCAGTGCCTTCAGCCGTTTCTTGATATCGCACGGAGTGAATCGAATTGGCTGAAGACTGGCATCTGTAATGCTGGGGACTTCAGGAGGAGGCTGAGATGGATCATCCGCTCGGCACTTCTGGCTGAAGATTGTTGCAAATGCTTCAGCCTTATCTTTTGCACTGATGTGCTGGGCTGCCCCATCATTGAGAATGGGGATATTTGTGGAGCCGCCTCCTCTTGTTAGTTGTTAAATTGTCCACCACCATTCACGGCTGGGTGTGGCAGGACTGCAAAACTTAGATTTGATCTATTGGTTGTGGCATCGCTTAGCTCTATTGCATGCTGCTTACGCTTTTTGGCACACAAGTAATCTCGGGTTGTGGCTTCACCAGGTTAACACCTCATTTTGAGGTATGCCTGGTGCTGCATGCCATCCTGCACTGTTCATTGAACCAGGGTTGATCCCCCAGCTTTTTGGTAGTGGTAGAGTGGGGGATATGCCAGGCCATGAGGTTATAGATTGTGGTTGAGTACAATTCTGCTGCTGATGGCCCACAGCGCCTCATGGATGCCCAGTTTTGCATTGCTAGATCTTTTTGAAATCTATCCCATTTACCACGGTGGTAGTGCCACACAACACGATGGAGGGTATCCTCATTGTGAAGACGGGACTTCGTCTCCACAAGGACTGTGTGGTGGTCACTCCTACCAGTACTGTCATGGACAGATGCATCTGCGGCAGGCAGATTGATGAGGATGAGGTCAAGTATGTTTTCCCTCACCACCTGCCGCAGACCCAGTCTAGCAGCTCAGTCAGTAGTGGTGCTACCGAGCTACTCTTGGTGATGGACATTCAAGTCCCCCACCTGGAGTACATTCTGCGCCCTTGCCACCCTCAATGCTTCTCAACATAGAGGAGTACTGATTCATCAGCTGAGGGGAGAGCAGTAGGTGGGAATTGGCAGGAGGTTTCCTTGCCCGTGTTTGATCTGCTGCCGTGAGACTTCATGTGGTTGGGAGTCAATGTTGAGGACTCCCAATGCAACTCCCTCCCGACTGTATACCACTGTGCCGCTACCTATGCTGGGTCTGTCCTGCCGGTGGGACAGGACATACCCAGGGACGGTGATAGTCGTGTCTGGGACATTGTCTGTAGGTTATGATTCCATGAGAATGACTATGTCAGGCTGTTGCTTGACTAGTCTGTGGCACAGCTCTACCAACTTTGGCACAAGCCACCCGATGTTAGTAAGGAGGACTTCGCAGGGTCGACAAGATTGGGTTTGCTGTTGTCGCTTCTGGGAGGTCCGTCCGGTTTCATTCCTTATCGACTTTTTAGCAGTTAGGTACAACTGAGTGGCTTGCTAGGCCATTTTCAGAGGGCATTTTAAGAGTCATTGCTGTGAGTCTGGAGTCACATGTAAGCCAGACCAGGTAAGGACAGCAGATTTCCTTCTCTAAAGAACATTAGTGAACCAGATAGGTTTTTGCAACAATTCACAATGTTGCCATCATTAGACTAGCTTTTTAGTTCCAGATTTTTTTTATTAATTGAATTCAAATTCCACCTTCTGCCATGATGGGATTCGAACCCATGTCCTCAGAGGAATACCCTGGGTTACGTGTCCAGTGATAATACCATTATGCTACCCCCATGAATCACAAAATGTTAGCATGCAGGTGCAGCAAATAATTAGAAAGGCAAGTGGAATGTTGGCCTTTATTGCAAAGGGGATGGAGTTTAAAAGTAGGGAAGTCTTGCTGCAATTGTACAGGGTATTGGTGAGACCACGCATAGAGTACTGCCTACTGTTTTGGTCTTATTTAAGAAGGAATATACTTGCATTGGAAGCAGTTTGGAGAAGGTTCACTCGGTTGATTCCTGGGATGAGGGTTTTGTCTTATGAGGAAAGGTTAAGCAGGTTGGACGTATATTCATTGGACTTTAGAAGATTGAGAGGTGATCTTATTGAAACATATAAGATTCTGAGGGGGCTTGACAGGGTAGATGCTGAGAGGATGTTTCCCCTCGTGGGGAATCTAGAACTAGGGGGCACAGTTTCAAATTAAGGGGTCTAACATTTAAGACAGAGATGAGGAGGAATTTCTTCTCTCAGAGGGTCGTTATGTTTGGAATTCTCTACCCCAGTGAGCAGTGGAGGCTGGGTCACTGAATATATTCAAGTCTGAGTTCGACAGATTTTTGATCTACAAAGGAGTCAAGGGTTATGGGGAGGCAGGAAAGTGGAGTTAAGGCCACAATCAGATCAGCCATGATCTTATAGAATGGTGGAGCAGGCTCAAGGGGCCAAATGGCCTACTCCTGCTCCTATATATTATGTTCTTATAGTAAAAAGAACTTGCTTGTAAAAAATCTTTTAACTGACTCAAAATTATCCACTTCTTTCAGAAATGCGTATGTTAAAATTTTTCCCTCTCCAGGGTCTCAAGTGCCTGGAACTCAGTGACCAGCCTTGCACTGCTCCCAGCCCACAGAGTCCCCATTACCTGCCCACTTTGACCTCATTCACTGATTTGTCCTGAGTTTGTCAGGCCTATCTCAGACCCATTGTGCTCTCCCCTTGACCCATTCTCAATGTTTTCCCCCACTCAGTCCCAGGAGCACAGTACCAGTTTCAGTGCTTCATGCAGTTATGTTTGCCAACATAGTCAATCCCTGTTACTCCCACAACCAAACCTGCCATCCCAGTATCAACCACCACTGCTCCCTGATGCATGGCTTCTCCCTACAGTGCTGCCATACCTGAGGGATCCCCCTGTTGGATTTTATATAGGACATTGTCCTATATTGCCCTTATGAGGAGCTTTACTAGGATATTGTCACATGTGTTTTACCTCTACTTCAAGTTTGAGGACCAGGAAACACTGAAACATTTGGTTAATAATTAAAGTTAATGAGATGATAAAACACAGTCCCTTGCCTAAGACAGTGCCAATTATAACTCGCATTTTAAGAACTGAGGAGGTCACACGTGGATCGTCTTGATTGCTTATGTGAGCTTCAGCAAGACTAGGTCCAATGTGTTTTATCTTCTATTGGTTGAATTGCATAGAAATATTGTTTTGTTCTTTGTGTATGATGTTGATATGTGAGCTTGTGTGGTTCAGGGTTAGCTGCTACTATTAATGTCGTAGGTTGTTTGTTACACCCAAGTACTCATTAGTCCTCTGTAGCTTTTAAAGTCTGATCTCTTCCCAGTATATCCTATTAAAAAAACAAATATATGTTAAAGGAATGAATAATAATAAAGGCCATTGATTTTCAGTACTTATAGTATTTGGCAGAATCACAGACTTAAATCCCCAACACCAGTAAAATATCAGAATCATAGAATCATAGACGGTTTACGGCACAGAAAGAAGCCACTTAGCCCATCGTGTCTGTGCCGGTTGAAAAACCATTCACTCATTCTAATCCCACCTTCCAGCATTTGGTCCGTAGCCCTGCAAAAATACGGCACCTGAGGTGCTTATCCAGCCTCTTTTTGAATGAGTTGAGGGTTTCTGCCTCAACTACCCTTTCAGGCAGTGAGTTCTAGACCCCCACCACCCTCTGGGTGAAAAAGGTTTTCCTCATCTCCCCGCTAATCTTTCTGCCAATCACCTTAAATCTATGCCCCCTAGTCACTGACCTCTCTGCTAAGGTGAATAGACCCTTCACCGCCACTCTATCCAGGCCCCTCAAACTTTTGTATATTTCAATCAGATCTCCCCTCAGCCTTCTCTGTTCCAAGGAGAACAACCCCAGCCTATCCAATCTTTCCTTATAGCTGCATTTTTCCAGTCCCAAGACCATTCAGTCTTTTGTGCCCATCTCTGATAGCGTTATCCAATTAATTCTACTGCCACTGCCCTGCAATTCTTTTTCTGCAAGAAGAATCTAATTCCCTTTTGAAAGTTACTACTGAATCTGCTTCCACCACCCTTTCAGGCAGCACAATCCAGGTTGTAACAACTTGCTACCCAAAAAATTCCTCCTCATCGTCCCACCCTGGCTCTTTTACCAATTACCTTCAATCTGTGCCCTCTGGTTACCGACCCTCCTGCTGGTGGAAACAGTTTCTCCTTATTTGCTGATTAGATTAGATTAGAGATACAGCACTGAAACAGGCCCTTCGGCCCACCGAGTCTGTGCCGAACATCAACCACCCATTTATACTAATCCTACACTAATCCCATATTCCTACCAAACATCCCCACCTGTCCCTATATTTCCCTACCACCTACCTATACTAGTGACAATTTATAATGGCCAATTTACCTATCAACCTGCAAGTCTTTTGGCTTGTGGGAGGAAACCGGAGCACCCGGAGAAAACCCACGCAGACACAGGGAGAACTTGCAAACTCCACACAGGCAGTACCCGGAATCGAACCCGGGTCCCTGGAGCTGTGAGGCTGCGGTGCTAACCACTGCGCCGCCCTAAAACCCTATCAAACCCTATCAAAACCCCACAATTTTGCACACTTCTATTAAATCTGTCCTTAACACATCCATTATTTTTTTTTTCTTGTATGTCTCAGCCTCTCTGAAAATTCCAGGTTTAGACTTGATATTTTTATCCAGAGCTGTCAGCTGAATTTGGATTGGGGTGTGCGCATGCACAATGTACTGAATTTTCAAGACTGCATCAGTACCAGTCTGTCAGCTATGCTGATGGAATAGTTTTCTTTCGCTTGTGGGAGTTTCTGTTCAGTTATTTTACAACATGATGTGAAAAAAAGTTAGAGGACAAATTTCCAAAGCTTTACTCGGGTAAAGTTTGAATTGAGTTTTCTTTTGAAGCAGGGAAGCTGTGTGAGTGTCTGTATGTGCAAGGAGAAATTACTAAGCGAAAGAGTGTTTTTCCTCTTGCTAATGTTAGTTCAATTGTAAAAAAAATCTTGAATTTTAAATCCAACGAGATATCTTACCCTTGTTTTCTTGACAGTTCGAAAAGGTAATTGTCCTAATTGCTTTCACCTGTAGACAGATTCTAATTACTAATGACTAAACTTGTAATTAGATTTTTTGCATTTGAGATCCTTGTAACAAGATTGCCTATCGAAAATCTAGGTACGTGCCAGGGTTGTGAAAACTGGAAACTAATCAAAAAAAAACCCTTTGCTGGCCCTGAAAAAGTCTCTTCCAGGCTTCTTTCCAAATTGTTTCAATAGAGATGTGGAGCTCTCTCTCACTTCTACACTCCAGTACGCCCTAGCCAACAGTACAACCTCTGTCTTACTATGAGCAATACCACAGGAAATCTATTAATATTTATTGAATTTCCTCCTACGGTTGGGCTCAAATTTTGTTTGTGTGGAAGGATCTTCAAGTTGAGCTTATGCTTGATAATTGTGAGATTATACTTTTTTTAAACTGTCCAGAATGTTTACAGTTTATCACTTTTTTCCTTATTTATAGTTTAAATAGTTAGTAACATTTTGGGATGCAGTATGTGAGTAATTTGAGACATGACCATGTGATCCATGTTTGGGAGGACAGGTGACTTTGGACCTCAAGTTCCTAAAGCTCTCCACCACTGGGAGTTTTCCTCACCTCATATATGGTCCTGTTGTAGACTCATTGATCGAGATTGATGCCTGTGAATAGTCAATAACTCATTATTATTGTGTCGTGATTCCTGGGGTGGTAGAAGGTGAAATAAATCAATTTTAAGTCTTCTCTCATCTAGCAATTCCTATGTTCCTAGTAGTCCAATATGGCTATACCCTAGTTGGAATAATGTCTAGTTATGGGTACCGCACTTTAGGATGTCAAGGTCTAGAAGAGGGTGCAGAGGAGATTTACTAGAATGGTACCAGGGATAAGGAACTTCAGTTATGTGGAGGGAGTGGAGAAGCTGGGGATGTTCTCCATACAGCAGAGAAGATTTAATAGAGGTGTTCAGAAATATGAGGGTTAGAAAGAGAAAAAGTGTTTCCAGAGGCAGGCGGGTCAGTAATCAGAAGACAGATGATCTAGATAATTGGCAAAATTGCCAAGGGGGAGATGAGGAGAAACCTTTTTACACAGTGAGTTATAATGATCTGGTACACACTGCCTGAAAGGTTGGTGGAAACAGATTCAATTGAACTTTCAAAAGAGAATTGAATAAATAGTTAAAAAGGAAAAAAAAATTGTGTATGGGGAAAGAGCAAAGGAGTGGGATTAATTACACAAACTAGGGTTGTATTCCCTGGAATTTAGAAGGGTAAGTGGTGATTCAGTCAATTGAGCTCCTTCACTGGGCTGAAAATATTAGGGGCCACTGTCTTAGACAAAGTAAATTCAATAAACATTGGCATAAGATATTAAGGGGAACTGAGAGGGTAGATCGAGAGAAACTATTTCTGTTAATTGGGGAATCTAGGACAAGGGGGCATAGTCTAATAATTAGCGCCAGACCTTTCAGAAGTGAAATTAGGAAACACTTCTACACACCAAGGGTGGTCGAAGTTTGGAACTCGTCCCTCAACAGCAATTGATGATAGATCAGTTGTAAATTTCCAATCTTGAGATTGAAAGACTTTTATTATCCAAAGGTATTAAGGGATGTGGGGCAAAGGCGAGTACATGGAGTTAGGACACAGATCAGCCATGATCTCATTGAATGGTGGAACAGGCTCGAGGGGCTAAATGGCCTATCCTATCCCTATGTTCCTGACTGGATAGCTCTTTCAAAGAGCCAATATAGGCAAGATGGACCGAATGGCCTCCTTAAATGCTGTATCATCCCTTGTGCGTAAATGACACTAAGGGGAGCTTCAGAAGTTGAGAGGGAGGGGAGTGAGTGCTGCAGTGGCCTGCTAATTCCAGCAGAGGCAGCGCAGCTTAGTCTGTTGCATGTGTGGGTAAAAGATCTGATATATTGCTTCTAAATTTCTGTTCAGATTTAGATGAGCTGTCACAGGCTGAAATATATCAAAGATGACACAGAGTGACAATGTGCCTTGTGATGCTGTGGGTAGAAGAATCATCTATCGGGATGAATATGGGACTGTCCGTTTTGTGGGAACAGTACCATCAGCAGCAGGTATAATTCAAATCACGATCTTTCGTGGTTGTTGAAATAATTCTCAGCTTAGAGGAATGCTCTCTTTGTATCATTCACTCCCTGGAATAAAGATGTTCCTGGATTTTTCATCAATAATTTTATAGTGAGAATTGGTGAAGATTTATTTATTCATTCATGGGATGTGAGCATCGCTGGCAAGGCCAACATTTATTGCCCATCCCTAATTGCCCTTGAGAAGGTGGTGGTGAGCAGCCTTCCTGAATGCTGCAGTCCATGTGGTAAGGGTACTTTCATTTGCCATTCCCATTCGATATTAGACGGGTGGTTGGGGAGGGGAGATGGGCAGCAGGTGTTTTAACTGTTTCAGCCATGGCTCAGTGGGTAGCACTCTCGCTTCAGGGTCAGAAGGTTGTGGGTTCAAATCCAACAGCACATAAACAACTCTGACACACTCAGTGCAGTACTGAGGGAGTGCTGCATTGTCAGAGATACTGCCTTTCAGATGAGATGTTAAACCGAGGTCCCATTTGCCTTGGAAGTAAAAGATCCCATGGTGCTATTCTGAAGAAGAGCATGGGAGTTCTCCCCTGTGTTTTGGCCAATATTTATCCCTCCAGCAACATCATTTAAACAGGCTATTTGCTCATGATTACGTTTCTATTTGTGGGAGCTTGCTGTATGCAAATTGGCTCCTATGTTTCCGACGTTACAACAGTGACTACACTTCAAAAAGTATTTCACTGGCTGTAAAGCAATTCAGAGTGCCCTGAGCTCATGAAAGGCCCTATAGAAATGTAAGTCCTTTCTGTCTCAAACTTGGGATTAGTTTACCACTAAATTAATATAATTTAGATTTTCCACAATTTAGTTGCATTAAAAAAAACTGCACAGGGAACTTTACAAATCAATCTGATGTGCATGGCTAGTTTGTGTTTAACCTTTGTTTTGTCATACAAAACGATGACAGTAATGTTTTAGAAACTTCTTTGGACGGATTGTGTTTATTAAGTAGTCACGCACGTCAGGAGAAGGAGTTTAGACAGCGTATACATACTGCTGTTGATTGTTGGGGAAGTAGACATAGTGTTTACGGGATTCTGTTAGTTTGTTGCGTGAGGTATGGGGCTATGAATGTTGGGTTCAGGAAGGAATGAGCAGCTACTGAGAGCTGGGACAAAGGGGGTTGAGTTAGAAAGGAGAGTGGAGTCAAAGGGAAGTGGGGAGGGGTTTGGGGCGATGGGAAGAATGGAGAACCACGGAAGGAGACAACGGAGAGAAATGGCATCAGAGAAAGGGAATCTAACAAATCACTGCGTAATGACGGTGCTTTTATATTTTTTTTGAGGACTCGTATTTTCGAATTATGGACATTGTTTTATGTTTTACATAAATGATTTGGAGGAAAGTATAGGCGGTCTGATTAGCAAATTTGCAGACGACACTAAGATTGGTGGAGTAGCAGATAGTGAAGGGGACTGTCAGAGAATACAGCAGAATATAGATAGATTGGAGAGTTGGGCAGAGAAATGGCAGATGGAGTTCAATCAGGGCAAATGCGAGATGATGCATTTTGGAAGATCCAATTCAAGAGTGAACTATACAATAAATGGAAAAGTCCTGGGGAAAATTGATGTACAGAGAGTGTTCCGGTCCATTGTTCCCTGAAGGTGGCAACGCAGGTCAATAGAGTGGTCAAGAAGGCATACGGCATGCTTTCTTTCATCAGACTGGGTATTGAGTACAAGAGTTGGCAGGTCATGTTACAGTTGTATAAGACTTTGGTTCGGCCACATTTGGAGTACTGCGTGCAGTTCTGGTCGCCACATTACCAAAAGGATGTAGATGCTTTGGAGAGGGTGCAGAGGAGGTTCACCAGGATGTTGCCTGGTATGGAGGGCGCTAGCTATGAAGAGAAGTTGAGTAGATTAGGATTATTTTCATTAGAAAGACGGAGGTTGAGGGGGGACCTGATTGAGGTGTACAAAATCATGAGAGGTATAGACAGGGTGGATCGCAAGAAGCTTTTTCCCAGAGTGGGGGATTCAATTACTAGGGGTCACGAGTTCAAAGTGAAAGGGGAAAAGTTTAGGGGGGATATGCGTGGAAAGTTCTTTACGCAGAGGGTGGTGGGTGCCTGGAACGCGTTGCCAGCGGAGGTGGTAGACGCGGGCACGATAGCGTCTTTTAAGATGTATCTAGACAGATAAATGAATGGGCAGGAAGCAAAGAGATACAGACCCTTAGAAAATAGGCGACAGGTTTAGATAGAGGATCTGGATCGGCGCAGGCTTGGAGGGCCGAAGGGCCTGTTCCTGTGCTGTAATTTTCTTTGTTCTTTTCTTTGTTCTTTGTTCTTTTATGATTGACTGTTATCGGTAACTGGATAAACATTTAAATATATGTTGTGACCTGTGGAGAAGTGGAACGATAAAAAACAGTGCACTCCTCTCGCACGGTCGTAATAATTGGAAAAGGTGAGGAAAAATCGGAGAAGAATGTAGTCCAAGTTGGAAAATTTGGAACGTTTTTAGGAGGCAGAAAACAATTTGTTGAGATTAAAGTGGGGGAGGAGAGGAGATAGACAGAGGAGAAAAAAAACAAGGAACCCTGATAAAGAAACTGAGAATCATATAAATATTAAAAATTGAGGTCAAAAGTAGGCTGTTCAGCCCATCTGGCTCATTTGTCTGCCATTTGAGCTCATCCGGCCAGCATCCAACAACAGCTAAGGATCCCCTACTGCCTGTTATAGAAGCTAAGCACAAAAGACTCTGTTGAGGTAGAATTCAATCTAGTTAAAACCTGGCAAAACCATGGAGGTAATGTTTAACTTCACTGCTACAGAGTAATGAGGAGCCAATCTTCTGTTAGTTCTAGAATCTGCCTGATTGTCATCCAACTGAAATCTGCAGAATGAAAATCAGATGAGATATGACAGGCGGGGAGTGCACAGTGAATCCTCTTACTCTACAGCTAAATCATTGGGAAATCCAGTTAGCCAGTATTTAATTATTCATTGCATGTATTGGATTGTATTGGTGAGCTAAAGGCAGCACATTGGGGCACCACAGATACAGCAGGTACTGAGGAAGATGTGGAACAAACATCGACTGGCATTAGGAGTAGAGTCCCTCATCCTTTAGCTGCAGTTGCACATGGGCCTCGGAGACCAGTAAGAAGGAGTAGACTAGGGTTAAAATAGAGGGAATTCACGCTGACTGGAACAAGAGAAATAGTTAATGATAAGGGGGTAAGACTAGCTGCGCTCATTGAAACTATTGAAGTAATTTTGTGACAGGTTACAGTTTGAAGTGATGTGACAAGTAAGTATTAGAAAATAGCTAACAACATTTGATAAGCAGTGTAAAGGGTGAAATAAATGCAAGCTATTAAAATGCATCACTCATTTCCAAGGAGTGTGGCTTGGAGTGGAATGGGACAATCCTGAGCGGGGAAAGCACAATGGAACGCATGAAGGAGTGCAGTATTTCCAGTGCAAGTAGGTGAATTTCTTTTCATAATTTCCTTCCACAGTTCTGTTGGTATAATATATCCCTTCCTATTTTCAATCATTAAATTTTCCCTACCTCCTTGCCCCAACACTAAGAGACTGTGCAGGTGACTGGAAACCAATTCACTGCCAATACTATCCCTCCGTATTCATTTCTAAAAAGATTTGCTCTCAGCTTCTCCTGACCTTTGCTGGGATACAGATCTACAGGTTCCAGTCCCCTCTCATACCCAAATGTACTGACCATACTGGGATACAGATCTACAGGTTCCAGTCCCCTCTCATACCCAAATGTACTGACCATACTGGGATACAGATCTACAGGTTCCAGTCCCCTCTCATACCCAAATGTACTGACCATACTGGGATACAGATCTACAGGTTCCAGTCCCCTCTCATACCCAAATGTACTGACCATACTGGGATACAGATCTACAGGTTCCAGTCCCCTCTCATACCCAAATGTACTGACCATACTGGGATACAGATCTACAGGTTCCAGTCCCCTCTCATACCCAAATGTACTGACCATACTAGGATAGAGATCCAGAGGTTCCAGTCCCCTCTCATACCCAAATGTACTGACCATACTGGGATACAGATCTACAGGTTCCAGTCCTCTCTAATACCCAAATGTACTGACCATACTGGGATACGGATCCAGAGATTCCAGTCCTCTCTAATACCCAAATGTACTGACCATACTAGGATAGAGATCCAGAGGTTCCAGTCCCCTCTAATACCCAAATGTACTGACCATACTGGGATACGGATCCAGAGATTCCAGTCCTCTCTAATACCCAAATGTACTGACCATACTAGGATAGAGATCCAGAGGTTCCAGTCCCCTCTAATACCCAAATGTACTGACCATACTGGGATACAGATCTACAGGTTCCAGTCCCCTCTCATACCCAAATGTACTGACCATACTGGGATACAGATCTACAGGTTCCAATCCCCTCTCATACCCAAATGTACTGACCATACTGGGATACAGATCTACAGGTTCCAGTCCCCTCTAATACCCAAATGTACTGACCATACTAGGATACAGATCTACAGGTTCCAATCCCCTCTCATACCCAAATGTACTGACCATACTGGGATACAGATCTACAGGTTCCAATCCCCTCTCATACCCAAATGTACTGACCATACTGGGATACGGATCCAGAGGTTCCAGTCCTCTCTCATACCCAAATATACTGACCATACTAGGATAGAGATCCAGAGATTCCAGTCCTCTCTCATACCCAAATGTACTGACCATACTGGGATACAGATCTACAGGTTCCAGTCCCCTCTCATACCCAAATGTACTGACCATACTGGGATACAGATCTACAGGTTCCAGTCCTCTCTAATACCCAAATGTACTGACCATACTGGGATACAGATCTACAGGTTCCAGTCCTCTCTAATACCCAAATGTACTGACCATACTGGGATACAGATCTACAGGTTCCAGTCCCCTCTAATACCCAAATGTACTGACCATACTGGGATAGAGATCCAGAGGTTCCAGTCCCCTCTAATACCCAAATGTACTGACCATACTGGGATACAGATCCAGAGGTTCCAGTCCTCTCTCATACCCAAATGTACTGACCATACTGGGATACAGATCTACAGGTTCCAGTCCCCTCTCATACCCAAATGTACTGACCATACTAGGATAGAGATCCAGAGGTTCCAGTCCCCTCTAATACCCAAATGTACTGACCATACTGGGATACAGATCTACAGGTTCCAGTCCCCTCTCATACCCAAATGTACTGACCATACTGGGATACAGATCTACAGGTTCCAGTCCCCTCTCATACCCAAATGTACTGACCATACTGGGATACAGATCTACAGGTTCCAGTCCCCTCTCATACCCAAATGTACTGACCATACTAGGATAGAGATCCAGAGGTTCCAGTCCTCTCTCATACCCAAATGTACTGACCATACTGGGATACAGATCTACAGGTTCCAGTCCCCTCTCATACCCAAATGTACTGACCATACTGGGATACAGATCTACAGGTTCCAGTCCCCTCTCATACCCAAATGTACTGACCATACTAGGATAGAGATCCAGAGGTTCCAGTCCTCTCTCATACCCAAATGTACTGACCATACTAGGATAGAGATCCAGAGGTTCCAGTCCCCTCTCATACCCAAATGTACTGACCATACTGGGATACAGATCTACAGGTTCCAGTCCTCTCTCATACCCAAATGTACTGACCATACTAGGATAGAGATCCAGAGGTTCCAGTCCTCTCTCATACCCAAATGTACTGACCATACTGGGATACAGATCTACAGGTTCCAGTCCTCTCTCATACCCAAATGTACTGACCATACTAGGATAGAGATCCAGAGGTTCCAGTCCTCTCTCATACCCAAATGTACTGACCATACTGGGATAGAGATCCAGAGGTTCCAGTCCTCTCTCATACCCAAATGTACTGACCATACTAGGATAGAGATCCAGAGGTTCCAGTCCTCTCTCATACCCAAATGTACTGACCATACTGGGATACAGATCTACAGGTTCCAGTCCCCTCTCATACCCAAATGTACTGACCATACTAGGATAGAGATCCAGAGGTTCCAGTCCTCTCTCATACCCAAATGTACTGACCATACTGGGATACAGATCTACAGGTTCCAGTCCCCTCTCATACCCAAATGTACTGACCATACTAGGATAGAGATCCAGAGGTTCCAGTCCTCTCTCATACCCAAATGTACTGACCATACTGGGATACAGATCTACAGGTTCCAGTCCCCTCTCATACCCAAATGTACTGACCATACTAGGATAGAGATCCAGAGGTTCCAGTCCTCTCTCATACCCAAATGTACTGACCATACTGGGATACAGATCTACAGGTTCCAGTCCCCTCTCATACCCAAATGTACTGACCATACTAGGATAGAGATCCAGAGGTTCCAGTCCTCTCTCATACCCAAATGTACTGACCATACTGGGATACAGATCTACAGGTTCCAGTCCCCTCTCATACCCAAATGTACTGACCATACTAGGATAGAGATCCAGAGGTTCCAGTCCTCTCTCATACCCAAATGTACTGACCATACTGGGATACAGATCTACAGGTTCCAGTCCCCTCTCATACCCAAATGTACTGACCATACTAGGATAGAGATCCAGAGGTTCCAGTCCTCTCTCATACCCAAATGTACTGACCATACTGGGATACAGATCTACAGGTTCCAGTCCCCTCTCATACCCAAATGTACTGACCATACTAGGATAGAGATCCAGAGGTTCCAGTCCTCTCTCATACCCAAATGTACTGACCATACTGGGATACAGATCTACAGGTTCCAGTCCCCTCTCATACCCAAATGTACTGACCATACTAGGATAGAGATCCAGAGGTTCCAGTCCTCTCTCATACCCAAATGTACTGACCATACTGGGATACAGATCT
This sequence comes from Heterodontus francisci, assembly GCF_036365525.1. Classification (NCBI taxonomy): domain Eukaryota; kingdom Metazoa; phylum Chordata; class Chondrichthyes; order Heterodontiformes; family Heterodontidae; genus Heterodontus; species Heterodontus francisci. The sequence goes on from NC_090373.1 coordinate 29,447,078, forward strand.
ACAGGTTCCAGTCCCCTCTCATACCCAAATGTACTGACCATACTAGGATAGAGATCCAGAGGTTCCAGTCCTCTCTCATACCCAAATGTACTGACCATACTGGGATACAGATCTACAGGTTCCAGTCCTCTCTCATACCCAAATGTACTGACCATACTAGGATAGAGATCCAGAGGTTCCAGTCCTCTCTCATACCCAAATGTACTGACCATACTGGGATACAGATCTACAGGTTCCAGTCCCCTCTCATACCCAAATGTACTGACCATACTAGGATAGAGATCCAGAGGTTCCAGTCCTCTCTCATACCCAAATGTACTGACCATACTGGGATACAGATCTACAGGTTCCAGTCCCCTCTCATACCCAAATGTACTGACCATACTAGGATAGAGATCCAGAGGTTCCAGTCCTCTCTCATACCCAAATGTACTGACCATACTGGGATACAGATCTACAGGTTCCAGTCCTCTCTCATACCCAAATGTACTGACCATACTAGGATAGAGATCCAGAGGTTCCAGTCCTCTCTCATACCCAAATGTACTGACCATACTGGGATAGAGATCCAGAGGTTCCAGTCCTCTCTCATACCCAAATGTACTGACCATACTGGGATACAGATCTACAGGTTCCAGTCCCCTCTCATACCCAAATGTACTGACCATACTAGGATAGAGATCCAGAGGTTCCAGTCCTCTCTCATACCCAAATGTACTGACCATACTGGGATACAGATCTACAGGTTCCAGTCCCCTCTCATACCCAAATGTACTGACCATACTAGGATAGAGATCCAGAGGTTCCAGTCCTCTCTCATACCCAAATGTACTGACCATACTGGGATACAGATCTACAGGTTCCAGTCCTCTCTCATACCCAAATGTACTGACCATACTAGGATAGAGATCCAGAGGTTCCAGTCCTCTCTCATACCCAAATGTACTGACCATACTGGGATAGAGATCCAGAGGTTCCAGTCCTCTCTCATACCCAAATGTACTGACCATACTGGGATACAGATCTACAGGTTCCAGTCCCCTCTCATACCCAAATGTACTGACCATACTAGGATAGAGATCCAGAGGTTCCAGTCCTCTCTCATACCCAAATGTACTGACCATACTGGGATACAGATCTACAGGTTCCAGTCCCCTCTCATACCCAAATGTACTGACCATACTAGGATAGAGATCCAGAGGTTCCAGTCCTCTCTCATACCCAAATGTACTGACCATACTGGGATACAGATCTACAGGTTCCAGTCCCCTCTCATACCCAAATGTACTGACCATACTAGGATAGAGATCCAGAGGTTCCAGTCCTCTCTCATACCCAAATGTACTGACCATACTGGGATACAGATCTACAGGTTCCAGTCCCCTCTCATACCCAAATGTACTGACCATACTAGGATAGAGATCCAGAGGTTCCAGTCCTCTCTCATACCCAAATGTACTGACCATACTGGGATACAGATCTACAGGTTCCAGTCCCCTCTCATACCCAAATGTACTGACCATACTGGGATACAGATCCAGAGGTTCCAGTCCTCTCTCATACCCAAATGTACTGACCATACTGGGATACAGATCTACAGGTTCCAGTCCCCTCTCATACCCAAATGTACTGACCATACTGGGATAGAGATCCAGAGGTTCCAGTCCCCTCTCATACCCAAATGTACTGACCATACTAGGATAGAGATCCAGAGGTTCCAGTCCTCTCTCATACCCAAATGTACTGACCATACTAGGATAGAGATCCAGAGGTTCCAGTCCCCTCTCATACCCAAATGTACTGACCATACTGGGATACAGATCTACAGGTTCCAGTCCCCTCTCATACCCAAATGTACTGACCATACTAGGATAGAGATCCAGAGGTTCCAGTCCTCTCTCATACCCAAATGTACTGACCATACTAGGATAGAGATCCAGAGGTTCCAGTCCTCTCTCATACCCAAATGTACTGACCATACTAGGATAGAGATCCAGAGGTTCCAGTCCCCTCTCATACCCAAATGTACTGACCATACTGGGATACAGATCTACAGGTTCCAGTCCCCTCTCATACCCAAATGTACTGACCATACTGGGATAGAGATCCAGAGGTTCCAGTCCCCTCTCATACCCAAATGTACTGACCATACTAGGATAGAGATCCAGAGGTTCCAGTCCCCTCTCATACCCAAATGTACTGACCATACTGGGATACAGATCTACAGGTTCCAGTCCTCTCTCATACCCAAATGTACTGACCATACTAGGATAGAGATCCAGAGGTTCCAGTCCTCTCTCATACCCAAATGTACTGACCATACTGGGATAGAGATCCAGAGGTTCCAGTCCTCTCTCATACCCAAATGTACTGACCATACTAGGATAGAGATCCAGAGGTTCCAGTCCCCTCTCATACCCAAATGTACTGACCATACTGGGATACAGATCTACAGGTTCCAGTCCCCTCTCATACCCAAATGTACTGACCATACTGGGATACAGATCTACAGGTTCCAGTCCCCTCTCATACCCAAATGTACTGACCATACTGGGATACAGATCTACAGGTTCCAGTCCTCTCTCATACCCAAATGTACTGACCATACTGGGATACAGATCTACAGGTTCCAGTCCTCTCTAATACCCAAATGTACTGACCATACTGGGATACAGATCTACAGGTTCCAGTCCTCTCTAATACCCAAATGTACTGACCATACTGGGATACAGATCTACAGGTTCCAGTCCTCTCTCATACCCAAATGTACTGACCATACTGGGATACAGATCTACAGGTTCCAGTCCTCTCTCATACCCAAATGTACTGACCATACTGGGATACAGATCTACAGGTTCCAGTCCTCTCTCATACCCAAATGTACTGACCATACTGGGATACAGATCTACAGGTTCCAGTCCCCTCTCATACCCAAATGTACTGACCATACTGGGATACAGATCTACAGGTTCCAGTCCTCTCTAATACCCAAATGTACTGACCATACTGGGATACAGATCTACAGGTTCCAGTCCTCTCTCATACCCAAATGTACTGACCATACTGGGATACAGATCTACAGGTTCCAGTCCTCTCTCATACCCAAATGTACTGACCATACTGGGATACAGATCTACAGGTTCCAGTCCTCTCTCATACCCAAATGTACTGACCATACTGGGATACAGATCTACAGGTTCCAGTCCCCTCTCATACCCAAATGTACTGACCATACTAGGATAGAGATCCAGAGGTTCCAGTCCTCTCTCATACCCAAATGTACTGACCATACTGGGATACAGATCTACAGGTTCCAGTCCCCTCTCATACCCAAATGTACTGACCATACTAGGATAGAGATCCAGAGGTTCCAGTCCTCTCTCATACCCAAATGTACTGACCATACTGGGATACAGATCTACAGGTTCCAGTCCCCTCTCATACCCAAATGTACTGACCATACTAGGATAGAGATCCAGAGGTTCCAGTCCTCTCTCATACCCAAATGTACTGACCATACTGGGATACAGATCTACAGGTTCCAGTCCCCTCTCATACCCAAATGTACTGACCATACTGGGATACAGATCTACAGGTTCCAGTCCTCTCTCATACCCAAATGTACTGACCATACTGGGATACAGATCTACAGGTTCCAGTCCCCTCTCATACCCAAATGTACTGACCATACTAGGATAGAGATCCAGAGGTTCCAGTCCTCTCTCATACCCAAATGTACTGACCATACTGGGATACAGATCTACAGGTTCCAGTCCCCTCTCATACCCAAATGTACTGACCATACTAGGATAGAGATCCAGAGGTTCCAGTCCTCTCTCATACCCAAATGTACTGACCATACTGGGATACAGATCTACAGGTTCCAGTCCCCTCTCATACCCAAATGTACTGACCATACTAGGATAGAGATCCAGAGGTTCCAGTCCTCTCTCATACCCAAATGTACTGACCATACTGGGATACAGATCTACAGGTTCCAGTCCCCTCTCATACCCAAATGTACTGACCATACTGGGATACAGATCTACAGGTTCCAGTCCCCTCTCATACCCAAATGTACTGACCATACTAGGATAGAGATCCAGAGGTTCCAGTTCTCTCTAATACCCAAATGTACTGACCATACTGGGATACAGATCTACAGGTTCCAGTCCCCTCTCATACCCAAATGTACTGACCATACTAGGATAGAGATCCAGAGGTTCCAGTCCTCTCTCATACCCAAATGTACTGACCCTACTAGGATAGACATCCAGAGGTTCCAGTCCTCTCTCATACCCAAATGTACTGACCATACTGGGATACAGATCTACAGGTTCCAGTCCTTCTAATACCCGAATGTACTGACCATACTGGGATACAGATCTACAGGTTCCAGTCCTCTCTAATACCCAAATGTACTGACCATACTGGGATACGGATCCAGAGGTTCCAGCCCCATTTAATATCCAAATCTACTGACTCGTACTGGCATTTAGATCCAAAGGCGCCAGCCCCTCTAATACCCTCAGATACTGACTTGTATTGCAGTTTAGACCCGCACAATCCAGCCCCTCTGATATCCTAATGTAATGACGTACTCGGATAGAGAGCCGTGGGTCCACCCCTTTTAATGTCCCAAAGGCACTGACTAGTAGTGGGGTTTAGATCTACAGGTTCCAGCCCCCTCTGGTACATTTGCTAATTAATATTATACATCTTTGAAGTACATTTGTATTGTGTATAAGGTGCTTTCTACTAAAATTTGTGCATATGGTTAAAGCAGGGTTGCCAATGCCACGCCTGTGGCTTATTCATTGATTCCTTTTGGGCAGCACTAAATTACTGAATCGTAAATCCTAATGTCCATGAATTCACAATACCACTTGGGCGGCACAGTGGCGCAGTGGTTAGCACCGCAGCCTCACAGCTCCAGTGACCCGGATTCAATTCTGGGTACTGCCTGTGTGGAGTTTGCAAGTTCTACGTGTCTGCGTGGGTTTCCTCCGGGTGCTCCGGTTTCCTCCCACATGCCAAAGACTTGCAGTTTGATAGGTAATTGGCCATTAGCAATTGCCCCTAGTATAGGTAGGTGGTAGGGAAATATAGGGACAGGTGGGGATGTAGTAGGAATATGGAATTAGTGTAGGATTAGAATAAATGGGTGGTTGATGGTCGGCACAAACTCGGTGGGCCGAAGGGCCTGTTTCAGTGCTGTATCTCTAAACTAAACTAAACACTTGGATCAGAGAGGCAGACCTATTTACGTTATGGAGTGCAGCTTATGTGGGAAGATTGGAATATGCAGAGTAAAAGTGACTTAGCAAAACCTGACCAAGAAAAATTAGAAATGATAAAAATTCCATAGTGCAGTTCCTGTGGGCTTGTGGCCTGCCCATGCATTGCATCCCAATGGGGCAGGCTAGGAGGTTACACCCACTTTTCCAAAGGTGGTCCCCCATTACCCTGACTCCTGATTGCTACTGAGTGTTTAGGGTCTGGGACTATCTGGCGAGAAGGCTTCTCGGAGGATAGGTTGGCTCAGACTGCCCTTGCACAACTGCCAGGCACACACCTGGAGAGAGGTCCTCTCCTATCCTCTCATCCATAGATTGGCAGGTAAGTCTTGCAGAGGGAGAGAGGATGAAATTGCAGCAGTAACTTTATTCACTGTAATATTAGTCAGTGACAGATGCCACCCTGATGGACAAGCAGTTACCTCCATATATATAAAAAAAAATTGAGAGAAATGTATGATTAATAAAAGAAAAGGTCAGAAAAATTCATTTTTGGGATGTGGGTGCAGCTGGTAAGGCTGATATTTGTTGCCCAACTCTTGTTGCTGTGAGGGGCTTTCTCCTTGATACACCGCAGGTTTGATACAACTGAGTGGCTTACTTAACTGGCGGGCAGAGTCAACTCCGTTGGTGTGGGATTGGAGTAACATATAGTTCCAGACCGGGTAAGCATGGCAGATTTCCTTCCCTAAAGGGACATTGGTGAACCAGTTGGGTTTTTGGAACAATCTAACAGCTTCACGATCAATTTTACTGAGACCAGCATTTTATTTCCCAGTGTTTTTAAACTGAATTCAAATTCTCAAACTGCCCATGGTGTGATTTGAACTCACGTGGTCTGGATTATAATGACATAACCACTACATCACCATTCCTCGATAGATAGCACATAGTGACATTTTCCTTCAGTATTCATGTAAAAACAAAAACCCTCTCTTCTCCCCCTCCCCATATATAATCTTGCTGTATACCAGCTAGCCTGACCACTGGTTTCGTCATCTCCTGACTGGTTTTGATGCCAGAGGCCGATAGTTCTGGACACTAACTGATTTCCCTTTTGGAGGGGAGTGGGGAAGCGACTGGGAATAAGAGTGAGCACTGGATCCCAATTTGGAAGGCATGCAACAGCTCTAAATACTTACACAAAAACAAGAAATGCTGGATTCACTCAGCAGGTCTGGCAGCATCTGTGGAAAGAGAAGCAGAGTTAACGTTTCGGGTCAGTGACCCTTCTTCGGAACTGACAAATATTAGAAAAGTCACAGATTATAAACAAGTGAGGTGGGGGTTGGGCAAGAGATAACAAATGAGAAGGTGCAGATTGGACCAGGCCACATAGCTGACCAAAAGGTCACGGAGCAAAGGCAAACAATATGTTAATGGTGCGTTGAAAGACAAAGCATTAGTACAGATAAGGTGTGAATACACTGAATATTGAACAGCAGCAAGTGCAAACCTGAAGAAAAACAACCTGAAAAAAACAGTGGGTAAGCAAACTGAACAAACTAAGATGAAATGAAATAAATGCAAAAAAAGATTGTAAAAAATGTAAAAAGGAATGTAAAAAAAAAGGAAGAAAAAATAACTAAAAATGAAAGTAAAGTGGGGGGCTGTCATGCTCTGAAATTATTGAACTCAATGTTCAGTCCGGCAGGCTGTAGTGTGCCTAATCGGTAGATGAGATGCTGTTCCTCGAGCAGCATTTCTTGTTTTTGTTTCAGATTTCCAGCATCCGCAGTATTTTGCTTTTATCTAAATACTTACACCTCTTTGTGTCAGTCACCCCACAGGTGGTTCGTTCATTCGCCCTCAAAAGGCAAATTTCGGAGTCGATTTTCTCTCAGCAGTGAAGGACCGTTATGGGCAGGAGGGCAATCAGGGAATACAGGACTGCCGCGGCAATCCTCTTCGCTGGGGCAAGAAACCTATCGAATTCTTGGGAAACCAAGACGTGAAACAAAGGTAACCATAGAATGACGCAGCACAGAAGGTGGCCATGCGGCCAATCGTGTCTGTGTCAGTTCTTTCAGACACCTACCTAATTAATCACACTCCCACTATTCTTCCAAATGCATGACATATCATCTAGAACACACACACAAGAGAAAACATTCATAAATACATATACTAGCACCGCTTTTTCTAGTATCTTATTGTATTTCCTGTAATGTCCAATTATATTCTTTGCTTTCTGTATTATCCAGACACACATGTAGTTTGCTTTGTTTCATCATCCTTGCAGACTTGGGTTGCCAACTCTGATTAAATGTGTTCTTGGAGGTTACATCGCATGACCTCCTGGCTCCAACCCACACCCCTTTCTCCCTCCCAGTAAAACAGCCTTTATTCCCCATCTCTGATATTGTTTTTGTAAACAGAAAGCTTTTTTTTAAAAATGGGAATTTTGTTGTGAGCAAAAACCCAGGAGAAAACTCATAACAATATCCAGGAAATTCCTTTAATTCTTGGAGACTGTGGGGCAATCCTGGAGGGTTGGCAACCCCAATTTTGACCCTGACTTTTTGGCAGTTAGTGTGTTTCCTGTGTTATGATTATTTATTTAAAACATTTATTGTTAAGTAAGGAAATATGTTGAAGATATGCAAAAGGCAGAACAGTCCAAACAAGCACAGAATTCTTTCCTTTTGGCCTCCTTGTCTCAAGAGACAATGGGTAAGCGCCTAGAGGTGGTCAGTGGTTTGTGGAGCAGCGCCTGGAATGGCTATAAAGGCCAATTCTAGAGTGACAGACTCTTCCACAGTCGCTGCTGGTAAAGTTGTTTGTCGGGGCTGTTACACAGTTGGCTCTCTCCTTGCACTTCTGTTTTTTTTCCTGCCAACTGCTGAGTCTCTTCAACTCGCCTCTGTTCAGCCCCGCCTTTATAGCTGTCTGCCTATTCTGGTGATCGCTGGCAACTGACTCCCACGTCTTGTTGTCAATGTCGCAGGACTTCATGTTGCGTTTGCAAACATCTTTAAAGCGGAGATATGGACGGCCGGTGGGTCTGATACCAGTGACGAGCTCGCTGTACAATACGTCCTTGGGAATCCTGCCATCTTCCATGTGGCTCACATGGCCAAGCCATCTCAAGCACTGCTGGCTCAGTAGGGCATACATGCTGGGGATGTTGGCTGCCTGGAGGACTTATGGGTTGGAAATACAGTCCTGCCACCTGATGTCAAGGATTCTCCGGAGACAGCGAAGATGGAATGCAGTAAGACGTCGCTCTTGGCTGACATATGTTGTCTAGGCCTCGCTGCTATAGAGCAAGGTATTGAGGACACAGGCTTGAAACTCTCGGACCTTTGTGTTCCGTGTCAGTGCGCCATTTTCCCACATCCTCTTGGCCAGTCTGGACATAGCAGCAGATGCCTTTCCCATGCGCTTGTTGATTTCTGCATCGTGAGACAGGTTGCTGGTAATGGTTGAGCCCAGGTAGGTGAACTCTTGAACCACTTCCAGAGTGTGGTCGCCGATATTGATGGATGGAGCATTTCTGATGTCCTGTCCCATGATGTTCGTTTTCTTGAGGCTGATGGTTAGGCCAGATTCGTTGCAGGCAGCTGCAAGCCTGTTGATGAGTCTCTGCAGACACTTTTCTGTGTGGGATGTTAATGCAGCATCTTCAGCAAAGCGGAGTTCCCTGATAAGGACTTCTTGTACTTTGGTCTTCGCTCTACGACGGGCAAGGTTGAACAACCTGCCATCCGATCTAATATTAAGTAAGGAAGTATGTTGAAGATATGCAAAAGGCAGATCAGACCAAACAAGAACAGGATACAATAAACAGATCCACTAACCCATTACATTTCCATTTTTTGTGTGGGAGTTTGAGATGTTGCATTATTGCTTAGCATATGCCTGCTCCTTCAGTGTCAGCCATGGCTCAGTGGGTAGCACTCTGAGTCCGAAGGTTGTGGGTCCAAGTCCCACTTCAAAGTGCATAATCCAGGCTGAGAATCCCAGTGCAATACGGAAAAAATCCTGCACTGTCAGAGGTGCTATCTTTTGGATGAGCCAAGATGCTTGTCTTCCCCCTTAGGTGGACATAAAAGATCCAGTGGCACTACTGAAAGAGCAGAGAGTTCTCCCCAGTGTACTGGCCAACATTTATCCCTCAATCAAAACCACCAAACAAGAGCTGCAGTTTTTGGAAAGGAGGATGAATGGAATGATTTTTTCACCTTCAAGCCTGGATTTTTAATCAGTTTTTTTAGCTCTGCTGGCAGGTCACATGGGTGTGGCGTGTTTGTATTGTGATGCATTGCAGTTGTCTGGGGCAGGCTGGAGTTCCCTGACCATCATTGACTTTATGTCTGTGGTTTTCCCTGCACACCATTCCGAGTGGGAGAATGAATGGTCTAACTGTACTTCAAACCACAGAGCTGCAATTGTATCATATCTTTAGATCATAGTCCAAGCCAGTTGCTGTCCTGTTAAGAATCATCTGTCACTGGGAATGTCCCATCACATCGCAGAAAATGTTACTATAAAATCTTCAAAGCCAAGTTCCGAACGCAGACCAGTCAATTGTAAACGTGAAGTGCTGAACCATTCCTTCGATCACTATAGCAGATAACTAATACATGTGCATAAGTACAGTTAGACTTCATAATTGCAACACGTGCACACTGAACATGACTCGTCTCTGTGCAGGTTTGGAAACCAAGGTGATGAGAAATGTGAGATACGATGATCTGTTTTTTTTAAACTTTTAGGTTGTGCTTGGGGAACAGAATTGTGTTTCACTGTTCCTTCCTTAAATGTCATCTAACTGAAAACCATGGAGTCATTACGGCACTAAAGGAGGCCATTCGGCATATCGAGTCCATGCCAGATCTCTGGAGAGCCGTCCAGTCAGTCCCGCTCCCCCGCTCTATCCCCATAGCCCTGCAAGTTTATTTCCTTCAAGTGCCCATCTAATTTCCTTTTGAAATCATTGATTGTCTCGCTTGTACCACTCTCGTGGGCAGTGCATTCCAGGTCAATACCACTTACTGCATAAAAAAAATTCTTCCTCACATCCCCCCTACATCTCTTGCCCAGCACCTTAAATCTGTGACCCCTAGTCCTTGTACCATCAGCTAATGGGAACAGCTTTTCTTTGCCGACCTATCTAAACCTGTCATAATCTTGTACACCTCTGTCAAATCTCACCTCAATCTCCTTTGCTCCAAGGAGAACAATGCCAGCTTCTCCAACCTAACCTTCTAGCTAAAATCCCCCATCCCTGGAACCATTCTGGTAAATTTCCTTTACACCCTCTCAAAGACTCTCACACACTTTCTCAAGCTCAATAATCTAGTTGGGTCCTAACCAGATCTTTATAGAGGTTCAGCATAACTCCCCTGCTTTTGTACTCAATACCACTATTTATGAAGCCCAGGATCCCCTATGGCTTACTAATTACTCTCTCAATATGTCCTACCACCTTCAAAGATCTATGCACGTGAACCTTCAGGTCCCTCTGTTCCTGCACGCTCTTCAAACTGTGCCATTAAGTCTGTATTGCCTCTCCCTATCCCTTCTGCCAAAACGCATCACCTCACACTTCTCTATATTAAATTCCAACTGCTACTTGTCTGCCCATTTTGCTAGCCTATGTCCTGTTGCAGTCAATTGGTATCATCCTCACTGTTTGCCACATTTCCAAGTTTGGTGTCTTCAGCAAATTTTGAAAAATTGTACTCTGTATTCCAATATCCAAGTCATTTATATATATATCAAAAAAGCAGTGGTCCTAGCATCGAACCTTGTGGAACACCACTGACTACCATTGGCCAGTCTGAAAAACAATCATTTACCATGGCCCAGTTTCCCGTTCTTAAGCCAATTTTTTTATCCAAGCCGATACTGACCCTCCTGTTTTATGAGCCTCAATTTTGTTAACCATTTTGTTAAATACTTTCATAAAATCCATATAGACAACATCCACTGCATTCCCTTCATCAACCTTCTCCGTTACTTCACCACAAAAATTCAATTAGATTTGCCTTTTACAAAAATGGCTTTATAACACAAGTTCCTTTGTTTTTGGTTGCTGGCAGCTTCTAACCATGTCCTACTGTCTCTCTCTGTCTGTCTGTTGTACAGGTGGTTTGATGCATTGCTGATTGTTTCAGTCAGTGGGTGTCAAGTGAGCCATGTCAGTGAAGAGGAGGAGATCTCCAATGTCTGCCCCAGTATCCTTGCAATATTAATTTAGCTGCACTAATTAAAAAGAGAACTGTCTATTATCTGTTAGAAAAAAAAGTGTGATTTTTTAAAACTCATGTCCTAATACATTTGTGAGCTGCTTATACAGTCTTCAGTCCTTTGAAACATATGAGATTGGCAGACAGGAAAAGACCAAGCTGGGCCATCAAGTCTGTCCACACCATGATGGCTGGAGCATCATGACTAGACACATATTCTGTTTGATGTTGTTGTCTGATTTTGTTCATTTGTTGGTATCATCTTCCCAGAAGGTTGACAGCCATGGATCTCCTGTGCTGCCCTTACACAATCTGCACAGGTCAACTACATCCTGTCCATTATATCCATCATCCATTTTCTTCTCTGCTTCCCTCTCTTACGTTTTCTGTTGATCTTAAATTCCAATAATTGTCTCTGTCTACCTTCTGCTCTAATGATGTGACTGAAATATTGTATTTTTCTCTCTTTGATTTTATGCACTAATTTCCCCTTTTCTCCAGCCATTTCCAACACTTCCGTATGAGTCTTTTTGTCTGTGTAGGATATACGGAACATACTGAGGTCTGATAGAGGTCTTTAAAATTATGAAAGGGTTTAAAAGAGTAAACGTAGAGAAGATGATTTTGCTTGTGCAGGAGTCCAAAATCATAGGTTATAAATATAAGGTAGTAATCAAGAAATTCAATTGAGAATTCAGGAGAAACCTCTTTACTCAGAGAGTGGTGAGAATGTGGAATTTGCTACCACGTAGAGTGATTGAGGAAAATGACAGATGTATTTAAGGGGAAGCTAGATAAACAGATGAAGGAGAAAGGAATAGAAGGATATGTTGATGGCGTTAGATGAAGTAGGGCTGGAGGAGGATTGTGTGAAGCATAAACATCAGCATGGACCTGTTGGGCTGAATGACCTGTTTCTGTGCTGTGCATTCCATGTAGTTTTAAAAAAATTTATTCGGTTATAGGGCGGCGCAGTGGTTAGCACCGCAGCCTCACAGCTCCAGGGACCCGGGTTCGATTCTGGGTACTTCCTGTGCGGAGTTTGCAAGTTCTCCCTGTGTCTTTGTGGGTTTTCGCCGGGTGCTCCAGTTTCCTCCCACATCCAAAAGACTTGCAGGTTGATAGGTAAATTGGCCGTTGTAAATTGCCCCTCGTGTAGGGAGGTGATGGGGAATATGGGATTACTGTCTTTCTTTTGGGCCTCCTTATCTCGAGAGACAATGGATACGCGCCTGGAGGTGGTCAGTGGTTTGTGAAGCACTGTAGGATTACTGTAGGATTAGTATAAATGGGTGGTTGTTGGTCGGCACAGACTCGGTGGGCCGTAGGGCCTGTTTCAGTGCTGTATCTCGAAATAAAAAAAAATATATAGCATGCCCTTGTAAATTACTACCATGATATACAACATACCATGAGGCAGACTATGGAGTCTTAGAGTGGGTTGGAATGCCCCTGGCAGATAACTGTGGTGAAGATTTGGCTAACCTCATCTCGCTGTGAGATCCTACAGTTTGCGTAGGTCAATGTGCTTTCGTCCTACATGGTGCCTGGGTTATACAGGGAAGTATTGTCAAAAGATATGTGTCTGTTATATAGTTATAGACGAGAAATGAGGACCGTATTTTGGAGAATTTCTTCTGATTCAGACTCAATGAACACACTGTGAGCCATTGACTAAGGATAGGGCGGCACAGTGGTTAGCACCGCAGCCTCACAGCTGCAGCAACCCGGGTTCAGTTCTGGGTACTTCCTGTGCGGAGTTTGCAAGTTCTCCCTGTGACCACGTGGGTTTTCGCCGGGTGCTCCGGTTTCCTCCCACAGCCAAAGCATTGCAGGTTGATAGGTAGATTGGCCATTGTAAATTGCCCCTAGTGTAGGTAGGTGGTCGGAGAATAGTGGGGATGTGGTAGGGAATAAGGGATTAATGTAGGATTAGTATAAATGGGTGATTGTTGGTCGGTACAGACTCGGTGGGCTGAAGGGCTGTTTCAGTGCTGTATCTCTAAATAAATAAATAAAAATAAAATAGGAGAGTGAGCTACTTGCTTCCACCTGAATGAGATGTGCTGCCATCTGCAGTTGGAGGAGAGCTAGAGCTTCACTTACACCATGGGTATGGAAGTCACTATGGAATGGCTGACTAAATTTAGTCAGCTTTATGCTGACTAAAAGGACCCGTTTTGTCGTCATCAGGCAATAAAAAATTGCATTTATATAGTGCATGTGGAGTTATTAGAATAGGTGACCTAAAGCTTGGCTCCAAGAGCTAGGTTTTAAGGAACATTTTAAAAGAGGAGAGAGAAGTAGACAGACGGAGAGATTTAGGGAGGGAATTCCAGAGCTTAGGGCCACGGCAGCTGCAGGCGCCACCGTAGTTTGTTTCTGATTTCGGTTTTCTTTGCCTGTGGTCAAATCTTCACAGGTTCTGTGGAAGTTGGAAAGTAAAGCTCTTCACTTGGCCAAGGTGAGACTTTATAATCTCTCATTCCCTGCAGTTAAATGCTAACAATGGTCAGAGCTCCTCTTGAGGCAATCCTCAGTACCTGCACCCAACCACAAGGTGCATCAGGTTCCTGGGCACTGAGCCAAATGGTTTACTGCCAACCCGTCAGTGGAGTCATCAGTCTGCTTAGTGAGGCTCTGCATCAGGAAATTGTCTCCTAACACAGTGCTCACAGAGAGACGATCTGGGATATTGGAACATACCCCTTCAACCAGCAGATGGAGCAATTGGAGTGCATCATGCATATCATGTGCGCCTTTCTTCAAGCCCTACTGCTACCCTGGCTGAGAGCAGCTAACCTGCAGCCATCCTGGTCTGTCCTGGTCAGCCACTCAATGTAAACGCACAGAGGCCATCTGGGATATTGGATCCAACCGTTTTGATAACTTGAAGACCGTCTTGCTGCTGTAAAGATAAGTTGTCTTTTTAATTCTACAATTCCATTGCTGTTTGTGCAATCTTGCTGTGCACAAATTGGCTGCCATGTTTCCCTATATTACAACACTTCAAAAAATACTTCATTGGCTCTGAACTGTTTTGGAATGCCCTGTGGTTGTGAAAGGCACTACAGAAATATAAGTTCTTTATTTACCTCTGGCATACTTCATACCTATCTTAATGAGGTTAAGTGACCAACTCGCTGTTGTATATTGCTTCGCAGATGATGAGTTCGTGGTCCCAGCATAATTATTGCAAGATGGGGGAATCATGCCTTGATTGCAGATGATGTAGGTTTGTCAAATCTATTCCTTCACCATGTTCTTTCAGATATTATAGAACTGGATTTGTCCAAGAACCTGCTTGCTTCCTGGGATAAGGTAGCACAAATTACTCGGCACTTAAGGAAACTCGAACATCTTGATCTAAGGTATGGAATCTGTGTAGATTACTGAAGGGCTAGCGATGCTTTCAGAAACGGCTGGTATCTCAGATTGATTTTATTTCTTGTGGGGAGTCTGGAATCAAAACAAAAAGCAATGGGTGCAAGAAAATAGTGAATAACCCAATTCCCAGTGAAGCTCTCCTGGTTAAGGTTTCTTGTATGTTTGACTATTAAGGGAGAAATAACCTTAAAATTAGAGCTAGGCTTTTCATGGATGAAAGGGTAATGGAAATCTGGAACTCTGTCTCCCAAAAAGCAGTTGAGGCTGCGGATCAGTTGAAAATTTCTGAACTGAGATTGGTAGATTTTTGTTAAGCAAGGATACAAGAACCAACACGGGTAGATGGAGTGCAGATACAGATCAGACATGAATGGTAGAACTGGTTCAAGGGCCTGAATAGACTACTTCCGTTCCAATGTTCCTATTAATTGAGGCTGTTTATGAAATCCTGCACAAACCTTTTGTCAGTCATCAGTGCAAGATACCTGATTCTTTTCAGGGTGACTTATGTGTTCAATGGTGCATCTACCCAGAGGGAATACAGATATTCTCTTGCCTTAACATAAATGGCCTAACAGAAGCATGGAGCCGTAACTTCTTTTATCTGGTTCTGACAAAAGTGTCTTCAAATTTAATGAAGACTGTGTACATAAGTGTACATTGAAATATATTTTATGAAGTGATCATATGATTACAAGTACATTCACATGCATATTTTAGGAGGTGTCAGGTAGCACATTTGGTAATCAGAAAACTGTGGAGTTCAGCCTCACTCCAGAGACCTGAGCGTATAATCCAGGCTGACACTCATTGTGCAGTACTGAGGGAGTGCTGCAGCG